>NW_026947546.1:3000000-3525000 GCF_034190915.1 Cavia porcellus
TAAAACTAACCCTAACCCGAAACCCTAACCCTAACCCCAAACCTAACACTAACACCTAACCCTAACCATAACCCTATCATTAAACCTAAACTTAATGCTAACCCTGTCCCTAACCCTAACCCAGACAATAAACCTAACCCTAAACCTAAAACTATCCCTAACCCTAATCATAATACTGAGCCTAACACTAACCCTAAGCCTAACCCTAACCCTAATTTCTAACTCTAACCCTAACCAGAACAGTAACCCTAGTCCATAACCCTAACATTAACCTTTACAATAACCCTAACCCTAACAGTAACACTAACCCCTAAGCCTGACCCTAACCTTATCCCTAATCCCTAAGCCTAGCTCTAACAATAACACTAACCCTAACCATAACCCTAAATATAACTGTAAACCTAACCCTAACCATAACCATATTCTTATCACCTAACCCATAACAATAAACAAAACCCGAACCCTAAACCTAACCCTAAACCTAATAGTAACCCTAAACCTATCAGTCTTCTGAAGCCTAACCCGGACCCTATCCCTAACACCTAACCCCTAAACCTAACCCTAACATGCCCTTAACCCTAACCTTAAATGTAACCGTAAACCTAACCCTAACTCTAACCCTAACCCTAACCCTAACCCTAACCATTACCCTAACACGAACACTAATCCTAAACTCTAACCCTAACACTTACCCTAACCCTAACCCTAAACTGTAAAACCAAACTCTAACCCTAACACAAACCCTAACCCAAAATCAAACCTAACCCTAACTTAATCCTAACCCTAACCCTAACCCTAAACCTAACCCATAACAATAACCCTAACCCTAACCGTAACCCTAACCCTAACACTAACTTCTAACCTTAACCCTAACCATAATCATAACCCTAAGACTAAATCTCACCCTAAAGTCTAACACTAACCCTAAACGTAACCCTAACCCTAAACCTATACCATATCATAACCCTAAACCTAACACTAAACCTAACCCAAAACCTAACCCTAAAACTAAACCTAATCCTAAAACCTAACCCTAACCCTAACTCTAAGCCGAACCCTAAAACTAAGCATAACCCTAACTTTAACCTTAACCCTTACCCCAACCCTATCCCTAAACCTGACCCTAAACCTAACACTAATCTAACCCTAACCCTAACCATAACCCTAACCCTTACCCTTACCCTAAACTCTAACCCTAACGCTAACCCTAACCCTTATCTCTAACTCTAAACACTAACAATAAACCTAACCCTAAACCGAACCATAAACCTAAAACTAAACTTAACCCTAACCATAACGCTAACCCTAACCGTAACCCTTGTTTTAACCCTAAGCAGAATACTAACACTAATCCATCACCCTAACCTTAACCCTTACCATAACCCTAACACTAAATGTAAAACAAGCCCCTAACCCTAACACTAACCCTATCCGTAATCCCTAACACCAATCCTAACCCTAACACTAAAACTAGCCGTAAACCTAAATGTACCACCAACACTAAACGTAACCCTAAACATAACCTTAACCATATTCTTAACACCTAACCCTTAACCCTAACCCAAACCCTAAACCTAACCATAACCCTAACACTAACACTAATGCTAACTCTAAACTCTAACCATAACCCTCACCCTAACGCTAACCCAAAACCTACCTCTAATCCCTATCCTAAACCTAACCCTAACCCTAAACCTAACCCTAAACCGAACACTAACCGTAACCCTAAACATAACTTAAACCCTAAACCTCCCTACCTATAACCATAACCCTAAACCAAAGTCTAACACTAACCCTAACTATAACACTTAACCCTAAACCTTAAACCTAACCCTAACATCTAGCACTAAACCTATCCCTAAACAAAGCCTAACAATAACCCTAACCTTAACACTCAAAAACTAACCCATACCGAAACCCTAACCCTATCAATAACACTAATCCTAGCCCTAACCCTTACTTCTAACTCTAACTCAAACCCTTACACTATCCCTAACACTGAACCTAACCCTAACTGAAACCATAACCCTAAAGCTAACCTCTAACCCTAACCCTAGCCCTTACCCTAACCCAAAACCCTACGCAAAACCTAACCCTAACCCTAACCCTAAATCTCACACTAACCCTAAACCTAACCCTAACTCTAAACCTAACATTAACCCTAACCCTAACCCTAACCCTAACCCTAACCCTAACACTCACCCTAACCCTATCCCTAATCGCTAACCCTAACCATAACCATAACCCAAACACTAACACCAAAACCCTAACCCTAATCATAACACAAAACCTCACCGTAAACCTAACAATAACCCTAGCTATAATCCTAACCTTCTAGCACTGACCCTAACCCTAATCCTAACCCTAACCCTAACACCTAAACCTAACCCTAACACGTAAACCTAACCCTATCCCTATCCCTAACTGTAAACCTAATGCTAACCTTATCCCTAACCCTAACCCTATCAATAAACTAAACCCTAGCCCTAAAACTATCCCTAAACCTAATCCTAGAACTGAGCCTAATGCTAATTCTAACTGTAAACTTAACGGTAATCCATAACCTTAACCCTAACCCAAACCCTAAAACTCACTCTAACCCTATCCCTAATCCCTCACCCTAACCCTAACCCTAACACAAACACTAACCCGAAAACCCTAACCCTAAACCTAAAACTATCCCTAACCCTAATCATAATACTGAGCCTAACACTAACCCTAAGCCTAACCCTAACCCTAATTTCTAACTCTAACCCTAACCAGAACAGTAACCCTAGTCCATAACCCTAACATTAACCTTTACAATAACCCTAACCCTAACCGTAACACTAACCCCTAAGCCTGACACTAACCTTATCCCTAATCCCTAAGCCTAGCTCTAACAATAACTCTAACCCTAACCATAACCCTAAACATAACTGTAAACCTAACTCTAACCATAACCATATTCTTATCACCTAACCCATAACCCTAACCAAAACCCGAACCCTAAACCTAACACTAAACCTAATAGTAACGCTGAACCTATCAGTATTCGGAAGCCTAAACCTGACACTATCCCTAACACCTAACCCCTTAACGTAACCCTAACCTGCCCCTAACCCTAACCTTAAACGTAACCGTAAACCTAATGCTAAACCTAACCCTAACCGTAACCGTTACCCTAAACATTACCCTAACACTAACACTAATCCTAAACTCTAACCCTAACACTTACCCTAACACTAACCCTAAACTGTAAAACCAAACCCTAACCCTAACACAAACCCTAACCCAAAATCTAAATCTAACCCTAACCCAAATCCTAACCCTAACCCTAACCCTAACCCAGACAATAAACCTAACCCTAAACCTAAAACTATCCCTAAAACTAATCATAATACTGAGCCTAACACTAACCCTAAGCCTAACCCTAACCCTAATTTCTAACTCTAACCCTAACCAGAACAGTAACCCTAGTCCATAACCCTAACATTAACCTTTACAATAACCCTAACCCTAACAGTAACACTAACCCCTAAGCCTGACCCTAACCTTATCCCTAATCCCTAAGCCTAGCTCTAACAATAACACTAACCCTAACCATAACCCTAAATATAACTGTAAACCTAACCCTAACCATAACCATATTCTTATCACCTAACCCATAACAATAAACAAAACCCGAACCCTAAACCTAACCCTAAACCTAATAGTAACCCCGAACCTATCAGTCTTCTGAAGCCTAACCCGGACCCTATCCCTAACACCTAACCCCTAAACCTAACCCTAACATGCCCCTAACCCTAACCTTAAATGTAACCGTAAACCTAACCCTAACCCTAACCCTAACCCTAACCCTAACCCTAACCATTACCCTAACACGAACACTAATCCTAAACTCTAACCCTAACACTTACCCTAACCCTAACCCTAAACTGTAAAACCAAACCCTAACCCTAACACAAACCCTAACCCAAAATCAAACCTAACCCTAACTTAATCCTAACCCTAACCCTAACCCTAACCCTAACCCATAACAATAACCTTAACCCTAACCGTAACCCTAACCCTAACACTAACTTCTAACCTTAACCCTAACCATAATCATAACCCTAAGACTAAATCTCACCCTAAACTCTAACACTAACCCTAAACGTAACACTAACCCTAAACCTATACCATATCATAACCCTAAACCTAACACTAAACCTAACGCAAAACCTAACCCTAAAACTAAACCTAATCCTAAAACCTAACCCTAACCCTAACTCTAAGCCTAACCCTAAAACTAACCATAACCCTAACTTTAACCTTAACCCTTACCCCAAACCTATCTCTAAACCTGACCCTAAACCTAACCCTAATCTAACCCTAACCCTAACCATAACCCTAACCCTTACCCTTACCCTAAACTCTAACCCTAACGCTAACCCTAACCCTTATCACTAACTCTAAACGCTAACAATAAACCTAACCCTAAACCGAACCATAAACCTAAAACTAAACTTAACCCTAACCATAACGCTAACCCTAACCGTAACCCTTGTTTTAACCCTAAGCAGAATACTAACACTAATCCATCACCCTAACCTTAACCCTTACCATAACCCTAACACTAAATGTAAAACTAGCCCCTAACCCTAACACTAACCCTATCCGTAATCCCTAACCCTAATCCTAACCCTAACACTAAAACTAGCCGTAAACCTAAATGTACCACCAACACTAAACGTAACCCTAAACATAACCTTAACCATATTCTTAACACCTAACACTTAACCCTAACCCAAACCCTAAACCTAACCATAACCCTAACACTAACACTAATGCTAACTCTAAACCCTAACCATAACCCTCACCCTAACGCTAACCCAAAACCTACCTCTAATCCCTATCCTAAACCTAACCCTAACCCTAAACCTAACCATAACCCTAACACTAACACTAATGCTAACACTAAACCCTAACCATAACCCTCACCCTAACGCTAACCCAAAACCTACCTCTAATCCCTATCCTAAACCTAACCCTAACCCTAAACCTAACCCTAAACCGAACACTAACCGTAACCCTAAACATAACCTTAACCCTAACCCTCCCTACCTATAATCATAACCCTAAACCAGTCTAACACTAACCCTAACTTTAACAGTTAACCATAAACCTTAACCCTAACGCTAACCCTAACCCTAACATCTAACACTAAACCTATCCCTAAACAAAGCCTAATCATAACCATAACCCTAACACTCTAAAACTAAACCATACCGAAACCCTAACCCTATCAATAACACTAACCCTAGCCCTAACCCTAACTTCTAACTCTAACCCTAACCCTTACACTATCACTAACACTAAACCTAACCCTAACTGAAACCCTAACCCTAAAGCTAACCTCTAACCCTAACCCTAGCCCTTACCCTAACCCAAACCCCTACGCAAACCCTAACCCTAACCGTAACCCTAAACCTCACACTAACACTAAACCTAAAACTAACTCTAAACCTAACCTTAACCCTAACCCTAACCCTAACCCTAACCCTAACCCTAACCCTAACACTCACACTAACACTATCCCTAATCGCTAACCCTAACCATAACGATAACCCAAACTCTAACACCAAACCCTAACCCTAATCATAACACAAAACCTCACCGTAACCCTAACCCTAACCCTAGCTCTAATCCTAACTTTCTAACCCTAACCCTAATCCTAACCCTAACCCTAACACCTTAGCCTAACCCTAACACCTAACCCTAACCCTAACCCTATCCCTAACCGTAAACCTAAAGCTAACCCTATCCCTAGTCCTAACCCTATCAATAAACTAAACCCTAGACCTAAAACTATCCCTAAGCCTAATCTTAGAACTGAGCCTAACGCTAACACTAACTGTAAACTTAACACTAATCCATAACCATAACCCTAACCCAAACCACAAAATTCACTCTAACCCTGTCCCTACTCCCTAACGCTAACCCTAAACCTAACCCAAACACTAAACCTGAAACCCTAACCCTAAACTGAACCCGAACCTAATCCTAAACTTAACCCTAAACCTAACGCTAAAACTAACCATAACCCTAACCGTAACCCTAAGCTTAACCCTAACCCTAAAACTAACACGAACCCAAATTAATAACCCTAAACCTAACTCGAAACCTAACCCTAATCCCTAACCCTAACGATAAGCCTAAAAGTAACCCTATACCTAAACCCTATCCCTAATCACTATTCCTAACCATAACCATAACCCAAACACTAACATCAAAACCCTAACCCTAATCGTAACACAAAACTTCACCGTAACCCTAACCCTATCCCTAGCTCTAATCCTAACCATCTAACTCTAACCTTAACCCTAATTCTAACCCGAACCCGAAAACTACCACCAAAACCTAACCCTAACCCTAAGCCCTAACCCTAACCCTAACACTATCCCTAACCGTAAACCTAATGCTAACCCTATCCCTAACCCTAAACCTATCAATAAACCGAACCCTAGCCCTAAAACTATCCCTAACCCTAATCCTGGAAATGAGCCTAAAACAAATTCTAACTGTAAACGTAACAGTAATCCATAACCCTAACCTAACCCTAACCCTAAACTCACTCTAACCCTATCACTAATTCCTAACTCTAACTCTAACCCTAACCCAAACACTAACCCCGAAACCCTAACCCTAAACCTAACCCTAACATTAATCCTAACCTTCTAACCCTAACACTAACCCTAACCCTAACCCTAACGCTAAAACTAACACTAACCCGAAACCCTAACCCTAACCCTAAGCCTAACACTAACACCTAACCCTAACCATATCCCTATCATCAAAGCTAAAGCTAATGCTAACCCTGTCCCTAACCCTAACACAGACAATAAACCTAACCAAAAACCTAAAACTATCCCTAACCCTAATCATAATACTCAGCCTAACACTAACCCTAAGCCTAACCCTAACCCTAACCCTTACGATAAGCCTAAACCTAACCCAAAACCTAAACCCTATCAGTAATCGCTAACCGTAACCATAACCATAAAACAAACACTAACACCAAAATCCTAATTCTAATCATAACACAAAACCTCACCGTAACCCTAACCCGAACCCTAGCTCTAATCCTAACCTTCTAGCCCTGACCCTAAGCCTAATCCTAACCCTAACCCTAACACCTAACCCTAACCCTAACCCTAACACCTAACCCTAACCCTAACCCTATCCCTATCCGTAAACCTAATGCTAACCCTATCTCTAACCCTAACCCTATCAATAAACTAAACCCTAGCCCTAAAACTATCCCTAAAGCTAACCCTAACCCTAACCCTAACCCTAACACAAACCCTAACTGTAAACTTAACACTAATCCATAATCATAACCCTAACCCAAACCCTAAAATTCACACTAACCCTATCCCTATTCCATAACCCTTACCGTAACCCTAACCCAAACACTAACCCCGAAACCCTAACCCTAAACCGAACCCGAACCCTAATCCTAAAATTAACCCTAAACCTAACCCTAAACATAACCATAACCCTAACCATAACCCTAACCCTAACCCTAACCCTAAAACTAACACAAACCCAAATTCATAACCCTAAACCTAACTCTAATCCTAACCCTAATCCCTAACACTAACGATAAGCCTAAACCTAACCCTAAACCTAAACCCTATCCCTAATCGCTAACCGTAACCATAACCATAACCCAAACACTAACACCAAAACCCGAACCCTAATCATAACACAAAACCTCACCGTAACCCTAACCCTAACCCTAGCTCTAATCCTAACCATCTAACTCTAACCCTATCCCTAATCCTAACCCGAACGCTAACAATAACACCTATCCCTAACCCTAATACTAAGCCCTAACTCTAACCCTATCCCTAACCGTAAACCTAATGCTAACCCTATCCCTAACCCTAAACCTATCAATAAACCTAACACTAGCCCTAAAACTATCCCTAACCCTAATCCTAGAAATGAGCCAAAAACTAACTCTAACTGTAAACGTAACATTAATCCATAACCCTAACCCTAACCCTACCCCTAAACTCACTCTAACCCTATCCCTAAACCCTAACCCTAACCCTAACCCTCACCCAAACACTAACCCCGAAACCCTAACTCTAAACCTAACCCTAACATTAATCCTAGGCTTCTAACCCTAACCCTAACCCTAGACCTAACCCTAACGCTAAAACTAGCCCTAACCCGAAATCCTAACCCTAACCCTAAGCCTAACACTAACACCTAACCCTAACCATAACACTATCATTAAACCTAAAGCTAATGCTAACCCTGTCCCTAACCCTAACCCAGACAACAAACCTAACCCTAAACCTAAAACTATCCCTAACCCTAATCATAATACTGAGCCTAACACTAACCCTAAGCCTAACCCTAACCCTAATTTCTAACTGTAACCCTAACCAGAACACTAACCCTAGTCCATAACCCTAACATTAACCTTTACAATAACCCTAACACTAACCATAACACTAACCCCTAAGCCTGACCCTAACCTTATTTCTAATCCCTAAGCCTAGCTCTAACAATAACACTAACCCTAACCATAACCCTAAACATAACTGTAAACCTAACCCTAACCATAACCATATTCTTATCACCTCACCCATAACTATACCAAAACCCGAACCCTAAACCTAACTCTAAACCTAATAGTAACGCTGAACCTATCAGTATCCAAAGCCTAACCCTGACCCTATCCCTAACACCTAACCCCTAAACCCTACCCTAACCTGCCCCTAACCCTAACCTTAAACGTAACCGTAAACCTAATGCTAACCCTAACCCTAACCGTAACCGTAACCCTAACCATTACCCTAACACTAACACTAATCATAAACTCTAACCCTAACACATACCCTAACCCTAACCCTAAACTGTAAAACCAAACCCTAACCCTAACACAAACCCTAACCCTAAATCTAAACATAACCCTAACCCAAATCCTAACCCTAATCCTAACCCTAACCCATAACAATAACCCTAACCCTAACCTTAAACCTAAGCCTAACACTAATTTCTAACCTTAACCCTAACCCTAATCATAACCCTAAGACTAAATCTCACCCTAAACTCTAACACTAACCCTAACCGTAACCCTAACCCTAAACCTAAACCATATCATAACCCTAAACCTAACACTAACCCTAACACTAAACCTAACCCTAAAACCTAACCCTAACCCTAACACTAACCCTAACCCTAAAACAAACCATAACCCTAACCTTAACCTTAATCTTAACCCCAACCCTATCCCTATACCTTACCCTAAACCTAACCCTAATTTAACCCTAACCCTAACCAAAACCCTAACCCTTACGCTTACCCTAAACTCAAACACTAACGCTAACCCTAACCCTAATCTCTAACTCTAAACGCTAACAATAAACCTAACCCTAAACCGAACCATAAACCTAAACCTAAACTTAATCCTAACCATAACGCTAACCCTAACCGTAACCCTAGTTTTAACCTTAAGCCGAATACTAACACTAATCCATAACACTAACATCAACCCTTACCATAACCCTAACACTAAATGTAAAACTAGCCCCTAACCCTAACACTAACCCTATCTGTAATCACTAACCCTAATCCTAACCCTAACACTAAAACTAGCTGTAACCCTAAATGTACCAAAAACACTAAACGTAACCCTAAACATAACCTTAACCATATCCTTAACACCTAACCCCTAACCCAAACCCTAAACCTAACCATAACCCTAACACTAACACTAATGCTAACACTAAACACTAACCATAACCCTCACCCAAACGCTAACCCAAATCCTACCTCTAATCCCTATCCTAAACCTAACCCTAACCCTAAACCTAACCCTAAACCGAACACTAACCGTAACCCTAAACATAACCTTAACCCTAACCCTCCCAACCTATAACCATAACCCTAAACCAAAGTCTAACACTAATCCTAACTTTAACACTTAACCCTAAACCTTAAACCTAACCCTAACATCTAGCACTAAACCTACCCTAAACAAAGCCTAACAATAACCCTAACCTTAACACTCAAAAACTAACCCATACCGAAACCCTAACCCTATCAATAACACTAATCCTAGCCCTAACCCTTACTTCTAACTCTAACTCAAACCCTTACACTATCCCTAACACTGAACCTAACCCTAACTGAAACCATAACCCTAAAGCTAACCTCTAACCCTAACCCTAGCCCTTACCCTAACCCAAAACCCTACGCAAAACCTAACCCTAACCCTAACCCTAAATCTCACACTAACCCTAAACCTAACCCTAACTCTAAACCTAACATTAACCCTAACCCTAACCCTAACCCTAACCCTAACCCTAACACTCACCCTAACCCTATCCCTAATCGCTAACCCTAACCATAACCATAACCCAAACACTAACACCAAAACCCTAACCCTAATCATAACACAAAACCTCACCGTAAACCTAACAATAACCCTAGCTATAATCCTAACCTTCTAGCCCTGACCCTAACCCTAATCCTAACCCTAACCCTAACACCTAAACCTAACCCTAACACGTAAACCTAACCCTATCCCTATCCCTAACTGTAAACCTAATGCTAACCTTATCCCTAACCCTAACCCTATCAATAAACTAAACCCTAGCCCTAAAACTATCCCTAAACCTAATCCTAGAACTGAGCCTAATGCTAATTCTAACTGTAAACTTAACGGTAATCCATAACCTTAACCCTAACCCAAACCCTAAAACTCACTCTAACCCTATCCCTAATCCCTCACCCTAACCCTAACCCTAACACAAACACTAACCCGAAAACCCTAACCCTAAACCTAAAACTATCCCTAACCCTAATCATAATACTGAGCCTAACACTAACCCTAAGCCTAACCCTAACCCTAATTTCTAACTCTAACCCTAACCAGAACAGTAACCCTAGTCCATAACCCTAACATTAACCTTTACAATAACCCTAACCCTAACCGTAACACTAACCCCTAAGCCTGACACTAACCTTATCCCTAATCCCTAAGCCTAGCTCTAACAATAACTCTAACCCTAACCATAACCCTAAACATAACTGTAAACCTAACTCTAACCATAACCATATTCTTATCACCTAACCCATAACCCTAACCAAAACCCGAACCCTAAACCTAACACTAAACCTAATAGTAACGCTGAACCTATCAGTATTCGGAAGCCTAAACCTGACACTATCCCTAACACCTAACCCCTTAACGTAACCCTAACCTGCCCCTAACCCTAACCTTAAACGTAACCGTAAACCTAATGCTAAACCTAACCCTAACCGTAACCGTTACCCTAAACATTACCCTAACACTAACACTAATCCTAAACTCTAACCCTAACACTTACCCTAACACTAACCCTAAACTGTAAAACCAAACCCTAACCCTAACACAAACCCTAACCCAAAATCTAAATCTAACCCTAACCCAAATCCTAACCCTAACCCTAACCCTAACCCAGACAATAAACCTAACCCTAAACCTAAAACTATCCCTAAAACTAATCATAATACTGAGCCTAACACTAACCCTAAGCCTAACCCTAACCCTAATTTCTAACTCTAACCCTAACCAGAACAGTAACCCTAGTCCATAACCCTAACATTAACCTTTACAATAACCCTAACCCTAACAGTAACACTAACCCCTAAGCCTGACCCTAACCTTATCCCTAATCCCTAAGCCTAGCTCTAACAATAACACTAACCCTAACCATAACCCTAAATATAACTGTAAACCTAACCCTAACCATAACCATATTCTTATCACCTAACCCATAACAATAAACAAAACCCGAACCCTAAACCTAACCCTAAACCTAATAGTAACCCCGAACCTATCAGTCTTCTGAAGCCTAACCCGGACCCTATCCCTAACACCTAACCCCTAAACCTAACCCTAACATGCCCCTAACCCTAACCTTAAATGTAACCGTAAACCTAACCCTAACCCTAACCCTAACCCTAACCCTAACCATTACCCTAACACGAACACTAATCCTAAACTCTAACCCTAACACTTACCCTAACCCTAACCCTAAACTGTAAAACCAAACCCTAACCCTAACACAAACCCTAACCCAAAATCAAACCTAACCCTAACTTAATCCTAACCCTAACCCTAACCCTAACCCTAACCCATAACAATAACCTTAACCCTAACCGTAACCCTAACCCTAACACTAACTTCTAACCTTAACCCTAACCATAATCATAACCCTAAGACTAAATCTCACCCTAAACTCTAACACTAACCCTAAACGTAACACTAACCCTAAACCTATACCATATCATAACCCTAAACCTAACACTAAACCTAACGCAAAACCTAACCCTAAAACTAAACCTAATCCTAAAACCTAACCCTAACCCTAACTCTAAGCCTAACCCTAAAACTAACCATAACCCTAACTTTAACCTTAACCCTTACCCCAAACCTATCCCTAAACCTGACCCTAAACCTAACCCTAATCTAACCCTAACCCTAACCATAACCCTAACCCTTACCCTTACCCTAAACTCTAACCCTAACGCTAACCCTAACCCTTATCACTAACTCTAAACGCTAACAATAAACCTAACCCTAAACCGAACCATAAACCTAAAACTAAACTTAACCCTAACCATAACGCTAACCCTAACCGTAACCCTTGTTTTAACCCTAAGCAGAATACTAACACTAATCCATCACCCTAACCTTAACCCTTACCATAACCCTAACACTAAATGTAAAACTAGCCCCTAACCCTAACACTAACCCTATCCGTAATCCCTAACCCTAATCCTAACCCTAACACTAAAACTAGCCGTAAACCTAAATGTACCACCAACACTAAACGTAACCCTAAACATAACCTTAACCATATTCTTAACACCTAACACTTAACCCTAACCCAAACCCTAAACCTAACCATAACCCTAACACTAACACTAATGCTAACTCTAAACCCTAACCATAACCCTCACCCTAACGCTAACCCAAAACCTACCTCTAATCCCTATCCTAAACCTAACCCTAACCCTAAACCTAACCCTAAACCGAACACTAACCGTAACCCTAAACATAACCTTAACCCTAACCCTCCCTACCTATAATCATAACCCTAAACCAGTCTAACACTAACCCTAACTTTAACACTTAACCATAAACCTTAACCCTAACGCTAACCCTAACCCTAACATCTAACACTAAACCTATCCCTAAACAAAGCCTAATCATAACCATAACCCTAACACCCTAAAACTAAACCATACCGAAACCCTAACCCTATCAATAACACTAACCCTAGCCCTAACCCTAACTTCTAACTCTAACCCTAACCCTTACACTATCACTAACACTAAACCTAACCCTAACTGAAACCCTAACCCTAAAGCTAACCTCTAACCCTAACCCTAGCCCTTACCCTAACCCAAACCCCTACGCAAACCCTAACCCTAACCGTAACCCTAAACCTCACACTAACACTAAACCTAAAACTAACTCTAAACCTAACCTTAACCCTAACCCTAACCCTAACCCTAACCCTAACCCTAACCCTAACCCTAACACTCACACTAACACTATCCCTAATCGCTAACCCTAACCATAACGATAACCCAAACTCTAACACCAAACCCTAACCCTAATCATAACACAAAACCTCACCGTAACCCTAACCCTAACCCTAGCTCTAATCCTAACTTTCTAACTCTAACCCTAATCCTAACCCTAACCCTAACACCTTAGCCTAACCCTAACACCTAACCCTAACCCTAACCCTATCCCTAACCGTAAACCTAAAGCTAACCCTATCCCTAGCCCTAACCCTATCAATAAACTAAACCCTAGACCTAAAACTATCCCTAAGCCTAATCTTAGAACTGAGCCTAACGCTAACACTAACTGTAAACTTAACACTAATCCATAACCATAACCCTAACCCAAACCACAAAATTCACTCTAACCCTGTCCCTACTCCCTAACGCTAACCCTAAACCTAACCCAAACACTAAACCTGAAACCCTAACCCTAAACCGAACCCGAACCTAATCCTAAACTTAACCCTAAACCTAACGCTAAAACTAACCATAACCCTAACCGTAACCCTAAGCTTAACCCTAACCCTAAAACTAACACGAACCCAAATTAATAACCCTAAACCTAACTCGAAACCTAACCCTAATCCCTAACCCTAACGATAAGCCTAAAAGTAACCCTATACCTAAACCCTATCCCTAATCACTATTCCTAACCATAACCATAACCCAAACACTAACATCAAAACCCTAACCCTAATCGTAACACAAAACTTCACCGTAACCCTAACCCTATCCCTAGCTCTAATCCTAACCATCTAACTCTAACCTTAACCCTAATTCTAACCCGAACCCGAAAACTACCACCAAAACCTAACCCTAACCCTAAGCCCTAACCCTAACCCTAACACTATCCCTAACCGTAAACCTAATGCTAACCCTATCCCTAACCCTAAACCTATCAATAAACCGAACCCTAGCCCTAAAACTATCCCTAACCCTAATCCTGGAAATGAGCCTAAAACACATTCTAACTGTAAACGTAACAGTAATCCATAACCCTAACCTAACCCTAACCCTAAACTCACTCTAACCCTATCACTAATTCCTAACTCTAACTCTAACCCTAACCCAAACACTAACCCCGAAACCCTAACCCTAAACCTAACCCTAACATTAATCCTAACCTTCTAACCCTAACACTAACCCTAACCCTAACCCTAACGCTAAAACTAACACTAACCCGAAACCCTAACCCTAACCCTAAGCCTAACACTAACACCTAACCCTAACCATATCCCTATCATCAAAGCTAAAGCTAATGCTAACCCTGTCCCTAACCCTAACACAGACAATAAACCTAACCAAAAACCTAAAACTATCCCTAACCCTAATCATAATACTCAGCCTAACACTAACCCTAAGCCTAACCCTAACCCTAACCCTTACGATAAGCCTAAACCTAACCCAAAACCTAAACCCTATCAGTAATCGCTAACCGTAACCATAACCATAAAACAAACACTAACACCAAAATCCTAATTCTAATCATAACACAAAACCTCACCGTAACCCTAACCCGAACCCTAGCTCTAATCCTAACCTTCTAGCCCTGACCCTAAGCCTAATCCTAACCCTAACCCTAACACCTAACCCTAACCCTAACCCTAACACCTAACCCTAACCCTAACCCTATCCCTATCCGTAAACCTAATGCTAACCCTATCTCTAACCCTAACCCTATCAATAAACTAAACCCTAGCCCTAAAACTATCCCTAAAGCTAACCCTAACCCTAACCCTAACCCTAACACAAACCCTAACTGTAAACTTAACACTAATCCATAATCATAACCCTAACCCAAACCCTAAAATTCACACTAACCCTATCCCTATTCCATAACCCTTACCGTAACCCTAACCCAAACACTAACCCCGAAACCCTAACCCTAAACCGAACCCGAACCCTAATCCTAAAATTAACCCTAAACCTAACCCTAAACATAACCATAACCCTAACCATAACCCTAACCCTAACCCTAACCCTAAAACTAACACAAACCCAAATTCATAACCCTAAACCTAACTCTAATCCTAACCCTAATCCCTAACACTAACGATAAGCCTAAACCTAACCCTAAACCTAAACCCTATCCCTAATCGCTAACCATAACCATAACCATAACCCAAACACTAACACCAAAACCCGAACCCTAATCATAACACAAAACCTCACCGTAACCCTAACCCTAACCCTAGCTCTAATCCTAACCATCTAACTCTAACCCTATCCCTAATCCTAACCCGAACGCTAACAATAACACCTATCCCTAACCCTAATACTAAGCCCTAACTCTAACCCTATCCCTAACCGTAAACCTAATGCTAACCCTATCCCTAACCCTAAACCTATCAATAAACCTAACACTAGCCCTAAAACTATCCCTAACCCTAATCCTAGAAATGAGCCAAAAACTAACTCTAACTGTAAACGTAACATTAATCCATAACCCTAACCCTAACCCTACCCCTAAACTCACTCTAACCCTATCCCTAAACCCTAACCCTAACCCTAACCCTCACCCAAACACTAACCCCGAAACCCTAACTCTAAACCTAACCCTAACATTAATCCTAGGCTTCTAACCCTAACCCTAACCCTAGACCTAACCCTAACGCTAAAACTAGCCCTAACCCGAAATCCTAACCCTAACCCTAAGCCTAACACTAACACCTAACCCTAACCATAACACTATCATTAAACCTAAAGCTAATGCTAACCCTGTCCCTAACCCTAACCCAGACAACAAACCTAACCCTAAACCTAAAACTATCCCTAACCCTAATCATAATACTGAGCCTAACACTAACCCTAAGCCTAACCCTAACCCTAATTTCTAACTGTAACCCTAACCAGAACACTAACCCTAGTCCATAACCCTAACATTAACCTTTACAATAACCCTAACACTAACCATAACACTAACCCCTAAGCCTGACCCTAACCTTATTTCTAATCCCTAAGCCTAGCTCTAACAATAACACTAACCCTAACCATAACCCTAAACATAACTGTAAACCTAACCCTAACCATAACCATATTCTTATCACCTCACCCATAACTATACCAAAACCCGAACCCTAAACCTAACTCTAAACCTAATAGTAACGCTGAACCTATCAGTATCCAAAGCCTAACCCTGACCCTATCCCTAACACCTAACCCCTAAACCCTACCCTAACCTGCCCCTAACCCTAACCTTAAACGTAACCGTAAACCTAATGCTAACCCTAACCCTAACCGTAACCGTAACCCTAACCATTACCCTAACACTAACACTAATCATAAACTCTAACCCTAACACATACCCTAACCCTAACCCTAAACTGTAAAACCAAACCCTAACCCTAACACAAACCCTAACCCTAAATCTAAACATAACCCTAACCCAAATCCTAACCCTAATCCTAACCCTAACCCATAACAATAACCCTAACCCTAACCTTAAACCTAAGCCTAACACTAATTTCTAACCTTAACCCTAACCCTAATCATAACCCTAAGACTAAATCTCACCCTAAACTCTAACACTAACCCTAACCGTAACCCTAACCCTAAACCTAAACCATATCATAACCCTAAACCTAACACTAACCCTAACACTAAACCTAACCCTAAAACCTAACCCTAACCCTAACACTAACCCTAACCCTAAAACAAACCATAACCCTAACCTTAACCTTAATCTTAACCCCAACCCTATCCCTATACCTTACCCTAAACCTAACCCTAATTTAACCCTAACCCTAACCAAAACCCTAACCCTTACGCTTACCCTAAACTCAAACACTAACGCTAACCCTAACCCTAATCTCTAACTCTAAACGCTAACAATAAACCTAACCCTAAACCGAACCATAAACCTAAACCTAAACTTAATCCTAACCATAACGCTAACCCTAACCGTAACCCTAGTTTTAACCTTAAGCCGAATACTAACACTAATCCATAACACTAACATCAACCCTTACCATAACCCTAACACTAAATGTAAAACTAGCCCCTAACCCTAACACTAACCCTATCTGTAATCACTAACCCTAATCCTAACCCTAACACTAAAACTAGCTGTAACCCTAAATGTACCAAAAACACTAAACGTAACCCTAAACATAACCTTAACCATATCCTTAACACCTAACCCCTAACCCAAACCCTAAACCTAACCATAACCCTAACACTAACACTAATGCTAACACTAAACACTAACCATAACCCTCACCCAAACGCTAACCCAAATCCTACCTCTAATCCCTATCCTAAACCTAACCCTAACCCTAAACCTAACCCTAAACCGAACACTAACCGTAACCCTAAACATAACCTTAACCCTAACCCTCCCAACCTATAACCATAACCCTAAACCAAAGTCTAACACTAATCCTAACTTTAACACTTAACCCTAAACCTTAACCCTAACATCTAACACTAAACCTATCCCTAAACAAAGCCTAACCATAACACTAACCCTAACACTCTAAAACTAACCCATACCGAAACCCTAACCCTATCAATAACACTAACCCTAGCCCTAACCCTGACTTCTAACTCTAACCCTAACCCTTATACTATCCCTAACACTAAACCTAACCCTAACTGAAACCCTAACCCTAAAGCTAACCTCTAACACTAACCCTAGCCCTTACCCTAACCCAAACCCCTACACAAAACCGAAACCTAACCTTAACCCTAAACCTCACACTAACCCTAAACCTAACACTAACCCTAAACCTAACCTTAAACCTAACCCTAACCCTAACCCTAACCCTAACCCTAACCCTCACCCTAACCCTATCCCTCATCGCTAACCCTAACCATAACCATAACCCAAACACTAACACCAAAACCCTAACCCTAATCATAACACAAAACCTCACCGTAACCCTAACCCTAACCCTAGCTCTAATCCTAACCTTCTAATGCTAACCCTAATCCTAACCCTAACCCTAACACCTAACCCTCACCCTAACACCTAACCCTAATCATAACCCTATCCCTAACCGTAACCCTAATGCTAACCCTATCCCTAACCCTAACCGTATCAATAAACTAAACCCTAGCCTTAAAACTATCCCTAAACCTAATCCTTGAACTGAGCCTAACGCTAACACTAACTGTAAACTTAACACTAATCCATAACCATAACCCTAACCCAAAGCCTAAAATTCACTCTAACCCTATCCCTGCTCCCTAAACCTAACCCTAACCCAAACCCAAACACTAACCCCGAAACCCTAACCCTAAACCTAACCCGAACCCTCATCCTAAACTTAACCCTAAACCTAAGCCTAAACCTAACCATAACCCTAACCGTAACCCTAAGCCTAACCCAAACCCTAAAACTAACACGAACCCAAATTCATAACCCTAAACCTAACACTAAACCTAACCCTAATCCCTAACCCTAACGATAAGCCTAAACCTAACCCTAAACCTAAACTCTATCCCTATTCGCTAACCCTAACCATAACCAAAACCCAAACACTAACACCAAAACCCTAACCCTAATCGTAACACAAAACCTCACCGTAACCCTAACCCTAACCCTAGCTCTAATCCTAACCTTCTAACTCTAAACCTAACCCTAATCCTAACCCGAACCCTAACACTAACTCCAACCCCTAACCCAAACGCTAAGCCCTTACCCTAACCCTAAACCTATCCCTAACCGTAAACCTAATGCTAACCTTATCCCTAACTCTAAACCTATCAATAAACCGAACCCTAGGCCTAAAACTATCCCTCACCCTAATCCTAGAAATGACCCTAAAACTAACTCTAACTGTAAACCTAACCCTAATCCATAACCCTAACCCTAACCCTAACCCTAAACCTAACCCTAACATTAATCCTAACCTTCTAACCCTAACCCTAAGCCTAGCCCTAAACCTAACGCTAAAACTAACCCTAACCCGAATACCTAACCCTAGCCCTAATCCTAACACTAACACCTTACCCTAACCATAACCCTATCATTAAACCTAAGCAATGCTAACCTGTCACTAACCCTAACCCAGACAATAAACCTAACCCTAAACCTAAAACTATCCCTAACCCTAATCATAATACTGAGCCTAACACTAACCCTAAGCCTAACCCTAACCCTAATTTCTAACTCTAACCCTAACCAGAACAGTAGCGCTAGTCCATAACCCTAACATTAACCTTTACAATAACCCTAACCCTAACCGTAACAATAACCCCTAAGCCTGACCCTAACCTTATCCCTAATCCCTAAGCCTAGCTCTAACAATAACAATAACACTAACAATAACCCTAAACATAACTGTAAACCTAACACTAACCATAACCATATTCTTATCACCTAACCCATAACCCTAACCAAAACCCGAACCCTAAACCTAACACTAAACCTAATACTAACGCTGAACCTATCAGTATTCGGAAGCCTAACCCTGACACTATCCCTAACACCTAACCCCTTAACCTAACCCTAACCTGCCCCTAACCCTAACCTTAAATGTAGCCGTAAACCTAATGCTAAACCTAACCCTAACCGCAACCGTTACCCTAACCATTACCCTAACACTAACACTAATCCTAAACTCTAACCCTAACACTTACCCTAACCCTAACCCTAAACTGTAAAACCAAACCCTAACCCTAACACAAACCCTAACCCAAAATCTAAACCTAACCCTAACCCACATCCTAACCCTAACCCTAACACTAAACCAGACAAAAAACCTAACCCTAAACCTAAAACTATCCCTAACCCTAATCATAATACTGAGCCTAACACTAAGCCTAAGCCTAACCCTAACCCTAATTTCTAACTCTAACCCTAACCAGAACAGTAACCCTAGTCCATAACCCTAACATTAAACTTTACAATATCCCTAACCCTAACAGTAACACTAACCCCTAAGCCTGACCCTAACCTTATCCTTAATCCCTAAGCCTAGCTCTAACAATAACACTAACCCTAAGCTTAACCCTAAATATAACTGTAAACCTAACCCTAACCATAAGCATATTCTTATCACCTAACCCATAACAATAAACAAAACCCGAAACCTAAACCTAACCCTAAACCTAATAGTAACCCTGAACCTATCAGTCTTCTGAAGCCTAACCCGGACCCTATCGCTAAAACCTAACCCCTAAACCTAACCCTAACATGCCCCTAAACCTAACCTTAAATGTAACCGTAAACCTAAACCTAACCCTAACCCTAACCCTAACCCTAACCATTACACTAACACTAACACTAATCCTAAACTCTAACCCTAACACTTACCCTAACCCTAACACTAAACTGTAAAACCAAACCCTAACCATAACACAAACCCTAACCCAAAATCTAAACCTAACCCTAACTTAATCCTAACCCTAACCCTAACCCTAACCCTAACCCATAACAATAACCCTAACCCTAACCGTAACCCTAACCCTAACACTAACTTCTAACCTTAACCCTAACCATAATCATAACCCTAAGACTAAATCTCACCCTAAACTCTAAAACTAACCCTAAACGTAACCCTAACCCTAAACCGAAACCATATAATAACCCTAAACCTAAAACTAAACCTAACCCAAAACCTAACCCTAACACTAAACCTAATCCTATGACCTAACCCTAACCCTAACACTAAGCCTAACCCTAAAACTAATCATAACCCTAACTTTAACCTTAACCCTAACCCCAACCCTATCCCTAAACCTGACCCTAAACCTAACCCTAATCTAACCCTAACCCTAACCATAACCCTAACCCTTACCCTTACCCTAAACTCTAACCCTAACGCTAACCCTAACCCTAATCTCTAACTCTAAACGCTAACAATAAACCTAACCCTAAACCGAACCATAAACCTAAAACTAACCTTAACCCTAACCATAACGCTAACCCTAACCGTAACCCTGGTTTTAACCCTAAGCAGAATACTAACACTAATTCATCACCCTAACCTTAACCCTTACCATAACCCTAACACTAAATGTAAAACTAGCCCCTAACCCTAACACTAACCCTATCCGTAATCCCTAACCCTAATCCTAACCCTAACACTAAAACTAGCCGTAACCCTAAATGTACCACCAACACTAAACGTAACCCTAAACATAACCTTAACCATATTCTTAACACCTAACCCTTAACCCTAACCCAAACCCTAAACCTAACCATAACCCTAACACTAACACTAATGCTAACTCTAAACCCTAACCATAACCCTCACCTTAACGCTAACCCAAAACCTACCTCTAATCCCTATCCTAAACCTAACCCTAACCCTAAACCTAACCCTAAACCGAACACTAACCGAAACCCTAAACATAACCTTTACCCTAACCCTCCCTACCTATAACCATAACCCTAAACCAAAGTCTAACACTAACCCTAACTTTAACACTTAACCCTAAACCTTAACCCTAACGCTAACCCTAACCCTAACATCTAACACTAAACCTATCCCTAAACAAAGCCTAATCATAACCATAACCCTAACACTCTAAAACTAACCCATACCGAAACCCTAACCCTATCAATAACACTAACCCTAGCCCTAACCCTAACTTCTAACTCTAACCCTAACCCTTACACTATCCCTAACACTAAACCTAACCCTAACTGAAACCCTAACCCTAAAGCTAACCTCTAACCCTTACCCTAGACCTTACCCTAACCCAAACCCCTACGCAAAACCGAAACCTAACACTAACCCTAAACCTCACACTAACCCTAAACCTAAAACTAACCTTAAACCTAACCTTAACCCTAACCCTAACCCTAACCCTATCCCTAACCCTAACACTCACACTAACACTATCCCTAATCGCTAACCCTAACCATAACCATAACCCAAACACTAACACCAAACCCTAACCCTAATCATAACACAAAACCTCACCGTAACCCTAACCCTAACCCTAGCTCTAATCCTAACCTTCTAAACCTAACCAAATCCTAACACTAACCCTAACACCTAACCCTAACCCTAACCCTATCCCTAACCGTAAACCTAAATCTAACCCTATCCCTAGCCCTAACCCTATCAATAAACTAAACCCTAGCCCTAAAACTATCCCTAAACCTAATCCTAGAACTGAGCCTAATGCTAACACTAACTGTAAACTTAACACTAATCCATAACCATAACCCTAACCCAAAACTCAAAATTCACTCTAACCCTGTCCCTACTCCCTAACCCTAAACCTAAACCTAACCCAAACACTAAACCTGAAACCCTAACCCTAAACCGAACCCGAACCCTAATCCTAAACTTAACCCTAAACCTAACCCTAAAACTAACCATAACCCTAACCGTAACCCTAAGCTTAACCCTAACCCTAAAATTAACACGAACCCAAATTCATAACCCTAAACCTAACTCGAAACCTAACCCTAATCCCTAACCCTAACGATAAGCCTAAACCTAACCCTAAACCTAAACCCTATCCCTAATCGCTAACCCTAACCATAACCATAACCCAAACACTAACACCAAAACCCTAACCCTAATCATAACACAAAACTTCACAGTAACCCTAACCCTATCCCTAGCTACAATCCTAACCATCTAACTCTAACCCTAACCCTAATTCTAACCCGAACCCGAAAACTAACACCAACGCCTAACCCTAACCCTAACCCTAACACTATCCCTAACCGTAAACCTAATGCTAACCCTATCCCTAACCCTAAACCTATCAATAAACCGAACCCTAGCCTTAAAACTATCCCTAACCCTAATCCTGGAAATGAGCCTAAAACTAACTCAAACTGTAAACGTAACAGTAATCCATAACCCTAACCCTAACACTAACCCTAAACTCACTCTAACCCTATCACTAATTCCTAACTCTAACTCTAACCCTAACCCAAACACTAACCCCGAAACCCTAACCCTAAACCTAACCCTAACATTAATCCTAACCTTCTAAACCTAACACTAACCCTAGCCCTAACCCTAACGCTAAAACTAACACTAACCCGAAGCCCTAACCCTAACCCTAAGCCTAACACTAACACCTAACCCTAACCATAACCCTATCATCAAAGCTAAAGCTAATGCTAACCCTGTCCCTAACCCTAACACAGACAATAAACCTAACCCTAAACCTAAAACTATCCCTAACCCTAATCATAATACTCAGCCTAACACTAACCCTAAGCCTAACCCTAACCCTAACCCTTACGATAAGCCTAAACCTAACCCAAAACCTAAACCCTATCAGTAATCGCTAACCGTAACCATAACCATAACCCAAACACTAACACCAAAATCCTAATTCTAATCATAACACAAAACCTCACCGTAACCCTAACCCGAACCCTAGCTCTAAACCTAACCTTCTAGCCCTGACCCTAAGCCTAATCCTAACCCTAACCCTAACACCTAACCCTAACCCTAACCCTATCCCTATCCGTAAACCTAATGCTAACCCTATCTCTAACACTAACCCTATCAATAAACTAAACCCTAGCCCTAAAACTATCCCTAAACCTAACCCTAACCCTAACCCTAACCCTAACCCTAACCCTAACTGTAAACTTAACACTAATCCATAATCATAACCCTAACCCAAACCCTAAAATTCACACTAACCCTATCCCTATTCCATAACCCTTACCGTAACCGTAACCCAAACACTAACCCCGAAACCCTAACCCCAAACCGAACCCGAATCCTAATCCTAAACTTAACCCTAAACCTAACCCTAAACATAACCATAACCCTAACCATAACCCGAACCCTAACCCTAACCCTAAAACTAACACAAACCCAAATTCATAACCCTAAACCTAACTCTAATCCTAACCCTAATCCCTAACACTAACGATAAACCTAAACCTAACCCTAAACCTAAACCCTATCCCTAATCGCTAACCGTAACCATAACCATAACCCAAACACTAACACCAAAACCCTAACCCTAAACATAACACAAAACCTCACCGTAACCCTAATCCTAACCCTAGCTCTAATCCTAACCATCTAACTCTAACCCTATCCCTAATCCTAACCCGAACGCTAACAATAACACCTATCCCTAACCCTAACCCTAAGCCCTAACTCTAACCCTATCCCTAACTGTAAACCTAATGCTAACCCTATCCCTAACCCTAAACATATCAATAAACTGAACCCTAGCCCTAAAACTATCCCTAACCCTAATCCTAGAAATGAGCCAAAAACTAACTCTAACTGTAAATGTAACATTAATCCATAACCCTAACCCTAACCCTACCCCTAAACTCACTCTAACCCTATCCCTAAACCCTAACCCTAACCCTAACCCTCACACAAACACTAACCCCGAAACCCTAACTCTAAACCTAACCCTAACATTAATCCTAGGCTTCTAACCCTAACCCTAACCCTAGACCTAACCCTAACGCTAAAACTAACCCTAACCCGAAATCCTAACCCTAACCCTAAGCCTAACACTAACACCTAACCCTAACCATAACACTATCATTAAACCTAAAGCTAATGCTAACCCTGTCCCTAACCCTAACCCAGACAACAAACCTAACCATAAACCTAAAACTATCCCTAACCCTAATCATAATACTGAGCCTAACACTAACCCTAAGCCTAACCCTAACCCTAATTTCTAACTCTAACCCTAACCAGAACAGTAACCCTAGTCCATAACCCTAACATTAACCTTTACAATAACCCTAACCCTAACCGTAACACTAACCCCTAAGCCTGACCCTAACCTTATTTCTAATCCCTAAGCCTAGCTCTAACAATAACTCTAACCCTAACCATAACCCTAAACATAACTGTAAACCTAACCCTAACCATAACCATATTCTTATCACCTAACCCATAACTATACCAAAACCCGAACCCTAAACCTAACTCTAAACCTAATAGTAACGCTGAACCTATCAGTATCCAAAGCCTAACCCTGACCCTATCCCTAACACCTAACCCCTAAATCCTACCCTAACCTGCCCCTAACCCTAACCTTAAACGTAACCGTAAACCTAATGCTAACCCTAACCCTAACCGTAACCATAACCCTAACCATTACACTAACACTAACACTAATCCTAAACTCTAACCCTAACACATACCCTAACCCTAACCCTAAACTGTAAAACCAAACCCTAACCCTAACACAAACCCTAAACCTAAATCTAAACATAACCCTAACCCAAATCCTAACCCTAATCCTAACCCTAACCCATAACAATAACCCTAACCCTACCTTAAACCTAAGCCTAACACTAATTTCTAACCTTAACCCTAACCCTAATCATAACCCTAAGACTAAATCTCACCCTAAACTCTAACACTAACCCTAACCGTAAACCTAACCCTAAACCTAAACCATATCATAACCCTAAACCTAACACTAACACTAACACTAAACCTAACCCTAAAACCTGACCCTAACCCTAACACTAACCCTAACCCTAAAACAAACCATAACCCTAAACTTAACCTTAACCCTAACCCCAACCCTATCCCCATACCTTACCCTAAACCTAACCCTAATTTAACCCTAACCCTAACCATAACCCTAACCCTTACGCTTATCCTAAACTCAAACACTAACGCTAACCCTAACCCTAATCTCTAACTCTAAACGCTAACAATAAACCTAACCCTAAACCGAACCATAAACCTAAACCTAAACTTAACCCTAACCATAACGCTAACCCTAACCGTAACCCTAGTTTTAACCTTAAGCCGAATACTAACTCTAATCCATAACACTAACCTCAACCCTTACCATAACCCTAACACTAAATGTAAAACTAGCCCCTAACCCTAACACTAACCCTATCCGTAATCCCTAACCCTAATCCTAACCCTAACACTAAAACTAGCCGTAACCCTAAATGTACCAACAACACTAAACGTAACCCTAAACATAACCTTAACCATATCCTTAACACCTAACCCCTAACCCAAACCCTAAACCTAACCATAACCCTAACACTAACACTAAAGCTAACACTAAACACTAACCATAACCCTCATCCAAACGCTAACCCAAATCCTACCTCTAATCCCTATCCTAAACCTAACCCTAACCCTAAACCTAACCCTAAACCGAACACTAACCGTAACCCTAAACATAACCTTAACCCTAACCCTCCCAACCTATAACCATAACCCTAAACCAAAGTCTAACACTAACCCTAACTTTAACGCTTAACCCTAAACCTTAACCCTAACATCTAACACTGAACCTATCCCTAAACAAAGCCTAACCATAACACTAACCCTAACACTCTAAAACTAACCCATACCGAAACCCTAACCCTATCAATAACACTAACCCTAGCCCTAACCCTGACTTCTAACTCTAACCCTAACCCTTACAATATCCCTAACTAACACTAAACCTAACCCTAACTGAAACCCTAACCCTAAAGCTAACCTCTAACACTAACCCTAGCCCTTACCCTAACCCAAACCCCTACACAAAACCGAAACCTAACCTTAACCCTAAACCTCACACTAACCCTAAACCTAACACTAACCCTAAACCTAACCTTAAACCTAACCCTAACCCTAACCCTAACCCTAACCCTAACCCTAACACTCACCCTAACCCTATCCCTCATCGCTAACCCTAACCATAACCATAATCCAAACACTAACACCAAAACCCTAACCCTAATCATAACACAAAACCTCACCGTAACCCTAACCCTAACCCTAGCTCTAATCCTAACCTTCTAGCCCTGACCCTAAGCCTAATCCTAACCCTAACCCTAACACCTAACCCTAACCCTAACACCTAAACCTAACCCTAACCCTATCCCTATCCGTAAACCTAATGCTAACCCTATCTCTAACCCTAACCCTATCAATAAACTAAACCCTAGCCCTAAAACTATCCCTAAAGCTAACCCTAACCCTAACCCTAACCCTAACACTAACCCTAACTGTAAACTTAACACTAATCCATAATCATAACCCTAACCCAAACCCTAAAATTCACACTAACCCTATCCCTATTCCATAACCCTTACCGTAACCCTAACCCAAACACTAACCCCGAAACCCTAACCCTAAACCGAACCCGAACCCTAATCCTAAACTTAACCCTAAACCTAACCCTAAACATAAACATAACCCTAACCATAACCCTAACCCTAACCCTAACCCTAAAACTAACACAAACCCAAATTCATAACCTTAACCTAACTCTAATCCTAACCCTAATCCCTAACACTAACGATAAGCCTAAACCTAACCCTAAACCTAAACCCTATCCCTAATCGCTAACCGTAAACATAACCATAACCCAAACACTAACACCAAAACCCGAACCCTAATCATAACACAAAACCTCACCGTAACCCTAACCCTAACCCTAGCTCTAATCCTAACCATCTAACTCTAACCCTATCCCTAATCCTAACCCGAACGCTAACAATAACACCTATCCCTAACCCTAACACTAAGCCCTAACTCTAACCCTATCCCTAACCGTAAACCTAATGCTAACCCTATCCCTAACCCTAAACCTATCAATAAACCGAACACTAGCCCTAAAACTATCCCTAACCCTAATCCTAGAAATGAGCCAAAAACTAACTCTAACTGTAAACATAACATTAATCCATAGCCCTAACCCTAACCCTACCCCTAAACTCACTCTAACCCTATCCCTAAACCCTAACCCTAACCCTAACCCTCACCCAAACACTAACCCCGAAACCCTAACTCTAAACCTAACCCTAACATTAATCCTAGGCTTCTAACCCTAACCCTAACCCTAGACCTAACCCTAACGCTAAAACTAGCCCTAACCCGAAATCCTAACCCTAACCCTAAGCCTAACAATAACACCTAACCCTAACCATAACACTATCATTAAACCTAAAGCTAATGCTAACCCTGTCCCTAACCCTAACCCAGACAACAAACCTAACCCTAAACCTAAAACTATCCCTAACCCTAATCATAATACTGAGCCTAACACTAACCCTAAGCCTAACCCTAACCCTAATTTCTAACTCTAACCCTAACCAGAACACTAACCCTAGTCCATAACCCTAACATTAACCTTTACAATAACCCTAACCCTAACCATAACACTAACCCCTAAGCCTGACCCTAACCTTATTTCTAATCCCTAAGCCTAGCTCTAACAATAACACTAACCCTAACCATAACCCTAAACATAACTGTAAACCTAACCCTAACCATAACCATATTCTTATCACCTCACCCATAACTATACCAAAACCCGAACCCTAAACCTAACTCTAAACCTAATAGTAACGCTGAACCTATCAGTATCCAAAGCCTAACCCTGACCCTATCCCTAACACCTAACCCCTAAACCCTACCCTAACCTGCCCCTAACCCTAACCTTAAACGTAACCGTAAACCTAATGCTAACCCTAACCCTAACCGTAACCGTAACCCTAACCATTACCCTAACACTAACACTAATCCTAAACTCTAACCCTAACACATACCCTAACCCTAACCCTAAACTGTAAAACCAAACCCTAACCCTAACACAAACCCTAACCCTAAATCTAAACATAACCCTAACCCAAATCCTAACCCTAATCCTAACCCTAACCCATAACAATAACCCTAACCCTAACCTTAAACCTAAGCCTAACACTAATTTCTAACCTTAACCCTAACCCTAATCATAACCCTAAGACTAAATCTCACCCTAAACTCTAACACTAACCCTAACCGTAACCCTAACCCTAAACCTAAACCATATCATAACCCCAAACCTAACACTAACCCTAACACTAAACCTAACCCTAAAACCTAACCCTAACCCTAACACTAACCCTAACCCTAAAACAAACCATAACCCTAACCTTAACCTTAATCTTAACCCCAACCCTATCCCTATACCTTACCCTAAACCTAACCCTAATTTAACCCTAACCCTAACCAAAACCCTAACCCTTACGCTTACCCTAAACTCAAACACTAACGCTAACCCTAACCCTAATCTCTAACTCTAAACGCTAACAATAAACCTAACCCTAAACCGAACCATAAACCTAAACCTAAACTTAATCCTAACCATAACGCTAACCCTAACCGTAACCCTAGTTTTAACCTTAAGCCGAATACTAACACTAATCCATAACACTAACATCAACCCTTACCATAACCCTAACACTAAATGTAAAACTAGCCCCTAACCCTAACACTAACCCTATCTGTAATCACTAACCCTAATCCTAACCCTAACACTAAAACTAGCTGTAACCCTAAATGTACCAAAAACACTAAACGTAACCCTAAACATAACCTTAACCATATCCTTAACACCTAACCCCTAACCCAAAACCTAAACCTAACCATAACCCTAACACTAACACTAATGCTAACACTAAACACTAACCATAACCCTCACCCAAACGCTAACCCAAATCCTACCTCTAATCCCTATCCTAAACCTAACCCTAACCCTAAACCTAACCCTAAACCGAACACTAACCGTAACCCTAAGCATAACCTTAACCCTAACCCTCCCAACCTATAACCATAACCCTAAACCAAAGTCTAACACTAATCCTAACTTTAACACTTAACCCTAAACCTTAACCCTAACATCTAACACTAAACCTATCCCTAAACAAAGCCTAACCATAACACTAACCCTAACACTCTAAAACTAACCCATACCGAAACCCTAACCCTATCAATAACACTAACCCTAGCCCTAACCCTGACTTCTAACTCTAACCCTAACCCTTATACTATCCCTAACACTAAACCTAACCCTAACTGAAACCCTAACCCTAAAGCTAACCTCTAACACTAACCCTAGCCCTTACCCTAACCCAAACCCCTACACAAAACCGAAACCTAACCTTAACCCTAAACCTCACACTAACCCTAAACCTAACACTAACCCTAAACCTAACCTTAAACCTAACCCTAACCCTAACCCTAACCCTAACCCTAACCCTAACCCTCACCCTAACCCTATCCCTCATCGCTAACCCTAACCATAACCATAACCCAAACACTAACACCAAAACCCTAACCCTAATCATAACACAAAACCTCACCGTAACCCTAACCCTAACCCTAGCTCTAATCCTAACCTTCTAATGCTAACCCTAATCCTAACCCTAACCCTAACACCTAACCCTCACCCTAACACCTAACCCTAATCATAACCCTATCCCTAACCGTAACCCTAATGCTAACCCTATCCCTAACCCTAACCGTATCAATAAACTAAACCCTAGCCTTAAAACTATCCCTAAACCTAATCCTTGAACTGAGCCTAACGCTAACACTAACTGTAAACTTAACACTAATCCATAACCATAACCCTAACCCAAAGCCTAAAATTCACTCTAACCCTATCCCTGCTCCCTAAACCTAACCCTAACCCAAACACAAACACTAACCCCGAAACCCTAACCCTAAACCTAACCCGAACCCTCATCCTAAACTTAACCCTAAACCTAAGCCTAAACCTAACCATAACCCTAACCGTAACCCTAAGCCTAACCCAAACCCTAAAACTAACACGAACCCAAATTCATAACCCTAAACCTAACACTAAACCTAACCCTAATCCCTAACCCTAACGATAAGCCTAAACCTAACCCTAAACCTAAACTCTATCCCTATTCGCTAACCCTAACCATAACCAAAACCCAAACACTAACACCAAAACCCTAACCCTAATCGTAACACAAAACCTCACCGTAACCCTAACCCTAACCCTAGCTCTAATCCTAACCTTCTAACTCTAAACCTAACCCTAATCCTAACCCGAACCCTAACACTAACTCCAACCCCTAACCCAAACGCTAAGCCCTTACCCTAACCCTAAACCTATCCCTAACCGTAAACCTAATGCTAACCCTATCCCTAACTCTAAACCTATCAATAAACCGAACCCTAGGCCTAAAACTATCCCTCACCCTAATCCTAGAAATGACCCTAAAACTAACTCTAACTGTAAACCTAACCCTAATCCATAACCCTAACCCTAACCCTAACCCTAAACCTAACCCTAACATTAATCCTAACCTTCTAACCCTAACCCTAAGCCTAGCCCTAAACCTAATGCTAAAACTAACCCTAACCCGAATACCTAACCCTAGCCCTAATCCTAACACTAACACCTTACCCTAACCATAACCCTATCATTAAACCTAAGCAATGCTAACCTGTCACTAACCCTAACCCAGACAATAAACCTAACCCTAAACCTAAAACTATCCCTAACCCTAATCATAATACTGAGCCTAACACTAACCCTAAGCCTAACCCTAACCCTAATTTCTAACTCTAACCCTAACCAGAACAGTAGCGCTAGTCCATAACCCTAACATTAACCTTTACAATAACCCTAACCCTAACCGTAACAATAACCCCTAAGCCTGACCCTAACCTTATCCCTAATCCCTAAGCCTAGCTCTAACAATAACAATAACACTAACAATAACCCTAAACATAACTGTAAACCTAACACTAACCATAACCATATTCTTATCACCTAACCCATAACCCTAACCAAAACCCGAACCCTAAACCTAACACTAAACCTAATACTAACGCTGAACCTATCAGTATTCGGAAGCCTAACCCTGACACTATCCCTAACACCTAACCCCTTAACCTAACCCTAACCTGCCCCTAACCCTAACCTTAAATGTAGCCGTAAACCTAATGCTAAACCTAACCCTAACCGCAACCGTTACCCTAACCATTACCCTAACACTAACACTAATCCTAAACTCTAACCCTAACACTTACCCTAACCCTAACCCTAAACTGTAAAACCAAACCCTAACCCTAACACAAACCCTAACCCAAAATCGAAACCTAACCCTAACTTAATCCTAACCCTAACCCTAACCCTATCCCTAACCCATAACAATTACCCTAACCCTAACCCTAACCCTAACCCTAACACTAACTTCTAACCTTAACCCTAACCCTAATCATAACACTAAGACTAAATCTCACCCTAAACTCTAACACTAACCCTAAACGTAAACCTAACCCTAAACCTAAACCATATCATAACCCTAAACCTAACACTAAACCTAACCCAAAACCTATCCCTAACACTTAACCTAATGCTAAAACCTAACCCTAACCCTAACACTAAGCCTAACTCTAAAACTAACCATAAGCCTAACCTTAACCTTAACCCTAACCCCAACCCTATCCCTAAACCTGAACCTAAACCTAACCCTAATCTAACCCTAACCCTAACCATAACCCTAACCCTTCCCCTTACCCTAAACTCTAACCCTAACGCTAACCCTAACCCTAATCTCTAACTCTAAACGCTAACAATAAACCTAACCCTAAACCGAACCATAAACCTAAACCTAACCTTAACCCTAACCATAACGCTAACCCTAACCGTAACCCTGGTTTTAACCCTAAGCAGAATACTAACACTAATCCATAACCCTAACCTTAACCCTTACCATAACCCTAACACTAAATGTAAAACTAGCCCCTAACCATAAAACTAGCCCTATCCGTAATCCCTAATCCTAATCCTAACCCTAACACTAAAACTAGCCATAACCCTAAATGAAACACCAACACTAAACGTAACCCTAAACATAACCTTAACCATATCCTTAACACCTAACCCCTAACCCTAACCCAAACCCTAAACCTAACCATAACCCTAACACTAGCATTAATGCTAACCCTAAACCCTAACCATAACCCTCACCCTAACGCTAACCCAATACCTACCTCTAATCCCTATCCTAAACCTAACCCTAACCCTAAACCTAACCCTAAACCGAACACTAACCGTAACCCTAAACATAACCTTAACCCTAACCTCCCTACCTATAACCATAACCCTAAACCAAATTCTAACACTAACCCTAACTTTAACACTTAACCCTAAACCTTAACCCTAATGCTAACCCTAACCCTAACATCTAACACTAAATCTATCCCTAAACAAGCCTAATCATAACCATAACCATAACACTCTAAAACTAAACCATACCGAAACCCTAACCCTATCAATAACACTAACCCTAGCCCTAACCCTAACTTCTAACTCCAACCCTAACCCTTACACTATCCCTAACACTAAACCTAGCCCTAACTGAAACCCTAACCCTAACCCTAACCCTATCCCTAACCGTAAACCTAATACTAACCCTATCCCTAACCCTAAACCTATCAATAAACCGAACCCTAGCCCTAAAACTATCCCTATCCCTAATCCTAGAACTGAGCCTAAAACTAACTCTAACTGTAAACCTAAACCTAATCCATAACCCTAACCCTAACCCTACCCCTAAACTCACTCTAACCCTATCCCTAATCCCTAACCCTAACCCTAACCCCAACCCAAACACTAACCCCGAAACCCTAACCCTAAACCTAATCCTAACATTAATCCTAACTTTCTAACCCTAACCCTAAACCTAAGCCCTAACCCTAACCCTAACCCTATCCCTAAAGGTAAACGTTATGCTAACCCTATCCCTAACTCTAAATCTATCAATAAACCGAACACTAGCCCTAAAACTATCCCTAACCCTAATCCTAGAACTGAGCCTAAAACTAACTCTAACTGTAAACCTAACCCTAATCCATAACCCTAACCCTAACCCTACCCCTAAACTCACTCTAACCCTATCCCTAATCCCTAACCCTAACCCTAACCCTAACCCAAACACTAATCCCGAAACCCTAACCCTAAACCTAACCCTAACATTAATCCTAACCTTCTAAACCTAACCCTAACCCTAGCCCTAACCCTAACGCTAAAACTAACTTTAACCCGAAACCCTAACCCTAACCCTAAGACTAACACTAACACCTAACCCTAACCATAACCCTATCATTAAACCTAAAGCTAATGCTAACCCTGTCCATAACCCTAACCCAGACAGTAAACCTCACCCTAAACCTAAAACTATCCCTAACCCTAATCATAATACTGAGCCTAACACTAACCCTAAGCCTAACCCTAACCCTAATTTCTAACTCTAACCCTAACCAGAACAGTAACCCTAGTCCATAACCCTAACATTATCCTTTACAATAACCCTAACCCTAACCGTAACACTAACCCCTAAGCCTGACCCTGACCTTATCCCTAATCCCTAAGCCTAGCTCTAACAATAACACTAAACCTAACCATAACCCTAAACATAACTGTGAACCTAACCCTAACCATAACCATATTCTTATCACCTAACCCATAACCCTAAACAAAACCCGAACCCTAAACCTAACCCTAAACCTAATAGTAACCCTGAACCTATCAGTCTTCTGAAGCCTAACCCTGACCCTATCCCTAACACCTATCCCCTAAACCTAACCTTAATCTGCCCCTAACCCTAACCTTAAATGTAACCGTAAACCTAACCCTAACTCTAACCCTAACCCTAACCATTACCCTACCACTAACACTAATCCTAAACTCTAACCCTAACACTTACCCTAACCCTAAAATGTAAAACCAAACCCTAACCCTAACACAAACCCTAAACCAAAATCTAAACCTAACCCTAACTTAATCCTAACCCTAACCCTAACCCTATCCCTAACCCATAACAATTACCCTAACCCTAACCGTAACCCTAACCCTAACACTAACTTCTAACCTTAACCCTAACACTAATCATAACCCTAAGACTAAATCTCACCCTAAACTCTAACACTAACCCTAAACGTAAACCTAACCCTAAACCTAAACCATATCATAACCCTAAACCTAACACTAAACCTAACCCAAAACCTAACCCTAACACTTAACCTAATGCTAAAACCTAACCCTAACCCTAACACTAAGCCTAACTCTAAAACTAACCATAAGCCTAACCTTTACCTTAACCCTAACCCCAACCCTATCCCTAAACCTGACCCTAAACCTAACCCTAATCTAACCCTAACCCTAACCATAACCCTAACCCTTACCCTTACCCTAAACTCTAACCCTAACGCTAACCCTAACCCTAAACTCTAACTCTAAAGGCTAACAATAAACCTAACCCTAAACCGAACCATAAACCTAAACCTAACCTTAACCATAACCATAACGGTAACCCTACCCGTAACCCTGGTTTTAACCCTAAGCAGAATACTAACACTAATCCATAACCCTAACCTTAACCCTTACCATAACCCTAACACTAAATGTAAAACGAGCCCCTAACCCTAACACTAGCCCTATCCGTAATCCCTAATCCTAATCCTAACCCTAACACTAAAACTAGCCATAACCCTAAATGAAACACCAACACTAAACGTAACCCTAAACATAACCTTAACCATATCCTTAACACCTAACCTCTAACCCTAACCCAAAACCTAAACCTAACCATAACCCTAACACTAGCATTAATGCTAACCCTAAACCCTAACCATAACCCTCACCCTAACGCTAACTCAATACCTACCTCTAATCCCTATCCTAAACCTAACCCTAACCCTAAACCTAACCCTAAACCGAACACTAACAGTAACCCTAAACATAACCTTAACCCTAACCTCCCTACCTATAACCATAACCCTAAACCAAATTTAACACTAACCCTAACTTTAACACTTAACCCTAAACCTTAACCCTAACGCTAACCCTAACCCTAACATCTAACACTAAACCTATCCCTAAACAAAGCCTAATCATAACCATAACCATAACACTCTAAAACTAAACCATACCGAAACCCTAACCCTATCAATAACACTAACCCTAGCCCTAACCCTAACTTCTAACTCCAACCCTAACCCTTACACTATTCCTAACACTAAACCTAGCCCTAACTGAAACCCTAACCCTAAAGCTAACCTCTAACCCTAACCCTAGCCCTTACCCTAAACCAAACCCCTACGCAAAACCTAACCCTAACCCTAACCCTAAACCTCACACTAACCCTAAAGCTAACCCTAACCCTAAACCTAACCTTAACCCTAAACCTAACCCTAACCCTAACCCTAACACTCACCCTAACCCTATCCCTAATCGCTAACCTTAACCATAACCATAACCCAAACACTAACACCAAAACCCTAACCCTAATCATAACACAAAACCTCACCTTAACCCTAACCCTAACCCTAGCTCTATTCCTAACCTTCTATCCCTGAACCTAACCCTAATCCTAACCCTAAAGCTAACATCTAACCCTAACCCTAACACCTAACCCTAACCCTAACCCTATCCCTAACCGTAAACCTAATGCTAACCCTATCCCTAAGCCTAGCCCTATCAATAAACTAAACCCTAGACCTAAAACTATCCCTAAACCTAATCCTAGAACTGAGCCTAACGCTAACTCTAACTGTAAACTTAACACTAATCCATGACCATAACCCTAACCAAAAACCTAAAACTCACTCTAACCCTATCCCTAATCCCTAACCCTAACCCGAACCGTAACCCAAACACTAACCCCGAAACCCTAACCCTAAACCTAACCCGAACCCTAATACTAAACTTAACCCTAAACATAACCCTAAACCTAACCATAAACCTAACCATAACCCTAAGCCTAACCTTAACCCTAAAACTAACACGAACCCAAATTCATAACCCTAAACCTAACTCTAAACCTAACCCTAATCCCTAACCCTAACGATAAGCCTAAACCTAACCCTAATCCTAAACCCTATCCCTAATCGCTAACCCTAACTATAACCATAACCCAAACACTAACACCAAAACACTAACCCTAATCATAACACAACCCTAGCTCTAATCCTAACCTCCTAACTCTAACCCTAACCCTAATCCTAACCCAAACCCTAACACTAACACCTACCCCTAACCCTAACCCTAACCCCTAACCCTAACCCTAACCCTATCCCTAACCGTAAACCTAATGTTAACCCTATCCCTAAACCTAAACCTATCAATAAACCGAACCCTAGCCCTAACACTATCCCTAACCCTAATCCTAGAACTGAGCCAAAAACTAACTCTAACTGTAAACCTAACCCTAATCCATAACCCTAACCCTAACCCTACCCCTAAACTCACTCTGACCCTATCCCTAATCCCTAACCCTAACCCTAACCCTAACCCAAACACTAACCCCGAAACCCTAACCCTAAACCTAACCCTAACATTAATCCTAACCTTCCTACCCTAACCCTAACACTAGCCCTAACCCTAACGCTAAAACTAACCCTAACAAGAAACCCTAACCCTAACCCTAAGACTAACACTAACACCTAACCCTAACCATAACCCTATCATTAAACCTAAAGCTAATGCTAACCCTGTCCCTAACCCTAACCCAGACAATAAACCTTACCCTAAACCTAAAACTATCCCTAACCCTAATCATAATACTGAGCCTAACACTAACCCTAAGCCTAACCCTAACCCTAATTTCTAACTCTAAGCCTAACCAGAACAGTAACCCTAGTCCATAACCCTAACATTAACCTTTACAATAACCCTAACCCTAACCGTAACACTAACCCCTAAGCTTGACCCTAACCTTATCCCTAATCCCTAAGCCTAGCTCTAACAATAACACTAACCCTAACCATAACCCTAAATATAACTGTAAACCTAACACTAACCATAACCATATTCTTATCACCTAACCCATAACAATAAACAAAACCCGAACCCTAAACCTAACCCTAAACCTAATAGTAACCCTGAACCTATCAGTCTTCTGAAGCCTAACCCGGACCCTGTCCCTAATACCTAAACCCTAAACCTAACCCTAACCTGCCCCTAACCCTAACCTTAAACGTAACCGTAAACCTAACCCTAACCCTAACCCTAACCCTAACCCTAACCCTAACCATTACCCTAACACTAACACTAATCCTAAACTCTAACACTAACACTTACTCTAACCCTAACCCTCAACTGTAAAACCAAACCCTAACCCTAACACAAACCCTAACCCAAAATCTAAACCTAACCCTAACTTAATCCTAACCCTAACCCTAACCCTAACCCATAACAATTACCCTAACCCTAACCGTAACCCTAACCCTAACACTAACTTCTAACCTTAACCTTAACCCTAATCATAAACCTAAGACTAAATCTCACCCTAAACTCTAACACTAACCCTAAACGTAACCCTAACCCTAAACCTAAACCATATCATAACCCTAAACCTAACACTAAACCTAACCCAAAACCTAACCCTAACACTAAACCTAATCCTAAAACCTAACCCTAACCCTAACACTATGCCTAACTCTAAAACTAACCATAAGCCTAACATTAACCTTAACCCTAACCCCAACCCTATCCCTAAACCTGACCCTAAACCTAACCCTAATCTAACCCTAACCCTAACCATAACCCTAACCCTTCCCCTTACCCTAAACTCTAACCCTAACGCTAACTCTAACACTAATCTCTAACTCTAAATGCTAACAATAAACCTAACCCTAAACCGAACCCTAAACCTAAACCTAACCTTAAACATAACCATAACGCTAACACTAACCGTATCCCTAGGTTTAACCCGAAGGCGAATACTAACACTAATCCATAACCCTAACCTTAACCCTTACCATAACCCTAACACTAAATGTAAAACTAGCCCCTAACCCTAACCCTAACCCTATCCGTAATCCCTAACCCTAATCCTAACCCTAACACTAAAACTAGCCATAACCCTAAATGTAACACCAACACTAAACGTAACCATAAACATAACCTTAACCATATCCTTAACACCTAACCCCTAACCCTAACCCAAACCCTAAACCTCACCATAACCCTAACACTAACACTCATGCTAAACCTAAACCCTAACCATAACCCTCACCCTAACGCAAACCCAAAACCTACCTCTAATCCCTATCCTAAACCTAACCCTAACCCTAAACCTAACACTAAACCGAACAGTAACCGTAACCCTAAACATAACCTTAACCCTAAACCTCCCTAACTATAACCATAACCCTAAACCAAAGTCTAACACTAACCCTAACTTTAACACTTAACCCTAAACCTTAAACCTAACCCTGACATCTAACACTAAACCTATCCCTAAACAAAGCCTAACCATATCACTAACCTTAACACTCAAAAACTAACCCATACCGAAACCCTAACCCTATCAATAACACTAACCCTAGCCCTAACCCTAACTTCTAACTCTAACCCAAACCCTTACACTATCCCTAACACTGAACCTAACCCTAACTGAAACCCTAACACTAAAGCTAACCTCTAACCCTACCCCTAGCCCTTACCCTAACCCAAACCCCTATGCAAAACCTAACCCTAACCCTAACCCTAAACCTCACACTAACCCTAAACCTAACCCTAACCCTAAACCTAACATTAACCCTAACCCTAACCCTAACCCTAACCCTAACACTCACCCTAACCCTATCCCTAATCGCTAACCCTAACCATAACCATAACCCAACCACTAACACCAAAACCCTAAGCCTAATCATAACACAAAACCTCACCGTAACCCTAACCCTAAACCTAGCTCTAATCCTAACCTTCTAGCCCTGACCCTAACCCTAATCCTAACCCTAACCCTAACACCTAACCCTAACCCTAACACCTAACCCTAACCCTAACCCTATCCCTAACCGTAAACCTAATGCTAACCCTATCCCTAACCCTAACCCTATCAATAAACTAAACCCTAACCCTAAAACTATCCCTAAACCTAATCCTAGAAATGAGCCTAACGCTAACTCTAACTGTAAACTTAACACTAATCCATAACCATAACCCTAACCCAAACCCTAAAACTCACTCTAACCCTATCCCTAATCCCTCACCCTAACCCTAACCCTATCCCAAACACTAACCCGGAAACCTTAACCCTAAACCTAACCCGAACCGTAATCCTAAACTTAACCCTAACCCTAACCCTAAACCTAACCATAACCCTAACCGTAACCCTAAGCCTAACCCTAACCCTAACACTAACACGAACACAAATTCATAGCCCTAAACCTAACTCTAACCCTAAGCCTAATCCCTAACCCTTACGATAAGCCTAACCCTAACCCAAAACCTAAACTCTATCCCTAATCGCTAACCGTAGCCATAACCATTACCCAAAGACTAACACCAAAACCGTAATTCTAATCATAACACAAAACCTCACCATAACCCTAGCTCTAATCCTACCCTTCTAACTCTAAACCTAACCCTAATCCTAACCCGAACCCTAACACTAACACCTACCCCTAACACTAACCCCTAACCCTAACCCTAACCCTATCCCTAACCGTAAACCTAATACTAACCCTATCCCTAACCCTAAACCTATCAATAAACCGAACCCTAGCCCTAAAACTATCCCTATCCCTAATCCTAGAACTGAGCCTAAAACTAACTCTAACTGTAAACCTAAACCTAATCCATAACCCTAACCCTAACCCTACCCCTAAACTCACTCTAACCCTATCCCTAATCCCTAACCCTAACCCTAACCCCAACCCAAACACTAACCCCGAAACCCTAACCCTAAACCTAATCCTAACATTAATCCTAACTTTCTAACCCTAACCCTAAACCTAAGCCCTAACCCTAACCCTAACCCTATCCCTAAAGGTAAACGTTATGCTAACCCTATCCCTAACTCTAAATCTATCAATAAACCGAACACTAGCCCTAAAATTATCCCTAACCCTAATCCTAGAACTGAGCCTAAAACTAACTCTAACTGTAAACCTAACCCTAAACCATAACCCTAACCCTAACCCTACCCCTAAACTCACTCTAACCCTATCCCTAATCCCTAACCCTAACCCTAACCCTAACCCAAACACTACTCCCGAAACCCTAACCCTAAACCTAACCCTAACATTAATCCTAACCTTCTAAACCTAACCCTAACCCTAGCCCTAACCCTAACGCTACAACTAACTTTAACCCGAAACCCTAACCCTAACCCTAAGACTAACACTAACACCTAACCCTAACCATAACCCTATCATTAAACCTAAAGCTAATGCTAACCCTGTCCATAACCCTAACCCAGACAGTAAACCTCACCCTAAACCTAAAACTATCCCTAACCCTAATCATAATACTGAGCCTAACACTAACCCTAAGCCTAACCCTAACCCTAATTTCTAACTCTAACCCTAACCAAAACAGTAACCCTAGTCCATAACCCTAACATTAACGTTTACAATAACCCTAACCCTAACCATAACACTAACCCCTAAGCCTGACCCTGACCTTATCCCTAATCCCTAAGCCTAGCTCTAACAATAACACTAAACCTAACCATAACCCTAAACATAACTGTGAACCTAACCCTAACCATAACCATATTCTTATCACCTAACCCATAACCCTAAACAAAACCCGAACCCTAAACCTAACCCTAAACCTAATAGTAACCCTGAACCTATCAGTCTTCTGAAGCCTAACCCTGACCCTATCCCTAACACCTATCCCCTAAACCTAACCTTAATCTGCCCCTAACCCTAACCTTAAATGTAACCGTAAACCTAACCCTAACTCTAACCCTAACCCTAACCATTACCCTACCACTAACACTAATCCTAAACTCTAACCCTAACACTTACCCTAACCCTAAACTGTAAAACCAAACCCTAACCCTAACACAAACCCTAACCCAAAATCTAAACCTAACCCTAACTTAATCCTAACCCTAACCCTAACCCTATCCCTAACCCATAACAATTACCCTAACCCTAACCGTAACCCTAACCCTAACACTAACTTCTAACCTTAACCCTAACACTAATCATAACCCTAAGACTAAATCTCACCCTAAACTCTAACACTAACCCTAAACGTAAACCTAACCCTAAACCTAAACCATATCATAACCCTAAACCTAACACTAAACCTAACCCAAAACCTAACCCTAACACTTAACCTAATGCTAAAACCTAACCCTAACCCTAACACTAAGCCTAACTCTAAAACTAACCATAAGCCTAACCTTAACCTTAACCCTAACCCCAACCCTATCCCTAAACCTGACCCTAAACCTAACCCTAATCTAACCCTAACCCAAACCATAACCCTAACCCTTACCCTTACCCTAAACTCTAACCCTAACGCTAACCCTAACCCTAAACTCTAACTCTAAAGGCTAACAATAAACCTAACCCTAAACCGAACCATAAACCTAAACCTAACCTTAACCATAACCATAACGCTAACCCTAACCGTAACCCTGGTTTTAACCCTAAGCAGAATACTAACACTAATCCATAACCCTAACCTTAACCCTTACCATAACCCTAACACTAAATGTAAAACTAGCCCCTAACCCTAACACTAGCCCTATCCGTAATCCCTAATCCTAATCCTAACCCTAACACTAAAACTAGCCATAACCCTAAATGAAACACCAACACTAAACGTAACCCTAAACATAACCTTAACCATATCCTTAACACCTAACCTCTAACCCTAACCCAAAACCTAAACCTAACCATAACCCTAACACTAGCATTAATGCTAACCCTAAACCCTAACCATAACCCTCACCCTAACGCTAACTCAATACCTACCTCTAATCCCTATCCTAAACCTAACCCTAACCCTAAACCTAACCCTAAACCGAACACTAACAGTAACCCTAAACATAACCTTAACCCTAACCTCCCTACCTATAACCATAACCCTAAACCAAATTTAACACTAACCCTAACTTTAACACTTAACCCTAAACCTTAACCCTAACGCTAACCCTAACCCTAACATCTAACACTAAACCTATCCCTAAACAAAGCCTAATCATAACCATAACCATAACACTCTAAAACTAAACCATACCGAAACCCTAACCCTATCAATAACACTAACCCTAGCCCTAACCCTAACTTCTAACTCCAACACTAACCCTTACACTATTCCTAACACTAAACCTAGCCCTAACTGAAACCCTAACCCTAAAGCTAACCTCTAACCCTAACCCTAGCCCTTACCCTAAACCAAACCCCTACGCAAAACCTAACCCTAACCCTAACCCTAAACCTCACACTAACCCTAAAGCTAACCCTAACCCTAAACCTAACCTTAACCCTAAACCTAACCCTAACCCTAACCCTAACACTCACCCTAACCCTATCCCTAATCGCTAACCTTAACCATAACCATAACCCAAACACTAACACCAAAACCCTAACCCTAATCATAACACAAAACCTCACCGTAACCCTAACCCTAACCCTAGCTCTATTCCTAACCTTCTATCCCTGAACCTAACCCTAATCCTAACCCTAAAGCTAACATCTAACCCTAACCCTAACACCTAACCCTAACCCTAACCCTATCCCTAACCGTAAACCTAATGCTAACCCTATCCCTAAGCCTAGCCCTATCAATAAACTAAACCCTAGACCTAAAACTATCCCTAAACCTAATCCTAGAACTGAGCCTAACGCTAACTCTAACTGTAAACTTAACACTAATCCATGACCATAACCCTAACCAAAAACCTAAAACTCACTCTAACCCTATCCCTAATCCCTAACCCTAAGCCGAACCGTAACCCAAACACTAACCCCGAAACCCTAACCCTAAACCTAACCCGAACCCTAATACTAAACTTAACCCTAAACATAACCCTAAACCTAACCATAAACCTACCCATAACCCTAAGCCTAACCTTAACCCTAAAACTAACACGAACCCAAATTCATAACCCTAAACCTAACTCTAAACCTAACCCTAATCCCTAACCCTAACGATAAGCCTAAACCTAACCCTAATCCTAAACCCTATCCCTAATCGCTAACCCTAACTATAACCATAACCCAAACACTAACACCAAAACACTAACCCTAATCATAACACAACCCTAGCTCTAATCCTAACCTCCTAACTCTAACCCTAACCCTAATCCTAACCCAAACCCTAACACTAACACCTACCCCTAACCCTAACCCTAACCCCTAACCCTAACCCTAACCCTATCCCTAACCGTAAACCTAATGTTAACCCTATCCCTAAACCTAAACCTATCAATAAACCGAACCCTAGCCCTAAAACTATCCCTAACCCTAATCCTAGAACTGAGCCAAAAACTAACTCTAACTGTAAACCTAACCCTAATCCATAACCCTAACCCTAACCCTACCCCTAAACTCACTCTGACCCTATCCCTAATCCCTAACCCTAACCCTAACCCTAACCCAAACACTAACCCCGAAACCCTAACCCTAAACCTAACCCTAACATTAATCCTAACCTTCCTACCCTAACCCTAACACTAGCCCTAACCCTAACGCTAAAACTAACCCTAACCAGAAACCCTAACCCTAACCCTAAGACTAACACTAACACCTAACCCTAACCATAACCCTATCATTAAACCTAAAGCTAATGCTAACCCTGTCCCTAACCCTAACCCAGACAATAAACCTTACCCTAAACCTAAAACTATCCCTAACCCTAATCATAATACTGAGCCTAACACTAACCCTAAGCCTAACCCTAACCCTAATTTCTAACTCTAACCCTAACCAGAACAGTAACCCTAGTCCATAACCCTAACATTAACCTATACAATAACCCTAACCCTAACCGTAACACTAACCCCTAAGCTTGACCCTAACCTTATCCCTAATCCCTAAGCCTAGCTCTAACAATAACACTAACCCTAACCATAACCCTAAATATAACTGTAAACCTAACACTAACCATAACCATATTCTTATCACCTAACCCATAACAATAAACAAAACCCGAACCCTAAACCTAACCCTAAACCTAATAGTAACCCTGAACCTATCAGTCTTCGGAAGCCTAACCCGGACCCTGTCCCTAATACCTAAACCCTAAACCTAACCCTAACCTGCCCCTAACCCTAACCTTAAACGTAACCGTAAACCTAACGCTAACCCTAACCCTAACCCTAACCCTAACCCTAACCATTACCCTAACACTAACACTAATCCTAAACTCTAACCCTAACACTTACTCTAACCCTAACCCTAAACTGTAAAACCAAACCCTAACCCTAACACAAACCCTAACCCAAAATCTAAACCTAACCCTAACTTAATCCTAACCCTAACCCTAACCCTAACCCATAACAATTACCCTAACCCTAACCGTAACCCTAACCCTAACACTAACTTCTAACCTTAACCTTAACCCTAATCATAAACCTAAGACTAAATCTCACCCTAAACTCTAACACTAACCCTAAACGTAACCCTAACCCTAAACCTAAACCATATCATAACCCTAAACCTAACACTAAACCTAACCCAAAACCTAACCCTAACACTAAACCTAATCCTAAAACCTAACCCTAACCCTAACACTATGCCTAACTCTAAAACTAACCATAAGCCTAACATTATCCTTAACCCTAACCCCAACCCTATCCCTAAACCTGACCCTAAACCTAACCCTAATCTAACCCTAACCCTAACCATAACCCTAACCCTTCCCCTTACCCTAAACTCTAACCCTAACGCTAACTCTAACACTAATCTCTAACTCTAAATGCTAACAATAAACCTAACCCTAAACCGAACCCTAAACCTAAACCTAACCTTAAACATAACCATAACGCTAACACTAACCGTATCCCTAGGTTTAACCCGAAGGCGAAAACTAACACTAATCCATAACCCTAACCTTAAACCCTTACCATAACCCTAACACTAAATGTAAAACTAGCCCCTAACCCTAACCCTAACCCTATCCGTAATCCCTAACCCTAATCCTAACCCTAACACTAAAACTAGCCATAACCCTAAATGTAACACCAACACTAAACGTAACCATAAACATAACCTTAACCATATCCTTAACACCTAACCCCTAACCCTAACCCAAACCCTAAACCTCACCATAACCCTAACACTAACACTCATGCTAAACCTAAACCCTAACCATAACCCTCACCCTAACGCAAACCTAAAACCTACCTCTAATCCCTATCCTAAACCTAACCCTAACCCTAAACCTAACACTAAACCGAACAGTAACCGTAACCCTAAACATAACCTTAACCCTAAACCTCCCTAACTATAACCATAACCCTAAACCAAAGTCTAACACTAACCCTAATTTTAACACTTAACCCTAAACCTTAAACCTAACCCTGACATCTAACACTAAACCTATCCCTAAACAAAGCCTAACCATATCACTAACCCTAACACTCAAAAACTAACCCATACCGAAACCCTAACCCTATCAATAACACTAACCCTAGCCCTAACCCTAACTTCTAACTCTAACCCAAACCCTTACACTATCCCTAACACTGAACCTAACCCTAACTGAAACCCTAACACTAAAGCTAACCTCTAACCCTACCCCTAGCCCTTACCCTAAACCAAACCCCTACGCAAAACCTAACCCTAACCCTAACCCTAAACCTCACACTAACCCTAAACCTAACCCTAACCCTAAACCTAACATTAACCCTAACCATAACCCTAACCCTAACCCTAACCCTAACACTAACACTCACCCTAACCCTATACCTAATCGCTAACCCTAACCATAACCATAACCCAAACATTAACACCAAAACCCTAACCCTAATCATAACACAAAACCTCACCGTAACCCTAACAATAACCCTAGCTCTCATCCTAACCTTCTAGCCCTGACCCTAACCCTAATCCTAACCCTAACCCTAACACCTAAACCTAACCCTAACACCTAAACCTAACCCTATCCCTATCCCTAACTGTAAACCTAATGCTAACCCTATCCCTAACCCTAACCCTATCAATAAACTAAACCCTAGCCCTAAAACTATCCCTAAACCTAATCCTAGACCTGAGCCTAATGCTATTTCTAACTGTAAACTTAACGGTAATCCATAACATTAACCCTAACCGAAACCCTAAAACTTACTCTAACCCTATCCCTAATCCCTCACCCTAACCCTAACCCTAACCCAAACACTAACCCGAAAACCCTAACCCTAAACCTAAAACTATCCCTAACCCTAATCATAATACTGAGCCTAACACTAACCCTAAGCCTAACCCAAACCCTAATTTCTAACTCTAACCCTAACCAGAACAGTAACCCTAGTCCATAACCCTAACATTAACCTTTACAATAACCCTAACCCTAACCGTAACACTAACCCCTAAGCCTGACCCTAACCTTATCCCTAATCCCTAAGCCTAGCTCTAACAATAACTCTAACCCTAACCATAACCCTAAACATAACTGTAAAGCTAACTCTAACCAAAACCATATTCTTATCACCTAACCCATAACCCTAACCAAAACCCGAACATTAAACCTAACACTAAACCTAATAGTAACGCTGAAACTATCAGTATTCGGAAGCCTAACCCTGACACTATCCCTAACACCTAACCCCTTAACCTAACCCTAACCTGCCCCTAACCCTAACCTTAAACGTAACCATAAACCTAATGCTAAACCTAACCCTAACCGTAACCGTTACCCTAACGATTACCCTAACACTAACACTAATCCTAAACTCTAACCCTAACACTTACCCTAACCTAACCCTAAACTGTAAAACCAAACCCTAACCCTAACACAAACCCTAACCCAAAATCTAAACCTAACCCTAACCCAAATCCTAACCCTAACCCTAACCCTAACCCAGACAATAAACCTAACCCTAAACCTAAAATTATCCCTAACCCTAATCATAATACTGAGCCTAACACCAACCCTAAGCCTAACCCTAACCCTAATTTCTAACTCTAACCCTAACCAGAACAGTAACCCTAGTCCATAACCCTAACAATAACCTTTACAATAACCCTAACCCTAACAGTAACACTAACCCCTAAGCCTGACCCTAACCTTATCCCTAATCCCTAAGCCTAGCTCTAACAATAACACTAACCCTAACCATAACCCTAAATATAACTGTAAACCTAACCCTAACCATAACCATATTCTTATCACCTAACCCATAACAATAAACAAAACCCGAACCCTAAACCTAACCCTAAACCTAATAGTAACCCTGAACCTATCAGTCTTCTGAAGCCTAACCCGGACCCTATCCCTAACACCTAACCCCTAAACCTAACCCTAACATGCCCCTAAACCTAACCTTAAATGTAACCATAAAGCTAACCCTAACCCTAACCCTAACCCTAACCCTAACCCTAACCATTACCCTAACACTAACACTAATCCTAAACACTAACCCTAACACTTACCCTAACCCTCACCCTAAACTGTAAAACCAAACCCTAACCCTAACACAAACCCTAACCCAAAATCTAATCCTAACCCTAACTTAATCCTAACCCTAACCCTAACCCTAACCCATAACAATAACCCTAACCCTAACCGCAACCCTAACCCTAACACTAACTTCTAACCTTAACCCTAACCATAATCATAACCCTAAGACTAAATCTCACCCTAAACTCTAACACTAACCCTAAACGTAACCCTAACCCTAAACCTAAACCATATCATATCCCTAAACCTAACACTAAACCTAACCCAAAACCTAACCCTAACACTAAACCTAATCCTAAAACCTAACCCTAACCCTAACACTAAGCCTAACCCTAAAACTAACCATAAGCCTAACCTTAACCTTAACCCTAATCCCAACCCTATCCCTAAACCTGACCCTAAACCTAACCCTAATCTAACCCTAACCCTAACCATAACCATAACCCTAACCCTTACCCTTACCCTAAACTCTAACCCTAACGGTAACCCTAACCCTAATCTCTAACTCTAAACGCTAACAATAAACCTAAACCTAAACCGAACCATAAACCTAAAACTAACCTTAACCCTAACCATAACGCTAACCCTAACCGTAACCCTGGTTTTAACCCTAAGCCGAATACTAACACTAATCTATAACCCTAACCTTAACCCTTACCCTAACCCTAACCCAATACCTAGACCCTATCCCTAACCGCTAACCATCACCATAACCATAACCCAAACACTAACGCCAAAATCCTAATTATAATCATAACACAAAACCTCACCGTAACCCTAACCCGAACCCTAGCTCTAATCCTAACATTCTAGCCCTGACCCTAAGACGAATCCTAACCCTAACCCTAACACCTAACCCTAACCCTAACACCTAACCCTAACCCTAACCCTATCCCTATCCGGAAACCTAATGCTAACCCTATCTCTAACCCTAACCCTATCAATAAACTAAACCCTAGCCCTAAAACTATCCCTAAACATAATCCTAGAACTGAGCCTAACGCTAACTCTAACTGTAAACTGAACGCTAATCCATAACCATAACCCTAACCCAAACCCTGAAACTCACTCTAACCCTACCCCTAATCTCTAACACTAACCCTAACCCTAACCCAAACACTAACCCCAAATTCCTAACCCTAAACCTAACCCGAACCCTAATCCTAAACTTAACCCTAACCCTAAACCTAAACCTAACCATAACCCTAACCGTAAGCCTAAGCCTAACCCTAACCCTAACACTAACACGAACACAAATTCATAACCCTAAACCTAACTCTAACCCTAACCCTAATCCCTAACCCTTACGATAAGCCTAACCCTAACCCAAAACCTAAACCCTATCCCTAATCGCTAACCGTAACCATAGCCATAACCCAAACACTAACACCAAAACCCTAATTCTAATCATAACACAAAACCTCACCGTAACCCTAACCCTAACCCTAGCTCTAATCCTAACCTTCTAACTCTAAACCTAACCCTAATCCTAACCCGAACCCTAACACTAACACCTACCCATAACCCTAACCCTAAACCCTACACCTAACCCTAACCCTAACCCCTAACCCTATCCCTAACCGTAAACCTAATGCTAACCCTATCCCTAACCCTAAACCTATCAATAAACCGAACCCTAGCCCTAAAACTATACCTAACCCTAATCCTAGAAATGAGCCTAAAACTAACTCTAACTGTAAACGTAACAGTAATCCACAACCCTAACCCTAACCCTACCCCTAAACTCACTCTAACACTGTCCCTAATTCCTAACTCTAACTCTAACCCTAACCCAAACAGTAACCCCGAAACCATAACCCTAAACCTAACCCTAACATTAATCCGAATCTTCTAACCCTAACCCTAACCCTAGCCATTACCCTAACGCTAAAACTAACCCTAACCCGAAACCCTAACCCTAACCCGAAGCCTAGCACTAACACCTTACCCTAACCATAACCCTATCATTAAACCTAAACTTAATGCTAACCCTGTCCCTAACACTAACCCAGACAATAAACCTAACCCTAAACCTAAAACTATCCCTAAACCTAATCATAATACTGAACCTAACACTAACCCAAGCCTAACCATAACCCTAATTTCTAACTCTAACCCTAACCAGAACAGTAACCCTAGTCCATAACCCTAACATTAACTTTACAATAACCCTAACCCTGACCGTAACACTAACCCCTAAGCCTGACCCTAACCTTATCCCTAATCCCTAAGCCTAGCTCTCACAATAACACTAACCCTAACCATAACCCTAAACATAACTGTAAACCTAACCCTATCCATAACCATATTCTTATCACCTAACCCACAACCCTAACCAAAACCCGAACCCTAGACCTAACCCTAAACCTAATAGTAACCCTGAACCTATCAGTCTTCCGAAGCCTAACACTGACCCTATCCCTAACACCTAACCCCTAAACCTAACCCTAACCTGCCCCTAACACTAACCTTAAATGTAACCGTAAACCTAACCCTAAACCTAACCCTAACCCTGACCCTAACCCTAACCATTACCCTAACACTAACACTAATCCTAAACTCTAACCCTAACACTTACCCTAACCCTAACCCTAAACTGTAAAACCAAACCCTAACCCTAACACAAAACTTAACCCAAAATCTACACCTAACCCGAAACCAAATTCTAACCCTAACACTAACCCTAACCCATAACAATAACCCTATCCCTAACCATAACCCTAACCCTAAGACTAACTTCGAACCTTAACCCTAACCCTAATCATAACCCTAAGACTAAATCTCACCCTAAACTCTAACACTAACCCTAAACGTAACGCTAATCCTAAATCTAAACCATATCATAACCCTAAACCTAACACTAAACCTAACCCAAAACTTAACCCTAACACTAAACCTAACCCTAAAACCTAACCCTAACTCTAACCCTAACCCTAACCCTAACCCTAATCTAACCCTAACCCTAACCATAACCGTAACCCTTACCCTTACCCTAAACTCTAACCCTAACTCTAACCCTAACCCTAATCTCTAACTCTAAACGATAACAATAAACCTAACCCTAAACCGAACCCTAATCCTAAACCTAACCTTAACCCTAACCATAACGCTAACCCTAACCGTAACCCTAGTTTTAACCCTAAGCCAAATACTAACACTAATCCATAACATTAACCTTAACCCTTACCATAACCCTAACACTAAATGTAAAACTAGCCCCTAACCCTAACACTAACCCTATCCGTAATCCCTAACCCTAATCCTAACCATAACACTAAAACTAGCCATAACCCTAAATGTAACACCAACACTATACGTAACCCTAAACATAACCTTAACCATATCCTTAACACCTAACCCCTAACCCTAACCCAAACCCTAAACCTAACCATAACCCTAACACTAACACTAATGCTAACCCTAAACCCTAACCATAACCCTCACCCTAACGCTAACCCAAAACATACCTCTAATCCCTATCCTAAACCTAACCATAACCCTAAACCTAACCCTAAAGCGAACAGTAACCGTAACCCTAAACATAACCTTTACCCTAAACCGCCCTACCTATAACCATAACCCTAAACCAAACTCTAACACTAACCCTAACTTTAACACTTAACCCTAAACCTTAACTCTAACCCTAACCCTAACCCTAACCCTAACATCTAACACTAAACCTATCCCTAAACAAAGCCTAACCATAACCATAACCCTAACACTCTAAAACTAACCCATACCTAAACCCTAACCCTATCAATAACACTAACCCTAGCCCTAACCCTAACTTCTAACTCTAACCCTAACCCTTACACTATCCCTAACTAACACTAAACCTAACCCTAACTGAAACCCTAACCCTAAAGCTAACCTCTAACCCTAACCCTAGCCCTTACCCTAACCCAAATCGATACGCAAAACCTAACCCTAACTCTAACCCTAAACCTCACACAACACTAAACCTAACATTAACCCTAAACCTAACATTAACGCTAACCGTACACCTAAGCCTAACCCTAACCCTAACACTCACCCTAACCCTATCCCTAGTCGCTAACCCTAACCATAACCATAACCCAAACACTAACACCAAAACCCTAATCCTAATCACAACACAAAACATCACCGTAACCCTAACCCTAACCCTAGCTCTAATCCTAACCTTCTAGCCCTGACCCTAACCCTAATTCTAACACTAACCCTAACAACTAACCCTAACCCTAACACCTAACCCTAACCCTAGCCCTATCCCTAACCGTAAACCTAATGCTAACCCTATCCCTAACCCTAACCCTATCAATAAACTAAACCCTAACCCTAAAACTATCCCTAAACCTAATCATAGAACAGAGCCTAACGCTAACTCTAACTGTAAACTTAAAGCTAATCCATAACCGTAACCCTAACCCAAACCCTAAAACTCACTCTAACCCTATTCCTAATCCCTAACCCTAACCCTAACCCTAACCCAAACACTAACCCTGATTCCCTAACCCGAAACCTAACCCGAAGCCTAATCCTAAACTTAACCCTAACCCTAACCCGAAACCTAACCATAACCCTAACCGTAACCCTAAGCCTAACCCTAACCCTAACACTAACACGAACACAAATTCATAACCCTAAACCTAACTCTAACCCTAACTCTAATCCCTAACCCTTACGATAAGCCTAACCATAACCCAAAACCTAGACCCTATCCCTAATCGCTAACCGTAACCATAACCATAACCCAAACACTAACACCAAAACCCTAATTCTAATCATAACACAAAACCTCACCGTAACCCTAACCCTAACCCTAGCTCTAATCCTAACCTTCTAACTCTAAACCTAACCCTAATCCTAACACGAACCCTAACACTAACACCTACCCATAACCCTAACCCTAACCCCTAACCCTAACCCTAACCCTATCCCTAACCCTAAACCTATCAATAAACCGAACCCTAGGCCTAAAACATTCCCTCACCCTAATCCTAGAAATGAGCTTAAAACTGACTCTAACTGTAAACGTAACAGTAATCCATAACCCTAATCCTAACCCTACCCCTAAACTCACTCTAACACTGTCCCTAATTCCTAACTCTAACTCTAACCCTAACCCAAACAGTAACCCCGAAACCATAACCCTAAACCTAACCCTAACATTAATCCGAATCTTCTAACCCTAACCCTAACCCTAGCCATTACCCTAACGCTAAAACTAACCCTAACCCGAAACCCTAACCCTAACCCGAAGCCTAGCACTAACACCTTACCCTAACCATAACCCTATCATTAAACCTAAACTTAATGCTAACCCTGTCCCTAACACTAACCCAGACAATAAACCTAACCCTAAACCTAAAACTATCCCTAAACCTAATCATAATACTGAACCTAACACTAACCCAAGCCTAACCATAACCCTAATTTCTAACTCTAACCCTAACCAGAACAGTAACCCTTGTCCATAACCCTAACATTAACCTTTACAATAACCCTAACCCTGACCGTAACACTAACCCCTAAGCCTGACCCTAACCTTATCCCTAATCCCTAAGCCTAGCTCTCACAATAACACTAACCCTAACCATAACCCTAAACATAACTGTAAACCTAACCCTAACCATAACCATATTCGTATCACCTAAACCACAACCCTAACTAAAACCCGAACCCTAGACCTAACCCTAAACCTAATAGTAACCCTGAACCTATCAGTCTTCCGAAGCCTAACCCTGACCCTATCCCTAACACCTAACCCCTAAACCTAACCCTAACCTGCCCCTAACCCTAACCTTAAATGTAACCGTAAACCTAACCCTAAACCTAACCCTAACCCTGACCCTAACCCTAACCATTACCCTAACACTAACACTAATCCTAAACTCTAACCCTAACACTTACCCTAACCCTAAACCTAAACTGTAAAACCAAACCCTAACCCTAACACAAAACCTAACCCAAAATCTACACCTAACCCGAAACCAAATCCTAACCCAACACTAACCCTAACCCATAACAATAACCCTAACCCTAACCATAACCCTAACCCTAAGACTAACTTCTAACCTTAACCCTAACCCTAATCATAACCCTAGGACTAAATCTCACCCTAAACTCTAACACTAACCCTAAACGTAACGCTAATCCTAAATCTAAACCATATCATAACCCTAAACCTAACACTAAACCTAACCCAAAACCTAACCCTAACACTAAACCTAACCCTAAAACCTAACCCTAACCCTAACCCTAACCCTAACCCTAACCCTAACCCTAATCTAACCCTAACCCTAACCAAAACCCTAACCCTTACCCTTACCCTAAACTCTAACCCTAACTCTAACCCTAACCCTAATCTCTAACTCTAAACGATAACAATAAACCTAACCCTAAACCGAACACTAATCCTAAACCTAACCTTAACCCTAACCATAACGCTAACCCTAACCGTAACCCTAGTTTTAAACCTAAGCCAAATACTAACACTAATCCATAACATTAACCTTAACCCTTACCATAACCCTAACAGTAAATGTAAAACTAGCCCCTAACCCTAACACTAACCCTATCCGTAATCCCTAACCCTAATCCTAACCATAACACTAAAACTAGCCATAACCCTAAATGTAACACCAACACTATACGTAACCCTAAACATAACCTTAACCATATCCTTAACACCTAACCCCTAACCCTAACCCAAACCCTAAACCTAACCATAACCCTAACACTAACACTAATGCTAACCCTAAACCCTAACCATAACCCTCACCCTAACGCTAACCCAAAGCATACCTCTAATCCCTATCCTAAACCTAACCATAACCCTAAACCTAACCCTAAAGCGAACAGTAACCGTAACCCTAAACATAACCTTAACCCTAAACCTCCCTACCTATAACCATAACCCTAAACCAAACTCTAACACTAACCCTAACTTTAACACTTAACCCTAAACCTTAACTCTAACGCTAACCCTAACCCTAACCCTAACATCTAACACTAAACCTATCCCTAAACAAAGCCTAACCATAACCATAACCCTAACACTCTAAAACTAACCCATACCTAAACCCTAACCCTATCAATAACACTAACCCTAGCCCTAACCCTAACTTCTAACTCTAACCCTAACCCTTACACTATCCCTAACTAACACTAAACCTAACCCTACCTGAACCCCTAACCCTAAAGCTAACCTCTAACCCTAACCCTAGCCCTTACCCTAACGCAAACCCCTACGCAAAACCTAACCCTAACTCTAACCCTAAACCTCACACTAACCCTAAACCTAACATTAACCCTAAACCTAACATTAACCATAACCCTACACCTAACCCTAACCCTAACCCTAACACTCACCCTAACCCTATCCCTAGTCGCTAACCCTAACCATAACCATAACCCAAACACTAACAGCAAAACCCTAATCCTAATCACAAGACAAAACATCACCGTAACCCTAACCCTAACCCTAGCTCTAATCCTAACATTCTAGCCCTGACCCTAACCCTAATTCTAACACTAACCCTAAAAACTAACCCTAACCCTAACACCTAACCCTAACCCTAGCCCTATCCCTAACCGTAAACCTAATGCTAACCCTATCCCTAACCCTAACCCTATCAATAAACTAAACCCTAACCCTAAAACTATCCCTAAACCTAATCCTAGAACAGAGCCTAACGCTAACTCTAACTGTAAACTTAACGCTAATCCATAACCGTAACCCTAACCCAAACCCTAAAACTCACTCTAACCCTATTCCTAATCCCTAACCCTAACCCTAACACTAACCCAAACACTAACGCTGATTCCCTAACCCGAAACCTAACCCGAAGCCTAATCCTAAACTTAACCCTAACCCTAACCCGAAACCTAACCATAACCCTAACCGTAACCCTAAGCCTAACCCTAACCCTAACACTAACACGAACACAAATTCATAACCCTAAACCTAACTCTAACCCTAACTCTAATCCCTAACCCTTACGATAAGCCTAACCCTAACCCAAAACCTAGACCCTATCCCTAATCGCTAACCGTAACCATAACCATAACCCAAACACTAACAGCAAAACCCTAATTCTAATCATAACACAAAACCTCACCGTAACCCTAACCCTAACCCTAGCTCTAATCCTAACCTTCTAACTCTAAACCTAACCCTAATCCTAACAAGAACCCTAACACTAACACCTACCCATAACCCTAACCCTAACGCTAACCCTAACCCTAACCGTATCCCTAACCGTAAACCTAATGCTAACCCTATCCCTAACCCAAAACCTAACCCTAACACTAAACCTAACCCTAAAACCTAACCCTAATCCTAACACTAACCCTAACCCTAAAACTAACCATAACCCTAACCTTAACATTAACCCTAAACCCAACCCTATCCCTAAACCTGACCCTAAACCTAACCCTAATCTAACCCTAACCCTAACCATAACCATAACCCTAACCCTTACCCTTACCCTAAACTCTAACCCTAACGCTAACCCTAACCCTAATCTCTAACTCTAAACACTAACAATAAACCTAACCCTAAACTGAACCATAAACCTAAACCTAACGTTAACCCTAACCATAACGCTAACCCTAACTGTAACCCTAGTTTTAACCCTAAGCCGAATACTAACACTAATGCATAACCCTAACCTTAACCCTTACCATAAACCTAACACTAAATGTAAAACTAGCCCCTAACCCTAACACTAACCCTATCCGTAATCCCTAACCCTAATCCTAACCCTAACACTAAAACTAGCCATAACCCTAAATGTAACACCAACACTAAACGTAACCCTAAACATAACCTTAACCATATCCTTAACACCTATCCCCTAACCCTAACACTTAACCCTAAACCTTAACCCTAACCCTAACATCTAACACTAAACCTATCCCAAAACAAAGCCTAACCATAACCCTAACCCTAACACTAAAACTAACCCATACCGAAACCCTAACCCTATCAATAACACTAACCCTAGCCCTAACCCTAACTTCTAACTCTAACCCTAACCCTTACACTATCCCTAACACTAAACCTAACCCTAACTGAAACCCTAACCCTAAAGCTAACCTCTAAACCTAACCCTAGCCCTTACCCTAACCCAAACCCCTACGCAAAACCTAACCCTAACCCTAACCCTAAACCTCACACTAACCCTAAACCTAACCCTAACCCTAAACCTAACATTAACCCTAACCCTAACCCTAACACTAACACTCACGCTAACCCTATCCCTAATCCCTAACCCTAACCCTAACCCTAACCCAAACACTAACCCAGAAACCCTAACCCTAAACCTAACCCTAACATTAATCCTAACCTTCTAACCCTAACCCTAACCCTAGCCCTAACCCTAACGCTAAAACTAACCTTAACCAGAAACCCTAACCGTAACCCTAACCCTAACCCTAACCCTAAACCAGACAATAAACCTAACCCTAAACCGAAAACCATCCCTAACCCTAATCATAATACTGAGCCTAAAACTAACCCTAAGCCAAACCCTAACCCTAATTTCTAACTCTAACCTTAACTAGAACAGTAACCCTAGTCCATAACCCTAACATTAACCTTTACAATAACCCTAACCCTAACCGTAACCCTAACCCCTAAGCCTGAACCAAACTTTATCCCTAATCCCTAAGCCTAGCTCTAACAATAACACTAACCCTAAACATAACCCTAAACATAACTGTAAACCTAACCCTAACCATAACCATATTCTTATCACCTAACCCATAACCCTAACCAAAACCCGAACCCTAAACTTAACCCTAAACCTAATAGTAACCGTGAAACTATCAGTCTTCCGAATCCTAACCCTGACCCTATCCCTAACACCTAACCCCTAAACCGAACCCTAACCTGCCCCTAACCCTAACCTTAAACGTAAACATAAACCTAACCCTAACCCTAACCCTAACCCTAACCCTAACCCTAACCATTACCCTAACACTAACACTACTCCTAAACTCTAGCACTAACACTTACCCTAACCCTAACCCTAAACTGTAAAACCAAACCCTAACCCTAATACAAACCCTAACCCAAAATCTAAACCTAACCCTAACCTAAATCCTAACCCTAACCCTAACACTAACCCATAACAATAACCCTAAACCTAACCGTAACCCTAACCCTAAACCTAAACCATATCATAACCCTAAACCTAACACTAAACCTAACCCAAAACCTAACCCTAACACTAAACCTAACCCTAAAACCTAACCGTAATCCTAACACTAACCCTAACCCTAAAATTAACCATAACCCTAACCTTAACATTAACCCTAACCCTAACCCTATCCCTAAACCTGACCCTAAAACTAACCCTAATCTAACCCTAACCCTAACCATAACCATAACCCTAACCCTTACCCTTACCCTAAACTCTAACCCTAACGCTAACCCTAACCCTAATCTCTAACTCTAAACCCTAACAATAAACCTAACCATAAACCGAACACTAAACCTAAACCTCACCTTAAACCTAACCATAACGCTAACCCTAACTGTAACCCTAGTTTTAACCCTAAGCCGAATACTAACACTAATGCATAACCCTAACCTTAACCCTTACCATAAACCTAACACTAAATGTAAAACTAGCCACTAACCCTAACACTAAACCTATCCGTAATCCCTAACCCTAATCCTAACCCTAACACTAAAACTAGCCATAACCCTAAATGTAACACCAACACTAAACGTAACCCTAAACATAACCTTAACCATATCCTTAACACCTATCTCCTAACCCTAACACTTAACCCTAAACCTTAACCCTAACCCTAACATCTAACACTAAACCTATCCCAAAACAAAGCCTAACCATAACCCTAACCCTAACACTAAAACTAACCCATACCGAAACACTAACCCTATCAATAACACTAACCCTAGCCCTAACCCTAACTTCTAACTCTAACCCTAACCCTTACACTATCCCTAACACTAAACCTAACCCTAACTGAAACCCTAACCCTAAAGCTAACCTCTAAACCTAACCCTAGCCCTTACCCTAACCCAAACCCCTACGCAAAACCTAACCCTAACCCTAACCCTAAACCTCACACTAACCCTAAACCTAACCCTAACCCTAAACCTAACATTAACCCTAACCCTAACCCTAACCCTAACCCTAACACTCACCCTAACCCTATCCCTAATCACTAACCATAACCATAACCATAACCCAAACACTAACACCAAAACCCTAACCCTAATCATAACACAAAACCTCACCGTAACCCTAACCCTAAAGCTAGCTCTAATCCTAACCTTCTAGCCCTGACCCTAACCCTAATCCTAAACCTAACCCTAACACCTAACCCTAACCCTAACCCTAACCCTATCCCTAACCGTAAACCTAATGCTAACCCTATCGCTAACATTAACCCTATCAATAAACTAAAGCCTAGCCCTAAAACTATCCCTAAACCTAATCCTAGAACTGAGCCTAACACTAACTCTAACTGTAAACTTCACACTAATCCATAACCATAACCCTAACCCAAACCCTAAAATTCACTCTAACCCTATCCCTAATCCCTAACCCTAACCCTAACTCTAACCCAAACACTCACCCCGAAACCCTAACCCTAAACCTAAGGCGAACCCTAATCCTAAACTTAACCCTACACCTAACCCTCAACTTAACCATAACCCTAACCGTAACCCTAAGCCTAACCTTAACCCTAAAACTAACTCGAACCCAAATTCATAACCTTAAACCTAACTCTAAACATAACCCTAATCCCTAACCCTAACGATAAGCCTAAACCTAACCCTAAACCTAAACCCTATCCCTAATCGCTAACCCTAACTATAACCATAACACAAACACTAACTCCAAAACCATAACCCTAATCGTAACACAACCCTAGCTCTAATCCTAACCTTCTAACTCTAACCCTAACCCTAATCCTAACCCGAACCATAACACTAACACCTACTCCTAACCCTAACCCTAAGCCCTAACCCTAACCCTAACCCTATCCCTAACGGTAAACCTTATGCTAACCCTATCCCTAACCCTAAATCTATCAATAAACCGAACCCTAGCCCTAAAACTATCCCTAAACCTAATCCTAAAACTGAGCCTAAAACTAACTCTAACTGTAAACCTAACCCTAATCCATAACCCTAACCCTAACCCTACCCCTAAACTCACTCTAACCCTATCCCTAATCCCTAACCCTAACCCTAACCCTAACCCAAACACTAACCCCGAAACCCTAACCCTAAACCTAACCCTAACATTAATCCTAACCTTCTAAACCTAACCCTAACCCAAGCCCTAACCCTAACGCTAAAACTAGCCTTAACCCGAAACCCTAACCCTAACCCTAACCCTAACCCTAACCCTAAACCAGACAATAAACCTAACCCTAAACTGAAAACCATCCATAACCCTAATCATAATACTGAGCCTAAAACTAAACCTAAGCCTAACCCTAACCCTAATTTCTAACTCTAACCTTAACCAGAACAGTAACCCTAGTCCATAACCCTAACATTAACCTTTACAAAAACCCTAACCCTAACCGTAACCCTAACCCCTAAGCCTGACCCAAACTTTATCCCTAATCCGTAAGCCTAGCTCTAACAATAACACTAACCCAAACCATAACCCTAAAGATAACTGTAAATCTAACCCTAACCATAACCATATTCTTATCACCTAACCCATAACCCGAACCAAAACCCGAACCCTAAACCTAACACTAAACCTAATATTAACCCTTAAACTATCAGTCTTCCGAATCCTAACCCTGACCCTATCCCTAACACCTAACCCCTAAACCTAACCCTAACCTGCCCCTAACCCTAACCTTAAACGTAACCATAAACCTAACCCTAAACCTAACCCTAACCCTCACCCTAACCCTAACCATTACCCTAACACTAACACTAATCCTAAACTCTAACACTAACACTTACCCTAACCCTAACCCTAAACTGTAAAACCAAACCCTAACCCTAATGCAAACCCTAACCCAAAATCTAAACCTAACCCTAACCTAAATCCTAACCCTAACCCTAACCCTAACCCTAACCCATAACAATAACCCTAACCCTAACCGTAACCCTAACCCTAACACTAACTTCTAACCTTAACCCTAACCCTAATCATAACCCTAAGACTAAATCTCACCCTAAACTCTAACACTAACCCTAAAGGTAACCCTAACCCTAAACCTAAACCATATCATAACCCTAAACCTAACACTAAACCTAACCCAAAACCTAACCCTAACACTAAACCTAACCCTAAAACCTAACCCTAATCCTAACACTAACCCTAACCCTAAAACTAACCATAACCCTAACCTTAACCTTAACCCTAACCCCAACCCTATCCCTAAACCTGACCCTAAACCTATCCCTAATCTAACCCTAACCCTAACCATAACCATAAGCCTAACCCTTACCCTTACCCTAAACTCTAACCCTAACGCTAACCCTAACCCTAATCTCTAACTCTAAACCCTAACAATAAACCTAACCATAAACCGAACCCTAAACCTAAACCTCACCTTAACCCTAACCATAATGCTAACCCTAACTGTAACCCTAGTTTTAACCCTAAGCCGAATACTAACACTAATGCATAACCCTAACCTTAACCCTTACCTTAAACCTAACACTAAATGTAAAACTATCCCCTAACCCTAACACTAACCCTATCCATAATCCCTAACTCTAATCCTAACCCTAACACTAAAACAAGCCATAACCCTAAATGTAACACCAACACTAAACGTAACCCTAAACATAACCTTAACCATATCCTTAACACCTATCCCCTAACCCTAACACTTAACCCTAAACCTTAACCCTAACTCTAACATCTAACACTAAACCTATCCTAAAACAAAGCCTAACCATAACCATAACCCTAACACTAAAACTAACCGATACAGAAACCCTAACCCTATCAATAACACTAACCCTAGCCCTAACCCTAACTTCTAACTCTAACCCTAACCTTACACTATCCCTAACACTAAACCTAACCCTAACTGAAAACCTAACCCTAAAGCTAACCTCTAAACCTAACCCTAGCCCTTACCCTAACCCAAATCCCTACGCAAAACCTAACCCTAACCCTCACCCTAAACCTCACACTAACCCTAAACCTAACCCTAACCCTAAACCTAACATTAACCCTAACCCTAACCCTAACCCTAACCCTAACACTCACCCTAACCCTATCCCTAATCGCTAACCCTAACCATAACCATAACCCAAACACTAACAGCAAAACCCTAACCCTAATCATAACACAAAACCTCACCGTAACCCTAACCCTAACCCTAGCTCTAATGCTAACCTTCTAGCCCTGACCCTAACCCTAATTCTAAACCTAACCCTAACACCTAACCCTAACCCTAACACCTAACCCTAACCCTAACCCTATCCCTAACCGTAAACCTAATGCTAATCCTATCGCTAACATTAACCCTATCAATAAACTAAAGCCTAGCCCTAAAACTATCCCTAAACCTAATCCTAGAACTGAGCCTAACACTAACTCTAACTGTAAACTTAACACTAATCCATAACCATAACCCTAACACAAACCCCAAAATTCACTCTAACCCTATCCCTAATCCCTAACCCTAACCCTAACTCTAACCCAAACACTCACCCCGAAACCCTAACCCTAAACCTAACCCGAACCCTAATCCTAAACTTAACCCTACACCTAACCCTAAACTTAACCATAACCCTAACCGTAACCCTAAGCCTAACCTTAACCCTAAAACTAACACGAACCCAAATTCATAACCCTAAACCTAACGCTAAACATAACCCTAATCCCTAACCCTAACGATAAGCCTAAACCTAACCCTAAACCTAAACCCTATCCCTAATCGCTAACCCTAACTATAATCATAACCCAAACACTAACTCCAAAACCATAACCCTAATCATAACACAACCCTAGCTCTAATCCTAACCTTCTAACTCTAACCATAACCCTAATCCTAACCCGAACCCTAACACTAATACCTAACCCTAACCCTAACCCTAAGCCCTAACCCTAACCCTAACCCTATCCCTAATGGTAAACCTTATGCTAACACTATCCCTAACCCTAAACCTATCAATAAACCGAACCCTAGCCCTAAAACTATCCCTAATCCTAATCCTACAACTGAGCCTAAAACTAACTCTAACTGTAAACCTAACCCTAATCCATAACCCTAACCCTAACCCTACACCTAAACTCACTCTAACCCTATCCCTAATCCCTAACCCTAACCCTAACCCTAACCCAAACACTAACCCCGAAACCCTAACCCTAAAACCTAACCCTAACATTAATCCTAACCTTCTAACCCTAACCCTAACTCTAGACCTAACCCTAACGCTAAAACTAACCTTAACCCGAAACCCTAACCTTAACCCTAAGACTAACACTAACACCTAACCCTAACCATAACCCTATCATTAAACCTAAAGCTAATGCTAACCCTGTCCCTAACCCTAACCCAGACAATAAACCTAACCCTAAACCTAAAACTATCCCTAACCCTAATCATAATACTGAGCCTAACACTAACCCTAAGCCTAACCCTAACCCTAATTACTAACTCTAACCCTAACCAGAACAGTAACCCTAGTCCATAACCCTAACATTAACCTTTACAATAACCCTAACCCTAACCCTAACCGTAACACTAACCCCTAAGCCTGACCCTAACCTTATCCCTAATCCCTAAGCCTAGCTCTAACAATAACACTAACCCTAACCATAACCCTAAACATAACTGTAAACCTAACCATAACCATAACCATATTCTTATCACCTAACCCAAAACCCGAAACAAAACGCGAACCCTAAACCTAACCCTAAACCCAATAGTAACCCTCAACCTATCAGTCTTCCGAAGCCTAACCCTGACCCTATCCCTAACAACTAACCCCTAAACCTAACCCTAACCTGCCCCTAAACCTAACCCTAACCTGCCCCTAACCCTTACCTTAAACGTAACCGTAAACCTAACCCTAACCCTAACCCTAACCCTAACCATTACCCTAACACTAACATTAATCCTAAACTCTAACCCTAACACTGAACCTAACCCTAACTAGTCCCTAACCCTAACACTAACCCAATCCGTAATCCCTAACCCTATTCCTAACCCTAACACTAAAACTAGCCATAACCCTAAATGAAACACCAACACTAAACGTAACCCTAAACATAACCTTAACCATATCCTTAACACCTAACCCCTAACCCTAACCCAAACCCTAAACCTCACCATAACCCTGACACTAACACTCATGCTAACCCTAAACCCTAACCATAACCCTCACCCTAACGCTAACCCAAAGCCTACCTCTAATCCCTATCCTAAACCTAACCCCAACCCTAAACCTAACCCTAAACCGAACACTAACCGTAACCCTAAACATAACCTTAACCCTAAACCTCACTACCTACAACCATAACCCTAAACCAAAGCTAACACTAACCCTAACTATAACACTTAACCCTAAACCTTAAACCTAACCCTAACATCTAACACTAAACCTATCCCTAAACAAAGCCTAACCATAAGCCTAACGCTAACACTCAAAAACTAACCCATACCGAAACCCAAACCCTATCAATAACACTAACCCTAGCCCTAACGCTAAGTTCTAACTCTAACCCAAACCCTTACACTATCCCTAACACTGAACCTAACCCTAACTGAAACCCTAACCCTAAAGCTAACCTCTAACCCTAACCCTAGCCCTTACCCTAACCCAAACCCCTGCGCAAAACATAAACCTAACCATAACCCTAAACCTCACACTAACCCTAAACCTAACCCTAACACTAAAACTAACATTAACCCTAACCCTAAACCTAACATTAACCCTAACCCTAACCCTAACCCTAACCCTAACCCTAACCCTAACACTCACAGTAACCCTATCCCTAATCGCTAAGCCTAACCATAACCATAACCCAAACACTAACACCAAAACCCTAACCCTAATCATAACACAAAACCTCAGCGTAACCCTAACCCTAACCCTAGCTCTAATTCTAACCTTCTAGCCCTGACCCTAACCCTAATCCTAACCCAAACCCTAACACCTAAACCTAACCCTAACACCTAAACCTAACCCTATCCCTATCCCTAACTGGAAACCTAATGCTAACCCTATCCCTAACCCTAACCCTATCAATAAACTAAACCCTAGCCCTAAAACTATCCCTAAACCTAATCCTAGAACTGTGCCTAACGCTAACTCTAACTGTAAACTTAACGGTAATCCATAACCTTTACCCTAACCCAAACCCTAAAACTCACTCTAACCCTATCCCTAATCCCTCACCCTAACCCTAACCCTAACCCAAACACTAACCCGGAAACCCTAACTCTAAACCTAACCCAAACCCTAATCTTAAACTTAACCCTAACCCTAACCCGAAACCTAACCATAACCCTAACCGTAACCCTAAGCCTAACCCTAACCCTAACACTAACACAAACACAAATTCATAACCCTAAACCTATCTCTAACCCTAACCCTAATCCCTAACCCTTACGATAAGCCTAAACCTAACACAAAACCTAAACCCTAACCCTAATCGCTAACCGTAACCATAACCCAAACACTAACACCAAACTCCTAATTCTAATCATAACACAAAACCTCACCGTAACCCTAACCCGAACCCTAGCTTTAATCCTAACCTTCTAGCACTGACCCTAAGCCTAATCCTAATCCTAACCCTAACACCTTACCCTAACCCTAACACCTAACCCTAACCCTAACCCTAGCCCTATCCGTAAACCTAATGCTAACCCTATCTCTAACCCTAACCCTATCAATAAACTAAACCCTAGCCCTAAAGCTATCCCTAAACCTAATCCTAGAACAGAGCCTAACGCTAACTCTAACTGTAAACTTAACGCTAATCCATAACCATAACCCTAACCCAAACCCTAAAACTCACTCTAACCCTATCCCTAATCTCTAACACTAACCCTAACGCTAACCCAAAGACTAACCCTGAATCCCTATCCCTAAACCTAACCCGAACCCTAATCCTAAACTTAACCCTAACCCTAACCCGAAACCTAACCATAACCCTAACCGTAACCCTAAGCCTAACCCTAACCCTAACACTAACACGAACACAAATTCATAACCCTAAACCTAACTCTAACCCTAACCCTAATACCTAACCCTTACGATAAGCCTAACCCTAACCCAAAACCTAAACCCTATCCCTAATCGCTAACCGTAACCATAACCATAACCCAAACACTAACACCAAAACCCTAATTCTAATCATAACACAAAACCTCACCGTAACCCTAACCCTAACCCTAGCTCTAATCCTAACCTTCTAACTCTAAACCTAACCCTAATCCTAACCCGAACCCTAACACTAACACCTACCCATAACCCTAACCCTAAACCCTACACCTAACCCTAACCCTAACCCCTAACCCTATCCCTAACCGTAAACCTAATGCTAACCCTATCCCTAACCCTAAACCTATCAATAAACCGAACCCTAGCCCTAAAACTATACCTAACCCTAATCCTAGAAATGAGCCTAAAACTAACTCTAACTGTAAATGTAACAGTAATCCATAACCCTAACCCTAACCCTACCCCTAAACTCACTCTAACACTGTCCCTAATTCCTAACTCTAACTCTAAACCTTACCCCAACAGTAACCCCGAAACCCTAACCCTAAACCTAACCCTAACATTAATCCTAATATTCAAACCCTAACCCTAACCCTAGCCATTACCCTAACGCTAAAACTAACCCTAACCCGAAATCCTAACCCTAACCCGAAGCCTAACACTAACACCTAACTATAAACATAACCCTATCATTAAACCTAAACTTAATGCTAACCCTGTCCCTAACACTAACCCAGACATTAACCTAACCCTAAACCTAAAACTATCCCTAAACCTAATCATAATACTGAACCTAACACTAACCCCAAGCCTAACCCTAACCCTAATTTCTAACTCTAACCCTAACCAGAACAGTAACCCTAGTCCATAAACCTAACATTAACCTTTACAATAACCCTAACCCTAACCGGAACACTAACCCCTAAGCCTGACCCTAACCTTATCCCTAATCCCTAAGCCTAGCTCTGACAATAACACTAACCCTAACCATAACCCTAAACATAACTGTAAACCTAACCCTAACCATAACCATATTCTTATCACCTAACCCATAACCCTAACAAAACCCGAACCCTAGACCTAACCCTAAACCTAATAGTAACCCTGAACCTATCAGTCTTCCGAAGCTTAACCCTGACCCTATTCCTAACACCTAACCCATAAACCTAACCCTAACCTGCCCCTAACCCTAACCTTAAATGTAACCGTAAACCTAACCCTAACCCTAACCCTAACCCTAACCCTAACCATTACACTAACACTAACACTAATCCTAAACTCTAACCCTAACACTTACCCTAACCCTAACCCTAAACTGTAAAACCAAACCCTAACCCTAACACAAACCCTAACCCAAAATCTACACCTAACCCGAAACCAAATCCTAACCCTAACACTAACCCTAACCCATAACAATAACCCTAACCTTAACCATAACCCTAACCCTAAGACTAACTTCTAACCTTAACCCTAACCCTAATCATAACCCTAAGACTAAATCTCACCCTAAACTCTAACACTAACCATAAATGTAACGCTAATCCTAAACCTAAACCATATCATAACACTAAACCTAACACTAAACCTAACCCAAAACCTAACCCTAACACTAAACCTAACCCTAACCCTAACACTAACCCTAACCCTAAAACTAAACATAACCCTAACCTTAACCTTAACCCTAACCCCAACCCTATCCCTAAACCTGACCTTAAACTTACCTCTAATCTAACCCTAACCCTAACCATAACACTAACACTTACCCTTAACCTAAACTCTAACCCTAACGCTAACCCTAACCCTAATCTCTAACTCTAAACGATAACAATAAACCTAACCCTAAACCGAACCCTAATCCTAAACCTAACCTTAACCCTAACCATAACGCTAACCCTAACCGTAACCCTAGTTTTAACCCTAAGCCAAATACTAACACTAATCCATAACATTAACCTTAACCCTTACCATAACCCTAACACTAAATGTAAAACTAGCCCCTAACCCTAACACTAACCCTATCCGTAATCCCTAACCCTAATCCTAACCATAACACTAAAACTAGCCATAACCCTAAATGTAACACCAACACTATACGTAACCCTAAACATAACCTTAACCATATCCTTAACACCTAACCCCTAACCCTAACCCAAACCCTAAACCTAACCATAACCCTAACACTAACACTAATGCTAACCCTAAACCCTAACCATAACCCTCACCCTAACGCTAACCCAAAACATACCTCTGATCCCTATCCTAAACCTAACCATAACCCTAAACCTAACCCTAAACCGAACAGTAACCGTAACCCTAAACATAACCTTAACCCTAAACTTCCGTACCTATAACCATAACCCTAAACCAAAGTCTAACACTAACCCTAACTTTAACACTTAACCCTAAACCTTAACTCTAACGCTAACCCTAACCCTAACCCTAACATCTAACACTAAACCTATCCCTAAACAAAGCCTAACCATAACCATAACCCTAACACTCAAAAACTAACCCATACCTAAACCCTAACCCTATCAATAACACTAACGCTAGCCCTAACCCTAACTTCTAACTCTAACCCTAACCCTTACACTATCCCTAACTAACACTAAACCTAAACCTAACTGAAACCCTAACCCTAAAGCTAACCTCTAACCCTAACCCTAGCCCTTACCCTAACCCAAATCCCTACGCAAAACCTAACCCTAACTCTAACCCTAAACCTCACACTAACACTAAACCTAATATTAACCCTAAACCTAACATTAACCCTAACCCTACACCTAACCCTAACCCTAACCCTAACACTCACCCTAACCCTATCCCTAGTCGCTAACCCTAACCATAACCATAACCCAAACACTAACAGCAAAACCCTAATCCTAATCACAAGACAAAACATCACCGTAACCCTAACCCTAACCCTAGCTCTAATCCTAACATTCTAGCCCTGACCCTAACCCTAATTCTAACACTAACCCTAAAAACTAACCCTAACCCTAACACCTAACCCTAACCCTAGCCCTATCCCTAACCGTAAACCTAATGCTAACCCTATCCCTAACCCTAACCCTATCAATAAACTAAACCCTAGCCCTAAAACTATCCCTAAACCTAATCCTAGAACAGAGCCTAACGCTAACTCTAACTGTAAACTTAACGCTAATCCATAACCATAACCCTAACCCAAACCCTAAAACTCACTCTAACCCTATTCCTAATCCCTAACCCTAACCCTAACCCAAACACTAACCCCGAATCCCTAACCCGAAACCTAACCCGAACCCTAATCCTAAACTTAACCCTAACCCTAACCCGAAACCTAACCATAACCCTAACCGTAACCCTAAGCCTAACCCTAACCCTAACACTAACACGAACACAAATTCATAACCCTAAACCTAACTCTAACCCTAACCCTAATCCCTAACCCTTACGATAAGCCTAACCCTAACCCAAAACCTAAACCCTATCCCTAATCGCTAACCGTAACCATAACCATAACCCAAACACTAACACCAAAACCCTAATTCTAATCATAACACAAAACCTCACCGTAACCCTAACCCTAACCCTAGCTCTAATCCTAACCTTCTAACTCTAAACCTAACCCTAATCCTAACCCGAACCCTAACACTAACACCTACCCATAACCCTAACCCTAAACCCTACACCTAACCCTAACCCTAACCCCTAACCCTATCCCTAACCGTAAACCTAATGCTAACCCTATCCCTAACACTAAACCTATCAATAAACCGAACCCTAGCCCTAAAACTATACCTAACCCTAATCCTAGAAATGAGCCTAAAACTAACTCTAACTGTAAATGTAACAGTAATCCATAACCCTAACCCTAACCCTACCCCTAAACTCACTCTAACACTGTCCCTAATTCCTAAATCTAACTCTAACCCTAACCCCAACAGTAACCCCGAAACCCTAACCCTAAACCTAACCCTAACATTAATCCTAATATTCAAACCCTAACCCTAACCCTAGCCATTACCCTAACACTAAAACTAACCCTAACCAGAAACCCTAACCCTAACCCGAAGCCTAACACTAACACCTAACCCTAAACATAACCCTATCATTAAACCTAAACTTAATGCTAACCCTGTCCCTAACACTAACCCAGACATTAACCTAACCCTAAACCTAAAACTATCCCTAAACCTAATCATAATACTGAACCTAACACTAACCCCAAGCCTAACCCTAACCCTAATTTCTAACTCTAACCCTAACCAGAACAGTAACCCTAGTCCATAAACCTAACATTAACCTTTACAATAACCCTAACCCTAACCGGAACACTAACCCCTAAGCCTGACCCTAACCTTATCCCTAATCCCTAAGCCTAGCTCTGACAATAACACTAACCCTAACCATAACCCTAAACATAACTGTAAACCTAACCCTAACCATAACCATATTCTTATCACCTAACCCATAACCCTAACAAAGCCCGAACCCTAGACCTAACCCTAAACCTAATAGTAACCCTGAACCTATCAGTCTTCCGAAGCTTAACCCTGACCCTATCCCTAACACCTAACCCATAAACCTAACCCTAACCTGCCCCTAACCCTAACCTTAAATGTAACCGTAAACCTAACCCTAACCCTAACCCTAACCCTAACCCTAACCATTACCCTAACACTAACACTAATCCTAAACTCTAACCCTAACACTTAACCTAACCCTACCCCTAAACTGTAAAACCAAACCCTAACCCTAACACAAACCCTAACCCAAAATCTACACCTAACCCGAAACCAAATCCTAACCCTAACACTAACCCTAACCCATAACAATAACCCTAACCTTAACCATAACCCTAACCCTAAGACTAACTTCTAACCTTAACCCTAACCCTAATCATAACCCTAAGACTAAATCTCACCCTAAACTCTAACACTAACCATAAACGTAACGCTAATCCTAAACCTAAACCATATCATAACCCTAAACCTATCACTAAACCTAACCCAAAACCTAACCCTAACACTAAACCTAACCCTAAAACCTAACCCTAACCCTAACACTAACCCTAACCCTAAAACTAAACATAACCCTAACCTTAACCTTAACCCTAACCCCAACCCTATCCCTAAACCTGACCCTAAACTTACCTCTAATCTAACCCTAACCCTAACCATAACCCTAACACTTACCCTTACCCTAAACTCTAACCCTAACGCTAACCCTAACCCTAATCTCTAACTCTAAATGATAACAATAAACCTAACCCTAAACCGAACCCTAATCCTAAACCTAACCTTAACCCTAACCATAACGCTAACCCTAACCGTAACCCTAGTTTTAACCCTAAGCCAAATACTAACACTAATCCATAACATTAACCTTAACCCTTACCATAACCCTAACACTAAATGTAAAACTAGCCCCTAACCCTAACACTAACCCTATCCGTAATCCCTAACCCTAATCCTAACCATAACACTAAAACTAGCCATAACCCTAAATGTAACACCAACACTATACGTAACCCTAAACATAACCTTAACCGTATCCTTAACACCTAACCCCTAACCCTAACCCAAACCCTAAACCTAACCATAACCCTAACACTAACACTAATGCTAACCCTAAACCCTAACCATAACCCTCACCCTAACGCTAACCCAAAACATATCTCTAATCCCTATCCTAAACCTAACCATAACCCTAAACCTAACCCTAAACCGAACAGTAACCGTAACCCTAAACATAACCTTAACCCTAAACCGCCCTACCTATAACCATAACCCTAAACCAAAGTCTAACACTAACCCTAACTTTAACACTTAACCCTAAACCTTAACTCTAACACTAACCCTAACCCTAACCCTAACATCTAACACTAAACCTATCCCTAAACAAAGCCTAACCATAACCATAACCCTAAAACTCTAAAACTAACCCATACCTAAACCCTAACCCTATCAATAACACTAACCCTAGCCCTAACCCTAACTTCTAACTCTAACCCTAACCCTTACACTATCCCTAACTAACACTAAACCTAACCCTAACTGAAACCCTAACCCTAAAGCTAACCTCTAACCCTAACCCTAGCCCTTACCCTAACGCAAACCCCTACGCAAAACCTAACCCTAACTCTAACCCTAAACCTCACACTAACCCTAAACCTAACATTAACCCTAAACCTAACATTAACCATAACCCTACACCTAACCCTAACCCTAACCCTAACACTCACCCTAACCCTATCCCTAGTCGCTAACCCTAACCATAACCATAACCCAAACACTAACAGCAAAACCCTAATCCTAATCACAAGACAAAACATCACCGTAACCCTAACCCTAACCCTAGCTCTAATCCTAACATTCTAGCCCTGACCCTAACCCTAATTCTAACACTAACCCTAAAAACTAACCCTAACCCTAACACCTAACCCTAACCCTAGCCCTATCCCTAACCGTAAACCTAATGCTAACCCTATCCCTAACCCTAACCCTATCAATAAACTAAACCCTAGCCCTAAAACTATCCCTAAACCTAATCCTAGAACAGAGCCTAACGCTAACTCTAACTGTAAACTTAACGCTAATCCATAACCGTAACCCTAACCCAAACCCTAAAACTCACTCTAACCCTATTCCTAATCCCTAACCCTAAGCCTAACCCTAACCCAAACACTAACCCCGAATCCCTAACCCGAAACCTAACCCGAACCCTAATCCTAAACTTAACCCTAACCCTAACCCGAAACCTAACCATAACCCTAACCGTAACCCTAAGCCTAACCCTAACCCTAACACTAACACGAACACAAATTCATAACCCTAAACCTAACTCTAACCCTAACCCTAATCCCTAACCCTTACGATAAGCCTAACCCTAACCCAAAACCTAAACCCTATCCCTAATCGCTAACCGTAACCATAACCATAACCCAAACACTAACACCAAAACCCTAATTCTAATCATAACACAAAACCTCACCGTAACCCTAACCCTAACCCTAGCTCTAATCCTAACCTTCTAACTCTAAACCTAACCCTAATCCTAACCCGAACCCTAACACTAACACCTACCCATAACCCTAACCCTAAACCCTACACCTAACCCTAACCCTAACCCCTAACCCTATCCCTAACCGTAAACCTAATGCTAACCCTATCCCTAACCCTAAACCTATCAATAAACCGAACCCTAGCCCTAAAACTATACCTAACCCTAATCCTAGAAATGAGCCTAAAACTAACTCTAACTGTAAATGTAACAGTAATCCATAACCCTAACCCTAACCCTACCCCTAAACTCACTCTAACACTGTCCCTAATTCCTAACTCTAACTCTAACCCTAACCCCAACAGTAACCCCGAAAACCTAACCCTAAACCTAACCCTAAAATTAATCCTAATATTCAAACCCTAACCCTAACCCTAGCCATTACCCTAACGCTAAAACTAACCCTAACCCGAAACCCTAACCCTAACCCGAAGCCTAACACTAACACCTAACCCTAAACATAACCCTATCATTAAACCTAAACTTAATGCTAACCCTGTCCCTAACACTAACCCAGACATTAACCTAACCCTAAACCTAAAACTATCCCTAAACCTAATCATAATACTGAACCTAACACTAACCCCAAGCCTAACCCTAACCCTAATTTCTAACTCTAACCCTAACCAGAACAGTAACCCTAGTCCATAAACCTAACATTAACCTTTACAATAACCCTAACCCTAACCGGAACACTAACCCCTAAGCCTGACCCTAACCTTATCCCTAATCCCTAAGCCTAGCTCTGACAATAACACTAACCCTAACCATAACCCTAAACATAACTGTAAACCTAACCCTAACCATAACCATATTCTTATCACCTAACCCATAACCCTAACAAAGCCCGAACCCTAGACCTAACCCTAAACCTAATAGTAACCCTGAACCTATCAGTCTTCCGAAGCTTAACCCTGACCCTATCCCTAACACCTAACCCATAAACCTAACCCTAACCTGCCCCTAACCCTAACCTTAAATGTAACCGTAAACCTAACCCTAACCCTAACCCTAACCCTAACCCTAACCCTAACCATTACCCTAACACTAACACTAATCCTAAACTCTAACCCTAACACTTAACCTAACCCTAACCCTAAACTGTAAAACCAAACCCTAACCCTAACACAAACCCTAACCCAAAATCTACACCTAACCCGAAACCAAATCCTAACCCTAACACTAACCCTAACCCATAACAATAACCCTAACCTTAACCATAACCCTAACCCTAAGACTAACTTCTAACCTTAACCCTAACCCTAATCATAACCCTAAGACTAAATCTCACCCTAAACTCTAACACTAACCATAAACGTAACGCTAATCCTAAACCTAAACCATATCATAACCCTAAACCTAACACTAAACCTAACCCAAAACCTAACCCTAACACTAAACCTAACCCTAAAACCTAACCCTAACCCTAACACTAACCCTAACCCTAAAACTAAACATAACCCAAACCTTAACCTTAACCCTAACCCCAACCCTATCCCTAAACCTGACCCTAAACTTACCTCTAATCTAACCCTAACCCTAACCATAACCCTAACACTTACCCTTACCCTAAACTCTAACCCTAACGCTAACCCTAACCCTAATCTCTAACTCTAAATGATAACAATAAACCTAACCCTAAACCGAACCCTAATCCTAAACCTAACCTTAACCCTAACCATAACGCTAACCCTAACCGTAACCCTAGTTTTAACCCTAAGCCAAATACTAACACTAATCCATAACATTAACCTTAACCCTTACCATAACCCTAACACTAAATGTAAAACTAGCCCCTAACCCTAACACTAACCCTATCCATAATCCCTAACCCTAATCCTAACCATAACACTAAAACTAGCCATAACCCTAAATGTAACACCAACACTATACGTAACCCTAAACATAACCTTAACCATATCCTTAACACCTAACCCCTAACCCTAACCCAAACCCTAAACCTAACCATAACCCTAACACTAACACTAATGCTAACCCTAAACCCTAACCATAACCCTCACCCTAACGCTAACCCAAAACATACCTCTAATCCCTATCCTAAACCTAACCATAACCCTAAACCTAACCCTAAACCGAACAGTAACCGTAACCCTAAACATAACCTTAACCCTAAACCGCCCTACCTGTAACCATAACCCTAAACCAAAGTCTAACACTAACCCTAACTTTAACACTTAACCCTAAACCTTAACTCTAACACTAACCCTAACCCTAACCCTAACATCTAACACTAAACCTATCCCTAAACAAAGCCTAACCATAACCATAACCCTAAAACTCTAAAACTAACCCATACCTAAACCCTAACCCTATCAATAACACTAACCCTAGCCCTAACCCTAACTTCTAACTCTAACCCTAACCCTTAAACTATCCTAACTAACACTAAACCTAACCCTAACTGAAACCCTAACCCTAAAGCTAACCTCTAACCCTAAACCTAGCCCTTACCCTAACGCAAACCCCTACGCAAAACCTAACCCTAACTCTAACCCTAAACCTCACACTAACCCTAAACCTAACATTAACCCTAAACCTAACATTAACCCTAACCCTACACCTAACCCTAACCCTAACCCTAACACTCACCCTAACCCTATCCCTAGTCGCTAACCCTAACCATAACCATAACCCAAACACTAACAGCAAAACCCTAATCCTAATCACAAGACAAAACATCACCGTAACCCTAACCCTAACCCTAGCTCTAATCCTAACATTCTAGCCCTGACCCTAACCCTAATTCTAACACTAACCCTAAAAACTAACCCTAACCCTAACACCTAACCCTAACCCTAGCCCTATCCCTAACCGTAAACCTAATGCTAACCCTATCCCTAACCCTAACCCTATCAATAAACTAAACCCTAGCCCTAAAACTATCCCTAAACCTAATCCTAGAACAGAGCCTAACGCTAACTCTAACTGTAAACTTAACGCTAATCCATAACCATAACCCTAACCCAAACCCTAAAACTCACTCTAACCCTATTCCTAATCCCTAACCCTAACCCTAACCCAAACACTAACCCCGAATCCCTAACCCGAAACCTAACCCGAACCCTAATCCTAAACTTAACCCTAACCCTAACCCGAAACCTAACCATAACCCTAACCGTAACCCTAAGCCTAACCCTAACTCTAACACTAACACGAACACAAATTCATAACCCTAAACCTAACTCTAACCCTAACCCTAATCCCTAACCCTTACGATAAGCCTAACCCTAACCCAAAACCTAAACCCTATCCCTAATCGCTAACCGTAACCATAACCATAACCCAAACACTAACACCAAAACCCTAATTCTAATCATAACACAAAACCTCACCGTAACCCTAACCCTAACCCTAGCTCTAATCCTAACCTTCTAACTCTAAACCTAACCCTAATCCTAACCCGAACCCTAACACTAACACCTACCCATAACCCTAACACTAAAGCCTACACCTAATCCTAACCCTAACCCCTAACCCTATCCCTAACCGTAAACCTAATGCTAACCCTATCCCTAACCCTAAACCTATCAATAAACCGAACCCTAGCCCTAAAACTATACCTAACCCTAATCCTAGAAATGAGCCTAAAACTAACTCTAACTGTAAATGTAACAGTAATCCATAACCCTAACCCTAACCCTACCCCTAAACTCACTCTAACACTGTCCCTAATTCCTAACTCTAACTCTAACCCTAACCCCAACAGTAACCCCGAAACCCTAACCCTAAACCTAACCCTAAAATTAATCCTAATATTCAAACCCTAACCCTAACCCTAGCCATTACCCTAACGCTAAAACTAACCCTAACCCGAAACCCTAACCCTAACCCGAAGCCTAACACTAACACCTAACCCTAAACATAACCCTATCATTAAACCTAAACTTAATGCTAACCCTGTCCCTAACACTAACCCAGACATTAACCTAACCCTAAACCTAAAACTATCCCTAAACCTAATCATAATACTGAACCTAACACTAACCCCAAGCCTAACCCTAACCCTAATTTCTAACTCTAACCCTAACCAGAACAGTAACCCTAGTCCATAAACCTAACATTAACCTTTACAATAACCCTAACCCTAACCGGAACACTAACCCCTAAGCCTGACCCTAACCTTATCCCTAATCCCTAAGCCTAGCTCTGACAATAACACTAACCCTAACCATAACCCTAAACATAACTGTAAACCTAACCCTAACCATAACCATATTCTTATCACCTAACCCATAACCCTAACAAAGCCCGAACCCTAGACCTAACCCTAAACCTAATAGTAACCCTGAACCTATCAGTCTTCCGAAGCTTAACCCTGACCCTATCCCTAACACCTAACCCATAAACCTAACCCTAACCTGCCCCTAACCCTAACCTTAAATGTAACCGTAAACCTAACCCTAACCCTAACCCTAACCCTAACCCTAACCCTAACCATTACCCTAACACTAACATTAATCCTAAACTCTAACCCTAACACTTAACCTAACCCTAACCCTAAACTGTAAAACCAAACCCTAACCCTAACACAAACCCTAACCCAAAATCTACACCTAACCCGAAACCAAATCCTAACCCTAACACTAACCCTAACCCATAACAATAACCCTAACCTTAACCATAACCCTAACCCTAAGACTAACTTCTAACCTTAACCCTAACCCTAATCATAACCCTAAGACTAAATCTCACCCTAAACTCTAACACTAACCATAAACGTAACGCTAATCCTAAACCTAAACCATATCATAACCCTAAACCTAACACTAAACCTAACCCAAAACCTAACCCTAACACTAAACCTAACCCTAAAACCTAACCCTAACCCTAACACTAACCCTAACCCTAAAACTAAACATAACCCAAACCTTAACCTTAACCCTAACCCCAACCCTATCCCTAAACCTGACCCTAAACTTACCTCTAATCTAACCCTAACCCTAACCATAACCCTAACACTTACCCTTACCCTAAACTCTAACCCTAACGCTAACCCTAACCCTAATCTCTAACTCTAAATGATAACAATAAACCTAACCCTAAACCGAACCCTAATCCTAAACCTAACCTTAACCCTAACCATAACGCTAACCCTAACCGTAACCCTAGTTTTAACCCTAAGCCAAATACTAACACTAATCCATAACATTAACCTTAACCCTTACCATAACCCTAACACTAAATGTAAAACTAGCCCCTAACCCTAACACTAACCCTATCCATAATCCCTAACCCTAATCCTAACCATAACACTAAAACTAGCCATAACCCTAAATGTAACACCAACACTATACGTAACCCTAAACATAACCTTAACCATATCCTTAACACCTAACCCCTAACCCTAACCCAAACCCTAAACCTAACCATAACCCTAACACTAACACTAATGCTAACCCTAAACCCTAACCATAACCCTCACCCTAACGCTAACCCAAAACATACCTCTAATCCCTATCCTAAACCTAACCATAACCCTAAACCTAACCCTAAACCGAACAGTAACCGTAACCCTAAACATAACCTTAACCCTAAACCGCCCTACCTGTAACCATAACCCTAAACCAAAGTCTAACACTAACCCTAACTTTAACACTTAACCCTAAACCTTAACTCTAACACTAACCCTAACCCTAACCCTAACATCTAACACTAAACCTATCCCTAAACAAAGCCTAACCATAACCATAACCCTAAAACTCTAAAACTAACCCATACCTAAACCCTAACCCTATCAATAACACTAACCCTAGCCCTAACCCTAACTTCTAACTCTAACCCTAACCCTTAAACTATCCCTAACTAACACTAAACCTAACCCTAACTGAAACCCTAACCCTAAAGCTAACCTCTAACCCTAACCCTAGCCCTTACCCTAACGCAAACCCCTACGCAAAACCTAACCCTAACTCTAACCCTAAACCTCACACTAACCCTAAACCTAACATTAACCCTAAACCTAACATTAACCATAACCCTACACCTAACCCTAACCCTAACCCTAACACTCACCCTAACCCTATCCCTAGTCGCTAACCCTAACCATAACCATAACCCAAACACTAACAGCAAAACCCTAATCCTAATCACAAGACAAAACATCACCGTAACCCTAACCCTAACACTAGCTCTAATCCTAACATTCTAGCCCTGACCCTAACCCTAATTCTAACACTAACCCTAAAAACTAACCCTAACCCTAACACCTAACCCTAACCCTAGCCCTATCCCTAACCGTAAACCTAATGCTAACCCTATCCCTAACCCTAACCCTATCAATAAACTAAACCCTAGCCCTAAAACTATCCCTAAACCTAATCCTAGAACAGAGCCTAACGCTAACTCTAACTGTAAACTTAACGCTAATCCATAACCATAACCCTAACCCAAACCCTAAAACTCACTCTAACCCTATTCCTAATCCCTAACCCTAACCCTAACCCAAACACTAACCCCGAATCCCTAACCCGAAACCTAACCCGAACCCTAATCCTAAACTTAACCCTAACCCTAACCCGAAACCTAACCATAACCCTAACCGTAACCCTAAGCCTAACCCTAACCCTAACACTAACACGAACACAAATTCATAACCCTAAACCTAACTCTAACCCTAACCCTAATCCCTAACCCTTACGATAAGCCTAACCCTAACCCAAAACCTAAACCCTATCCCTAATCGCTAACCGTAACCATAACCATAACCCAAACACTAACACCAAAACCCTAATTCTAATCATAACACAAAACCTCACCGTAACCCTAACCCTAACCCTAGCTCTAATCCTAACCTTCTAACTCTAAACCTAACCCTAATCCTAACCCGAACCCTAACACTAACACCTACCCATAACCCTAACACTAAAGCCTACACCTAACCCTAACCCTAACCCCTAACCCTATCCCTAACCGTAAACCTAATGCTAACCCTATCCCTAACCCTAAACCTATCAATAAACCGAACCCTAGCCCTAAAACTATACCTAACCCTAATCCTAGAAATGAGCCTAAAACTAACTCTAACTGTAAATGTAACAGTAATCCATAACCCTAACCCTAACCCTACCCCTAAACTCACTCTAACACTGTCCCTAATTCCTAACTCTAACTCTAACCCTAACCCCAACAGTAACCCCGAAACCCTAACCCTAAACCTAACCCTAAAATTAATCCTAATATTCAAACCCTAACCCTAACCCTAGCCATTACCCTAACGCTAAAACTAACCCTAACCCGAAACCCTAACCCTAACCCGAAGCCTAACACTAACACCTAACCCTAAACATAACCCTATCATTAAACCTAAACTTAATGCTAACCCTGTCCCTAACACTAACCCAGACATTAACCTAACCCTAAACCTAAAACTATCCCTAAACCTAATCATAATACTGAACCTAACACTAACCCCAAGCCTAACCCTAACCCTAATTTCTAACTCTAACCCTAACCAGAACAGTAACCCTAGTCCATAAACCTAACATTAACCTTTACAATAACCCTAACCCTAACCGGAACACTAACCCCTAAGCCTGACCCTAACCTTATCCCTAATCCCTAAGCCTAGCTCTGACAATAACACTAACCCTAACCATAACCCTAAACATAACTTTAAACCTAACCCTAACCATAACCATATTCTTATCACCTAACCCATAACCCTAACAAAACCCGAACCCTAGACCTAACCCTAAACCTAATAGTAACACTGAACCTATCAGTCTTCCGAAGCTTAACCCTGACCCTATCCCTAACACCTAACCCATAAACCTAACCCTAACCTGCCCCTAACCCTAACCTTAAATGTAACCGTAAACCTAACCCTAACCCTAACCCTAACCCTAACCCTAACCCTAACCATTACCCTAACACTAACACTAATCCTAAACTCTAACCCTAACACTTACCCTAACCCTAACCCTAAACTGTAAAACCAAACCCTAACCCTAACACAAACCCTAACCCAAAATCTACACCTAACCCGAAACCAAATCCTAACCCTAACACTAACCCTAACCCTAGTCCTATCTCTAACTGTAAACCTAATGCTAACCCTATCCCTAACCCTAACCCTGTCAATAAACTAAACCCTAGCCCTAAAACTATCATCAAACATAATCCTAGAACAGAGCCTAACGCTAACTCTAACTGTAAACTTAACGCTAATCCATAACCGTAACCCTAACCCAAACCCTAAAACTCACTCTAACCCTATCCCTAATCCCTAACCCTAACCCTAACCCTAACCCAAACACTAACCCGAATCCCTAACCCGAAAACTAACCCGAACCCTAATCCTAAACTTAACCCTAAACATAACCCGAAACCTAACCAAAAACCTAACCATAACCCTAAGCCTAACCCTAACCCTAACACTAACACGAACACAAATTCATAACCCTAAACCTAACTCTAACCCTAACCCTAATCCCTAACCCTTACGATAAGCCTAACCCTAACCCAAAACCTAGACCCTATCCCTAATCGCTAACCGTAACCATAACCATAACCCAAACACTAATACCAAAACCCTAATTCTAATCATAACACAAAACCTCACCGTAACCCTAACCCTAACCCTAGCTCTAATCCTAACCTTCTAACTCTAAACCTAACCCTAATCCTAACTAGAACCCTAAATTTAACACCTACCCCTAACCCTAACCCTAACCCCTAACACTAACCCTAACCCTATCCCTAACTGTGAACCTAATGCTAACCCTATCCCTAACCCTAAACCTATCAATAAACCGAACCCTAGCCCTAAAACTATCCCTAAACCTAATCCTAGAAATGAGCCTAAAACTGACTCTAACTGTAAACGTAACAGTAATCCATAACCCTAACCCTAACCCTACCCCTAAACTCACTCTAACCCTGTCCCTAATTCCTAACTCTACCTCTAACCCTAACCCAAACAGTAACCCCCAAACCATAACTCTAAACCTAACCCTAACATTAATCCTAACCTTCTAACCCTAACCCTAACCCTAGCCCTAACCCTAAAGCTAAAACTAACCCTAACCCGAACCCTAACCCTAACCCGAAGCCTAACACCAACACCTAACCCTAAACATAACCCTATCATTAAACCTAAACTTAATGCTAACACTGTCCCTAACCCAGACAAAAACCTAACCCTAAACCTAAAACTATCCCTAACCCTAATCATAATACTGAGCCTAACACTAACCCTAAGCCTAACCCTAACCCTAATTTCTAACTCTAACCCTAACCAGAACAGTAACCCTAGTCCATAACCCTAACATTAACCTTTACAATAACCCTAACCCTAACCGTAACACTAACCCCTAAGCCTGACCCTAACCTTATCCCTAATCCCTAAGCCTAGCTCTAACAATAACACTAACCCTAACCATAACCCTAAACATAACTGTAAACCTAACCCTAACCATAACCATATTCTTATCACCTAACCCATAAGCCTAACCAAAACCCGAACCCTAAACCTAAACCTAAACCTAATAGTAACGCTGAAACTATCAGTATTCCGAAGCCTAACCCTGACCCTATCCCTAACACCTAACCCATAAACCTAACCCTAACCTGACCCTAACCCTAACCTTAAACGTAACCGTAAACCTAACCCTAACCCTAACCCTAAACCTAACCATTACCCTAACACTAACACTAATCCTAAACTCTAACCCTAACACTTACACTAACCCTAACCCTAAACTGTAAATCCAAACCCTAACCCTAACACAAACCCTAACCCAAAATTTAAAGCTAACCCTAAACCAAATCCTAACTCTAACCCTAACCCTAACCCATAACAATAACCCTAACCCTAACCGTAACCCTAACCCTAACACTAACTTCTAACCTTAACCCTAACCCTAATCATAACCCTAAGACTAAATCTCACCCAAAACTCTAACACTAACCCTAAACGTAACCCTACCTGTAAACCGAAACCATATCATAACACTAAACCTAACACTAAACCTAACCCAAATCCTAACCCTCACACTAAACCTAACCCTAAAACCTAACCCTAACCCTAACACTAAGCCTAACCCTAAAACTAACCATAACCCTAACCTTAACCTTAAACCTAAACCCAACCCTATCCCTAAACCTGACCCTAAACCTAACCCGAATCTAACCCTAACCCTAACGCTAACCCTAAACCTAATCTCTAACTCTAAACGCTAACAATAAACCTAACCCTAAACCGAACCAAAAACCTAAAGCTAAACTTAACCTTAACCATAACGCTAACGCTAACTGTAACCCTGGTTTTAACCCTAAGCCGAATACTAACACTAATCCATAACCCTAACCTTAACCCTTACCATAAGCCTAACACTAAATGTAAAACTAGCCCCTAACCCTAACACTAACCCTATCCATAATCCCTAACCCTAATCCTAACCCTAACACTAAAACTAGCCATAACCCTAAATGTAACACCAACACTAAACGTAACCCTAAACATAACCTTAACCATATCCTTAACACCTAACCCCTAACCCTAACTCAAAACCTAAACATCACCATAAGCCTAACACTATCACTAATGCTAACCCTAAACCCTAACCATAACCCTCACCTTAACGCTAACCCAAAACATACCTCTAATCCCTATCCTAAACCTAACCATAACCCTAAACCTAACCCTAAACCGAACAGTACCCGTAACCCTAAACATAACCTTAACCCTAAACCGCCCTACCTATAAGCATAACCCTAAACCAAAGTCTAACACTAACCCTAACTTTAACACTTAACCCTAAACCTTAACTCTAACGCTAACCCTAACCCTAACCCTAACATCTAACACTAAACCTATCCCTAAACAAAGCCTAACCATAACCATAACCCTAACACTCTAAAACTAACCCATACCTAAAGCCTAACCCTATCAATAACACTAACCCTAGCGCTAACCCTAACTTCTAACTCTAACCATAACCCTTACACTATCCCTAACTAACACTAAACCTAACCCTAACTGAAACCCTAACCCTAAAGCTAACCTCTAACCCTAACCCTAGCCCTTACCCTAACTCAAACCCCTACGCAAAACCTAACCCTAACTCTAACCCTAAACCTCACACTAACCCTAAAACTAACATTAAACCTAAACCTAACATTAACCATAACCCTACACCTAACCCTAACCCTAACCCTAACACTCACCCTAACCCTATCCCTAGTCGCTAACCCTAACCATAACCATAACCCAAACACTAACAGCAAAACCCTAATCCTAATCACAAGACAAAACATCACCGTAACCCTAACCCTAAACCTAGCTCTAATCCTAACCTTCTAGCCCTGACCCTAACCCTAATTCTAACACTAACCCTAACAACTAACCCTAACCCTAACATCTAACCCTAACCCTAGCCCTATCCCTAAGCGTAAACCTAATGCTAACCCTACACCTAACCCTAACCCTAACCCTAACACTCACCCTAACCCTATCCCAAGTCGCTAACCCTAACCATAACCATAACCCAAACACTAACAGCAAAACCCTAATCCTAATCACAAGACAAAACATCACCGTAACCCTAACCCTAACCCTAGCTCTAATCCTAACCTTCTAGCCCTGACCCTAACCCTAATTCTAACACTAACCCTAACAACTAACCCTAACCCTAACACCTAACCCTAACCCTAGCCCTATCCCTAACCGTAAACCTAATGCTAACCCTATCCCTAACACTAACCTTATCAATAAACTAAACCCTAGCCCTAAAACTATCCCTAAACCTAATCCTAGAACAGAGCCTAACGCTAACTCTAACTGTAAACTTAACGCTAATCCATAACCATAACCCTAACCCAAACCCTAAAACTCAATCTAACCCTATTCCTAATCCCTAACCCTAACCCTAACCCAAACACTAACCCTGAATCCCTAACCCTAAACCTAACCCGAACCCTAATCCTAAACTTAACCCTAAACCTAACCCTAAACCTAACCATAACACTAACCGTAACCGTAAGCCTAACCTTAACCCTAAAACTAACACGAACCCAAATTCATAACCTAAACCTAACTCTAAACCTAACCCTAATCCCTAACCCTAACGATAAGCCTAAACCTAACACTAAACCTAAACCCTATCCCTAATCGCTAACCCTAACTATAACCATAACCCAAACACTAACTCCAAAACCCTAACCCTAATCGTAACACAACCATAGCTCAAATCCTAACCATCTAACTCTAAACTTAACCCTAATCCTAACCCGAACCCTAACACTGACACCTACCCCTAACCCTAACCCTAACCCCTAACCCTAACCCTAACCCTATCCCTAACCGTAAACCTAATGCTAACCCTATCCCTAACCCTAAACCTATCAATAAACCGAACACTAGCCCTAAAACTATCCCTATCCCTAATCCTAGAACTGAGCCTAAAACTAACTCTAACTGTAAACCTAACCCTAATCCATAACCCTAACCCTAACCCTACCCCTAAACTCACTCTAACCCTATTCCTAATCCCTAACCCTAACCCTAACCTTAACTCAAACACTAACCCCGAAACTCTAACCCGAAACCTAATCCTAACATTAATCCTAACCTTCTAACCCTAACCCTAACCCTAGACCTAACCCTAACGCTAAAACTAACCCTAACCCGAAACCCTAACCCTAACCCTAAACCTAACATTAACACCTAACCCTAACCATAACCCTATCATTAAACCTAAACCTAATGCTAACCGAGTCCCTAACCCTAACCCAGACAATAAACCTAACCCTAAACCTAAAACTCTCCCTAACCCTAATCATAGTACTCAGCCTAACACTAACCCTAAGCCTAACCCTAAGCCTAATTTCTAACTCTAACCCTAACCAGAACAGTAACCCTAGTCCATAACCCTAACATTAAACTTTACAATAACCCTAACCCTAACCGTAACACTAACCCCTAAGCCTGACCCTAACCTTATCCCTAATCCCTAAGCCTAGCTCTAACAATAACACTAACACTAACCATAACCCTAAACATAACTGTAAACCTAACCCTAACCATAACCATATTCTTACCACTTAACCCATAACCCTGAACAAAACCTGAACCCTAAACCTAACCCTAAACCTAATAGTAACCCTGAACCTATAAGTCTTCCGAAGCCTAACACTGACGCTATCCCTAACACCTAACCCCTAAACCTAACCCTAACCTGCCCCTAACCGTAACCTTAAACGTAACCGTAAACCTAACCCTAACCCTAACCTAACCCTAACCCTAACCCTAATCATTACCCTAACACTAACACTAATCCTAAACTCTAACCCTAACACTTACCCTAACCCTAACCCCAAACTGTAAAACCAAACACTAACCCTCACACAAACCCTAACCCAAAATCTAAACCTAACCCGAAACCAAATCCTAACCCTAACCCTAGCCCTAAGCCATAACAATAACCCTAACCCTAACCGTAACCCTAACCCTAACACTAACTTCTAACCTTAACCCTAACCCTAATCATAACCCTAAGACTAAATCTCACCCTAAACTCTAACACTAACCCTAAACGTAACCCTAACCCTAAACCTAAACCATATCATAAACCAAACCTAACACTAAACCTAACACAAAACCTAACCCTAACATTAAACCTAACATTAAAACCTAACCCTAACACTAACACCAACCCTAACCCTAAAATTAACCATAACCCTAACCTTAACCTTAACCCTAACCCCAACCCTATCCCTAAACCTGACCCTAAACCTAACCCTAATCTAACCCTAACCCTAACCATAACCCTAACCCTTCCCCTTACCCTAAACTCTAACCCTAACGCTAACCCTAACCCTAATCTCTAACTCTAAATGCTAACAATAAACCTAACCCTAAACCGAACCCTAAACCTAAACCTATCCTTAAACATAACCATAACGCTAACACTAACCGTATCCCTAGTTTTAACCCGAAGCCGAATACTAACACTAATCCATAACCCTAACCTTAACACTTACCATAACCCTAACACTAAATGTAAAGCTAGCCCCTAACCCTAACCCTAACACTATCCGTAATCCCTAACCCTAATCCTAACCCTAACACTAAAACTAGCCATAACCCTAAATGTAACACCAACACTAAACGTAACCATAAACATAACCTTAACCATATCCTTAACACCTAATCCCTAACCCTAACCCAAACCCTAAACCTCACCATAACCCTGACACTAACACTCATGCTAAACCTAAACCCTAACCATAACCCTCACCCTAACGCAAACCCAAAACCTACCTCTAATCCCTATCCTAAACCTAACCCTAACCCTAAACCTAACACTAAACCGAACAGTAACCGTAACCCTAAACATAACCTTAACCCTAAACCTCCCTACCTATAACCATAACCCTAAACCAAAGTCTAACACTAACCCTAACTTTAACACTTAACCCTAAACCTTAAACCTAACCCTGACATCTAACACTAAACCTATCCCTAAACAAAGCCTAACCATATCACTAACCCTAACACTCAAAAACTAACCCATACCGAAACCCTAACCCTATCAATAACACTAACCCTAGCCCTAACCCTAACTTCAAACTCTAACCTAAACCCTTACACTATCCCTAACACTGAACCTAACCCTAACTGAAACCCTAACACTAAAGCTAACCTCTAACCCTACCCCTAGCCCTTACCCTAACCCAAACCCCTACGCAAAACCTAACCCTAACCCTAACCCTAAACCTCACACTAACCCTAAACCTAATCCTAACCCTAAACCTAACATTAACCCTAACCCTAACCCTAACCCTAACCCTAACACTCACCCTAACCCTATCCCTAATCGCTAACCCTAACCATAACCATAACCCAACCACTAACACCAAAACCCTAACCCTAATCATAACACAAAACCTCACCGTAACCCTAACCCTAAACCTAGCTCTAATCCTAAACTTCTAGCCCTGACCCTAACCCTAATCCTAACCCTAACCCTAACACCTAACCCTAACCCTAACACCTAACCCTAACCCTAACCCTATCCCTAACCGTAAACCTAATGCTAACCCTATCCCTAACCCTAACCCTATCAATAAACTAAACCCTAGCCCTAAAACTATCCCTAAACCTAATCCTAGAACTGAGCCTAACGCTAACTCTAACTGTAAACTTAACACTAATCCATAACCATAACCCTAACCCAAACCCTAAAACTCACTCTAACCCTATCCCTAATCCCTCACCCTAACCCTAACCCTATCCCAAACACTAACCCGGAAACCTTAACCCTAAACATAACCCGAACCGTAATACTAAACTTAACCCTAACCCTAACCCTAAACCTAACCATAACACTAACCGTAACCCTAAGCCTAACCCTAACCCTAACACTAACACGAACACAAATTCATAACCCTAAACCTAACTCTAACCCTAACCCTAATCCCTAACCCTTACGATAAGCCTAACCCTAACCCAAAACCTAAACCCTATCCCTAATCGCTAACCGTAGCCATAACCATTACCCAAAGACTAACCCCAAAACCGTAATTCTAATCATAACACAAAACCTCACCGTAACCCTAACCCTAACCCTAGCTCTAATCCTAACCTTCTAACTCTAAACCTAACCCTAATCCTAACCCGAACCCTAACACTAACACCTACCCCTAACCCTAACCCTAACCCCTAACCCTAACCCTAACCCTATCCCTAAACGTAAACCTAATACTAACCCTATCCCTAACCCTAAACCTATCAATAAACCGAACCCTAGCCCTAAAACTATTCCTATCCCTAATCCTAGAACTGAGCCTAAAACTAACTCTAACTGTAAACCTAAACCTAATCCATAACCCTAACCCTAACCCTACCCCTAAACTCACTCTAACCCTATCCCTAATCCCTAACCCTAACCCTAACCCCAACCCAAACACTAACCCCGAAACCCTAACCCTAAACCTAATCCTAACATTAATCCTAACTTTCTAACCCTAACCCTAAACCTAAGCCCTAACCCTAACCCTAACCCTATCCCTAAAGGTAAACGTTATGCTAACCCTATCCCTAACCCTAAATCTATCAATAAACCGAACACTAGCCCTAAAACTATCCCTAACCCTAATCCTAGAACTAAGCCTAAAACTAACTCTAACTGTAAACCTAACCCTAAACCATAACCCTAACCCTAACCCTACCCCTAAACTCACTCTAACCCTATCCCTAATCCCTAACCCTAACCCTAACCCAAACACTAACCCCGAAACCCTAACCCTAAACCTAACCCTAACATTAATCCTAACCTTCTAAACCTAACCCTAACCCTAGCCCTAACCCTAACGCTAAAACTAACCTTAACCCGAAACCCTAACCCTAACCCTAAGACTAACACTAACACTTAACCCTAACCATAACCCTATCATTAAACCTAAAGCTAATGCTAACCCTGTCCATAACCCTAACCCAGACAATAAACCTCACCCTAAACCTAAAACTATCCCTAACCCTAATCATAATACTGAGCCTAACACTAACCCTAAGCCTAACCCTAACCCTAATTTCTAACTCTAACACTAACCAGAACAGTAACCCTAGTCCATAACCCTAACATTAACCTTTACAATAACCCTAACCCTAACCGTAACACTAACCCCTAAGCCTGAACCTAACCTTATCCCTAATCCCTAAGCCTAGCTCTAACAATAACACTAAACCTAACCATAACCCTAAACATAACTGTGAACCTAACCCTAACCATAACCATATTCTTATCACCTAACCCATAACCCTAAACAAAACCCGAACCCTAAACCTAACCCTAAACCTAATAGTAACCCTGAACCTATCAGTCTTCTGAAGCCTAACCCTGACCCTATACCTAACATCTATCCCCTAAACCTAACCTTAATCTGCCATTAACCCTAACCTTAAATGTAACCGTAAACCTAACCCTAACTCTAACCCTAACCCTAACCCTAACCATTACCCTACCACTAACACTAATCCTAAACTCTAACCCTAACACTTACCCTAACCCTAAACTGTAAAACCAAACCCTAACCCTAACACAAACCCTAACCCAAAATCTAAACCTAACCCTAACTTAATCCTAACCCTAACCCTAACCCTATCCCTAACCCATAACAATTACCCTAACCCTAACCGTAACCCTAACCCTAACACTAACTTCTAACCTTAACCCTAACCCTAATCATAACCCTAAGACTAAATCTCACCCTAAACTCTAACACTAACCCTAAACGTAAACCTAACCCTAAACCTAAACCATATCATAACCCTAAACCTAACACTAAACCTAACCCAAAACCTAAATCTAACACTTAACCTAATGCTAAAACCTAACCCTAACCCTAACACTAAGCCTAACTCTAAAACTAACCATAAGCCTAACCTTAACCTTAACCCTAACCCCAAACCTATCCCTAAACCTGACCCTAAACCTAACCCTAATCTAACCCTAACCCTACCCATAACCCTAACCCTTACCCTTACCCTAAACTCTAACCCTAACGCTAACCCTAACCCTAATCTCTAACTCTAAACGCTAACAATAAACCTAACCCTAAACCGAACCATAAATCTAAACCTAACCTTAACCATAACCATAACGCTAACCCTAACCGTAACCCTGGTTTTAACACTAAGCAGAATACTAACACTAATCCATAACCCTAACCTTAACCCTTACCATAACCCTAACACTAAATGTAAAACTAGCGCCTAACCCTAACACTAGCCCTATCCGTAATCCCTAATCCTAATCCTAACCAAAGCACTAAAACTAGCCATAACCCTAAATGAAACACCAACACTAAACGTAACCCTAAACATAACCTTAACCATATCCTTAACACCTAACCCTTAACCCTAACCCAAACCCTAAACCTAACCATAACCCTAACACTAGCATTAATGCTAACCCTAAACCCTAACCATAACCCTCACCCTAACGCTAACCCAATACCTACCTCTAATCCCTATCCTAAACCTAACCCTAACCCTAAACCTAACCCTAAACCGAACACTAACCGTAACCCTAAACATAACCTTAACCCTAACCTCCCTACCTATAACCATAACCCTAAACCAAATTCTAACACTAACCCTAACTTTAACACTTAACCCGAAACCTTAACCCTAACGCTAACCCTAACCCTAACATCTAACACTAAACCTATCCCTAAACAAAGCCTAATCATAACCATAACCATAACACTCTAAAACTAAACCATACCGAAACCCTAACCCTATCAATAACACTAACCCTAGCCCTAACCCTAACTTCTAACTCTAACCCTAACCCTTACACTATCCCTAACACTAAACCTAGCCCTAACTGAAACCCTAACCCTAAAGCTAACCTCTAACCCTAACCCTAACCCTTACCCTAACCCAATCCCCTACGCAAAACCTAACCCTAACCCTAACCCTAAACCTCACACTAACCCTAAAGCTAACCCTAACCCTAAACCTAACCTTAACCCTAAACCTAACCCTAACCCTAACCCTAACACTCACCCTAACCCTATCCCTAATCGCTAACCTTAACCACAACCATAACCCAAACACTAACACCAAAACCCTAACCCTAATCATAACACAAAACCTCACCGTAACCCTAACCCTAACCCTAGCTCTATTCCTAACCTTCTATCCCTGAACCTAACCCTAATCCTAAACCTAAAGCTAACACCTAACCCTAACCCTAACACCTAACCCTAACCCTAACCCTATCCCTAACCGTAAACCTAATGCTAACCCTATCCCTAAGCCTAACCCTATCAATAAACTAAACCCTAGACCTAAAACTATCCCTAAACCTAATCCTAGAACTGAGCCTAACGCTAACTCTAACTGTAAACTTAACACTAATCCATAACCATAACCCTAACCAAAAACCTAAAACTCACTCTAACCCTATCCCTAATCCCTAACCCTAACCCGAACCGTAACCCAAACACTAACCCCGAAACCCTAACCCTAAACCTAACCCGAACCCTAATACTAAACTTAACCCTAAACATAACCGTAAACCTAACCATAAACCTAACCGTAACCCTAAGCCTAACCTTAACCCTAAAACTAACACGAACCCAAATTCATAACCCTAAACCTAACTCTAAACCCAACCCTAATCCCTAACCCTAACGATAAGCCTAAACCTAACCCTAATCCTAAACCCTATCCCTAATCGCTAACCCTAACTATAACCATAACCCAAACACTAACACCAAAACACTAACCCTAATCATAACACAACCCTAGCTCTAATCCTAACCTTCTAAATCTAACCCTAACCCTAATCCTAACCCGAACCCTAACACTAACACCTACCCCTAACCCTAACCCTAACCCCTAACCCTAACCCTAACCCTAACCCTATCCCTAACCGTAAACCTAATGTTAACCCTATCCCTAAACCTAAACCTATCAATAAACCGAACCTTAGCCCTAAAACTATCCCTAACCCTAATCCTAGAACTGAGCCAAAAACTAACTCTAACTGTAAACCTAACCCTAATCCATAACCCTAACCCTAACCCTACCCCTAAACTCACTCTGACCCTATCCCTAATCCTTAACCCTAACCCTAACCCTAACCCAAACACTAACCCCGAAACCCTAACCCTAAACCTAACCCTAACATTAATCCTAACCTTCCTACCCTAACCCTAACACTAGCCCTAACCCTAACGCTAAAACTAACCCTAACCCGAAACCCTAACCCTAACGCTAAGACTAACACTAACACCTAACCCTAACCATAACCCTATCATTAAACCTAAAGCTAATGCTAACCCTGTCCCTAACCCTAACCCAGACAATAAACCTTACCCTAAACCTAAAACTATCCCTAACCCTAATCATAATACTGAGCCTAACACTAACCCTAAGCCTAACCCTAACCCTAATTTCTAACTCTAACCCTAACCAGAACAGTAACCCTAGTCCATAACCCTAACATTAACCTTTACAATAACCCTAACCCTAACCGTAACACTAACCCCTAAACTTGACCCTAACCTTATCCCTAATCCCTAAGCCTAGCTCTAACAATAACACTAACCCTAACCATAACCCTAAATATAACTGTAAACCTAACCCTAACCATAACAATATTCTTATCACCTAACCCATAACAATAAACAAAACCCGAACCCTAAACCTAACCCTAAACCTAATAGTAACCCTGAACCTATCAGTCTTCTGAAGCCTAACCCGGACCCTGTCCCTAACACCTAACCCCTAAACCTAACCCTAACCTGCCCCTAACCCTAACCTTAAACGTAACTGTAAACCTAACCCTAACCCTAACCCTAACCCTAACCCTAACCCTAACCATTACCCTAACACTAACACTAATCCTAAACTCTAACCCTAACACTTACTCTAACCCTAACCCTAACCTGTAAAACCAAACCCTAACCCTAACACAAACCCTAACCCAAAATCTAAACCTAACCCTAACTTAATCCTAACCCTAACCCTAACCCTAACCCATAACAATTACCCTAACCGTAACCGTAACCCTAACCCTAACACTAACTTCTAACCTTAACCCTAACCCTAATCATAAACCTAAGACTAAATCTCACCCTAAACTCTAACACTAACCCTAAACGTAACCCTAACCCTAAACCTAAACCATATCATAACCCTAAACCTAACACTAAACCTAACCCAAAACCTAACCCTAACACTAAACCTAATCCTAAAACCTAACCCTAACCCTAACACTAAGCCTAACTCTAAAACTAACCATAAGCCTAACATTAACCTTAACCCTAACCCCAACCCTATCCCTAAACCTGACCCTAAACCTAACCCTAATCTAACCCTAACACTAACCATAACCCTAACCCTTACCCTTACCCTAAACTCTAACCCTAACGCTAACCCTAACACTAATCTCTAACTCTAAATGCTAACAATAAACCTAACCCTAAACCGAACCCTAAACCTAAACCTAACCTTAAACATAACCATAACGCTAACACTAACCGTATCCCTAGTTTTAACCCGAAGCCGAATACTAACACTAATCCATAACCGTAACCTTAACCCTTACCATAACCCTAACACTAAATGTAAAACTAGCCCCTAACCCTAACCCTAACCCTATCCGTAATCCCTAACCCTAATCCTAACCCTAACACTAAAACTAGCCATAACCCTAAATGTAACACCAACACTAAACGTAACCATAAACATAACCTTAACCATATCCTTAACACCTAACCCCTAACCCTAACCCAAACCCTAAACCTCACAATAACCCTAAAACTAACACTCATGCTAAACCTAAACCCTAACCATAACCCTCACCCTAACGCAAACCCAAAACCTACCTCTAATCCCTATCCTAAACCTAACCCTAAACCTAACACTAAACCGAACAGTAACCGTAACCCTAAACATAACCTTAACCCTAAACTTCCCTACCTATAACCATAACCCTAAACCAAAGTCTAACACTAACCCTAACTTTAACACTTAACCCTAAACCTTAAACCTAACCCTGACATCTAACACTAAACCTATCCCTAAACAAAGCCTAACCATATCACTAACCCTAACACTCAAAAACTAACCCATACCGAAACCCTAACCCTATCAATAACACTAACCCTAGCCCTAACCCTAACTTCTAACTGTAACCCAAACCCTTACACTATCCCTAACACTGAACCTAACGCTAACTGAAACCCTAACACTAAAGCTAACCTCTAACCCTACCCCTAGCCCTTACCCTAACCCAAACCCCTACGCAAAACCTAACCCTAACCCTAACCCTAAACCTCACACTAACCCTAAACCTAACCCTAACCCTAAACCTAACATTAACCCTAACCCTAACCCTAGCCCTAACCCTAACACTCACCCTAACCCTATCCCTAATTGCTAACCCTAACCATAACCATAACCCAACCACTAACACCAAAACCCTAACCCTAATCATAACACAAAACCTCACCGTAACCCTAACCCTAAACCTAGCTCTAATCCTAACCTTCTAGCCCTGACCCTAACCCTAATCCTAACCCTAACCCTAACACCTAACCCTAACCCTAACACCTAACCCTAACCCTAACCCTATCCCTAACCGTAAACCTAATGCTAACCCTATCCCTAACCCTAACCCTATCAATAAACTAAACCCTAGCCCTAAAACTATCCCTAAACCTAATCCTAGAACTGAGCCTAACGCTAACTCTAACTGTAAACTTAACACTAATCCATAACCATAACCCTAACCCAAACCCTAAAACTCACTCTAACCCTATCCCTAATCCCTCACCCTAACCCTAACCCTATCCCAAACACTAACCCGGAAACCTTAACCCTAAACCTAACCCGAACCGTAATCCTAAACTTAACCCTAACCCTAACCCTAAACCTAACCATAACCCTAACCGTAACCCTAAGCCTAACCCTAACCCTAACACTAACACGAACACAAATTCATAACCCTAAACCTAACTCTAACCCTAACCCTAATCCCTAACCCTTACGATAAGCCTAACCCTAACCCAAAACCTAAACCCTATCCCTAATCGCTAACCGTAGCCATAACCATTACCCAAAGACTAACACCAAAACCGTAATTCTAATCATAACACAAAACCTCACCGTAACCCTAACCCTAACCCTAGCTCTAATCCTAACCTTCTAACTCTAAACCTAACCCTAATCCTAACCCGAACCCTAACACTAACACCTACCCCTAACCCTAACCCTAACCCCTAACCCTAACTCTAACCCTATCCCTAACCGTAAACCTAATACTAACCCTATCCCTAACCCTAAACCTATCAATAAACCGAACCCTAGCCCTAAAACTATCCCTATCCCTAATCCTAGAACTGAGCCTAAAACTAACTCTAACTGTAAACCTAAACCTAATCCATAACCCTAACCCTAACCCTACCCCTAAACTCACTCTAACCCTATCCCTAATCCCTAACCCTAACCCTAACCCCAACCCAAACACTAACCCCGAAACCCTAACCCTAAAACTAATCCTAACATTAATCCTAACTTTCTAACCCTAACCCTAAACCTAAGCCCTAACCCTAACCCTAACCCTATCCCTAAAGGTAAACCTTATGTTAACCCTATCCTTAACCCTAAATCTATCAATAAACCGAACACTAGCCCTAAAACTATCCCTAACCCTAATCCTAGAACTGAGCCTAAAACTAACTCTAACTGTAAACCTAACCCTAAACCATAACCCTAACCCTAACCCTACCCCTAAACTCACTCTAACCCTATCCCTAATCCCTAACCCTAACCCTAACCCTAACCCAAACACTAACCCCGAAACCCTAACCCTAAACCTAACCCTAACATTAATCCTAACCTTCTAAACCTAACCCTAACCCTAGCCCTAACCCTAACGCTAAAACTAACCTTAACCCGAAACCCTAACCCTAACCCTAAGACTAACACTAACACCTAACCCTAACCATAACCCTATCATTAAACCTAAAGCTAATGCTAACCCTGTCCATAACCCTAACCCAGACAATAAACCTTACCCTAAACCTAAAACTATCCCTAACCCTAATCATAATACTGAGCCTAACACTAACCCTAAGCCTAACCCTAACCCTAATTTCTAACTCTAACCCTAACCAGAACAGTAACCCTAGTCCATAACCCTAACATTAACCTTTACAATAACCCTAACCCTAACCGTAACACTAACCCCTAAGCCTGACCCTAACCTTATCCCTAATTCCTAAGCCTAGCTCTAACAATAACACTAAACCTAACCATAACCCTAAACATAACTGTGAACCTAACCCTAACCATAACCATATTCTTATCACCTAACCCATAACCCTAAACAAAACCCGAACCCTAAACCTAACCCTAAACCTAATAGTAACCCTGAACCTATCAGTCTTCTGAAGCCTAACCCTGACCCTATCCCTAACACCTATCCCCTAAACCTAACCTTAATCTGCCCCTAACCCTAACCTTAAACGTAACCGTAAACCTAACCCTAACTCTAACCCTAACCCTAACCCTAACCATTACCCTACCACTAACACTAATCCTAAACTCTAACCCTAACACTTACCCTAACCCTAAACTGTAAAACCAAACCCTAACCCTAACACAAACCCTAACCCAAAATCTAAACCTAACCCTAACTTAATCCTAACCCTAACCCTAACCCTATCCCTAACCCATAACAATTACCCTAACCCTAACCGTAACCCTAACCCTAACACTAACTTCTAACCTTAACCCTAACCCTAATCATAACCCTAAGACTAAATCTCACCCTAAACTCTAACACTAACCCTAAACGTAAACCTAACCCTAAACCTAAACCATATCATAACCCTAAACCTAACACTAAACCTAACCCAAAACCTAACCCTAACACTTAACCTAATGCTAAAACCTAACCCTAACCCTAACACTAAGCCTAACTCTAAAACTAACCATAAGCCTAACCTTAACCTTAACCCTAACCCCAACCCTATCCCTAAACCTGACCCTAAACCTAACCCTAATCTAACCCTAACCCTAACCATAACCCTAACCCTTACCCTTACGCTAAACTCTAACCCTAACGCTAACCCTAACCCTAATCTCTAACTATAAACGCTAACAATAAACCTAACCCTAAACCGAACCATAAACCTAAACCTAACCTTAACCATAACCATAACGCTAACCCTAACCGTAACCCTGGTTTTAACCCTAAGCAGAATACTAACACTAATCCATAACCCTAACCTTAACCCTTACCATAACCCTAACACTAAATGTAAAACTAGCCCCTAACCCTAACACTAGCCCTATCCGTAATCCCTAATCCTAATCCTAACCCTAACACTAAAACTAGCCATAAACCTAAATGAAACACCAACACTAAACGTAACCCTAAACATAACCTTAACCATATCCTTAACACCTAACCCCTAACCCTAACCCAAACCCTAAACCTAACCATAACCCTAACACTAGCATTAATGCTAACCCTAAACCCTAACCATAACCCTCACCCTAACGCTAACCCAATACCTACCTCTAATCCCTATCCTAAACCTAACCCTAACCCTAAACCTAACCCTAAACCGAACACTAACCGTAACCCTAAACATAACCTTAACCCTAACCTCCCTACCTATAACCATAACCCTAAACCAAATTCTAACACTAACCCCAACTTTAACACTTAACCCTAAACCTTAACCCTAATGCTAACCCTAACCCTAACATCTAACAGTAAATCTATCCATAAACAAAGCCTAATCATAACCATAACCATAACACTCTAAAACTAAACCATACCGAAACCCTAACCCTATCAATAACACTAACCCTAGCCCTAACCCTAACTTCTAACTCCAACCCTAACCCTTACACTATCCCTAACACTAAACCTAGCCCTAACTGAAACCCTAACCCTAAAGCTAACCTCTAACCCTAACCCTAGCCCTTACCCTAACCCAAACCCCTACGCAAAACCTAACCCTAACCCTAACCCTAAACCTCACACTAACCCTAAAGCTAACCCTAACCCTAAACCTAACCTTAACCCTAAACCTAACCCTAACCCTAACCCTAACACTCACCCTAACCCTATCCCTAATCGCTAACCTTAACCATAACCATAACCCAAACACTAACACCAAAACCCTAACCCTAATCATAACACAAAACCTCACCGTAACCCTAACCCTAACCCTAGCTCTATTCCTAACCTTCTATCCCTGAACCTAACCCTAATCCTAACCCTAAAGCTAACACCTAACCCTAACCCTAACACCTAACCCTAACCCTAACCCTATCCCTAACCGTAAACCTAATGCTAACCCTATCCCTAAGCCTAACCCTATCAATAAACTAAACCCTAGACCTAAAACTATCCCTAAACCTAATCCTAGAACTGAGCCTAACGCTAACTCTAACTGTAAACTTAACACTAATCCATAACCATAACCCTAACCAAAAACCTAAAACTCACTCTAACCCTATCCCTAATCCCTAACCCTAACCCGAACCGTAACCCAAACACTAACCCCGAAACCCTAACCCTAAACCTAACCCGAACACTAATACTAAACTTAACCCTAAACGTAACCCTAAACCTAACCATAAACCTAACCGTAACCCTAAGACTAACCTTAACCCTAAAACTAACACGAACCCAAATTCATAACCCTAAACCTAACTCTAAACCTAACCCTAATCCCTAACCCTAACGATAAGCCTAAACCTAACCCTAATCCTAAACCCTATCCCTAATCGCTAACCCTAACTATAACCATAACCCAAACACTAACACCAAAACACTAACCCTAATCATAACACAACCCTAGCTCTAATCCTAACCTTCTAACTCTAACCCTAACCCTAATCCTAACCCGAACCCTAACACTAACACCTACCCCTAACCCTAACCCTAACCCCTAACCCTAACCCTAACCCTATCCCTAACCGTAAACCTAATGTTAACCCTATCCCTAAACCTAAACCTATCAATAAACCGAACCCTAGCCCTAAAACTATCCCTAACCCTAATCCTAGAACTGAGCCAAAAACTAACTCTAACTGTAAGCCTAACCCTAATCCATAACCCTAACCCTAACCCTACCCCTAAACTCACTCTGACCCTATCCCTAATCCCTAACCCTAACCCTAACCCAAACACTAACCCCGAAACCCTAACCCTAAACCTAACCCTAACATTAATCCTAACCTTCTAAACCTAACCCTAACCGTAGCCCTAACCCTAACGCTAAAACTAACCTTAACCCGAAACCCTAACCCTAACCCTAAGACTAACACTAACACCTAACCCTAACCATAACCCTATCATTAAACCTAAAGCTAATGCTAACCCTGTCCATAACCCTAACCCAGACAGTAAACCTCACCCTAAACCTAAAACTATCCCTAACCCTAATCATAATACTGAGCCTAACACTAACCCTAAGCCTAACCCTAACCCTAATTTCTAACTCTAACCCTAACCAGAACAGTAACCCTAGTCCATAACCCTAACATTAACCTTTACAATAACCCTAACCCTAACCGTAACACTAACCCCTAAGCCTGACCCTAACCTTATCCCTAATCGCTAAGCCTAGCTCTAACAATAACACTAAACCTAACCATAACCCTAAACATAACTGTGAACCTAACCCTAACCATAACCATATTCTTATCACCTAACCCATAACCCTAAACAAAACCCGAACCCTAAACCTAACCCTAAACCTAATAGTAACCCTGAACCTATCAGTCTTCTGAAGCCTAACCCTGACCCTATCCCTAACACCTATCCCCTAAACCTAACCTTAATCTGCCCCTAACCCTAACCTTAAATGTAACCGTAAACCTAACCCTAACTCTAACCCTAACCCTAACCCTAACCATTACCCTACCACTAACACTAATCCTAAACTCTAACCCTAACACTTACCCTAACCCTAAACTGTAAAACCAAACCCTAACCCTAACACAAACCCTAACCCAAAATCTAAACCTAACCCTAACTTAATCCTAACCCTAACCCTAACCCTATTCTTAACCCATAACAATTACCCTAACCCTAACCATAACCCTAACCCTAACACTAACTTCTAACCTTAACCCTAACCCTAATCATAACCCTAAGACTAAATCTCACCCTAAACTCTAACACTAACCCTAAACGTAAACTTAACCCCAAAACTAAACCATATCATAACCCTAAACCTAACACTAAACCTAACCCAAAACCTAACCCTAACACTTAACCTAATGCTAAAACCTAACCCTAACCCTAACACTAAGCTTAACTCTAAAACTAACCATAAGCCTAACCTTAACCTTAACCCTAACCCCAACCCTATCCCTAAACCTGACCCTAAACCTAACCCTAATCTAACCCTAACCCTAACCATAACCCTAACCCTTACCCTCACCCTAAACTCTAACCCTAACGCTAACCCTAACCCTAATCTCTAACTCTAAACGCTAACAATAAACCTAACCCTAAACCGTACCATAAACCTAAACCTAACCTTAACCCTAACCATAACGCTAACCCTAACCGTAACCCTGGTTTTAACCCTAAGCAGAATACTAACACTAATCCATAACCCTAACCTTAACCCTTACCATAACCCTAACACTAAATGTAAAACTAGCCCCTAACCCTAACACTAGCCCTATCCATAATCCCTAATCCTAATCCTAACCCTAACACTAAAACTAACCATAACCCTAAATGAAACACCAACACTAAACGTAACCCTAAACATAACCTTAACCATATCCTTAACACCTAACCCCTAACCCTAACCCAAACCCTAAACCTAACCATAACCCTAACACTAGCATTAATGCTAACCCTAAACCCTAACCATAACCCTCACCCTAACGCTAACCCAATACCTACCTCTAATCCCTATCCTAAACCTAACCCTAACCCTAAACCTAACCCTAAACCGAACACTAACCGTAACCCTAAACATAACCTTAACCCTAACCTCCCTACCTATAACCATAACCCTAAACCAAATTCTAACACTAACCCTAACTTTAACACTTAACCCTAAACCTTAACCCTAACGCTAACCCTAACCCTAACATCTAACACTAAACCTATCCCTAAACAAAGCCTAATCATAACCATAACCATAACACTCTAAAACTAAACCATACCGAAACCCTAACCCTATCAATAACACTAACCCTAGCCCTAACCCTAACTTCTAACTCCAACCCTAACCCTTACACTATCCCTAACACTAAACCTAGCCCTAACTGAAACCCTAACCCTAAAGTTAACCTCTAACTCTAACCCTAGCCCTTACCCTAACCCAAACCCCTACGCAAAACCTAACCCTAACCCTAACCCTAAACCTCACACTAACCCTAAAGCTAACCCTAACCCTAAACCTAACCTTAACCCTAAACCTAACCCTAACCCTAACCCTAACACTCACCCTAACCCTATCCCTAAACACTAACCTTAACCATAACCATAACCCAAACACTAACACCAAAACCCTAACCCTAATCATAACACAAAACCTCACCGTAACCCTAACCCTAACCCTAGCTCTATTCCTAACCTTCTATCCCTGAACCTAACCCTAATCCTAACCCTAAAGCTAACACCTAACCCTAACCCTAACACCTAACCCTAACCCTAACCCTATCCCTAACCGTAAACCTAATGCTAACCCTATCCCTAAGCCTAACCCTATCAATAAACTAAACCCTAGACCTAAAACTATCCCTAAACCTAATCCTAGAACTGAGCCTAACGCTAACTCTAACTGTAAACTTAACACTAATCCATAACCATAACCCTAACCAAAAACCTAAAACTCACTCTAACCCTATCCCTAATCCCTAACCCTAACCCGAACCGTAACCCAAACACTAACCCCGAAACCCTAACCCTAAACCTAACCCGAACCCTAATACTAAACAACCCTAAACATAACCCTAAACCTAACCATAAACCTAACCGTAACCCTAAGCCTAACCTTAACCCTAAAACTAACACGAACCCAAATTCATAACCCTAAACCTAACTCTAAACCTAACCCTAATCCCTAACCCTAACGATAAGCCTAAACCTAACCCTAATCCTAAACCCTATCCCTAATCGCTAACCCTAACTATAACCATAACCCAAACACTAACACCAAAACACTAACCCTAATCATAACACAACCCTAGATCTAATCCTAACCTTCTAACTCTAACCCCAACCCTAATCCTAACCCGAACCCTAACACTAACACCTACCCCTAACCCTAACCCTAACCCCTAACCCTAGCCCTAACCCTATCCCTAACCGTAAACCTAATGTTAACCCTATCCCTAAACCTAAACCTATCAATAAATCGAACCCTAGCCCTAAAACTATCCCTAACCCTAATCCTAGAACTGAGCCAAAAACTAACTCTAACTGTAAACCTAACCCTAATCCATAACCCTAACCCTAACCCTACCCCTAAACTCACTCTGACCCTATCCCTAATCCCTAACCCTAACCCTAACCCTAACCCAAACACTAACCCCGAAACCCTAACCCTAAACCTAACCCTAACATTAATCCTAACCTTCCTACCCTAACCCTAACACTAGCCCTAACCCTAACGCTAAAACTAACCCTAAACCGAAACCCTAACCCTAACCCTAAGACTAACACTAACACCTAACCCTAACCATAACCCTATCATTAAACCTAAAGCTAATGCTAACCCTGTCCCTAACCCTAACCCAGACAATAAACCTTACCCTAAACCTAAAACTATCCCTAACCCTAATCATAATACTGAGCCTAACACTAACCCTAAGCCTAACCCTAACCCTAATTTCTAACTCTAACCCTAACCAGAACAGTAACCCTAGTCCATAACCCTAACATTAACCTTTACAATAACCCTAACCCTAACCGTAACACTAACCCCTAAGCTTGACCCTAACCTTATCCGTAATCCCTAAGCCTAGCTCTAACAATAACACTAACCCTAACCATAACCCTAAATATAACTGTAAACCTAACCCTAACCATAACCATATTCTTATCACCTAACCCATAACAATAAACAAAACCCGAACCCTAAACCTAACCCTAAACCTAATAGTAACCCTGAACCTATCAGTCTTCTGAAGCCTAACCCGGACCCTGTCCCTAACACCTAACCCCTAAACCTAACCCTAACCTGCCCCTAACCCTTACCTTAAACGTAACCGTAAACCTAACCCTAACCCTAACCCTAACCCTAACCCTAACCATTACCCTAACACTAACACTAATCCTAAACTCTAACCCTAACACTTACTCTAACCCTAACCCTAAACTGTAAAACCAAACCCTAACCCTAACACAAACCCTAACCCAAAATCTAAACCTAACCCTAACTTAATCCTAACCCTAACCCTAACCCTAACCCATAACAATTACCCTAACCGTAAGCGTAACCCTAACCCTAACACTAACTTCTAACCTTAACCCTAACCCTAATCATAAACCTAAGACTAAATCTCACCCTAAACTCTAACACTAACCCTAAACGTAACCCTAACCCTAAACCTAAACCATATCATAACCCTAAACCTAATACTAAATCTAACCCAAAACCTAACCCTAACACTAAACCTAATCCTAAAACCTAACCCTAACCCTAACACTATGCCTAACTCTAAAACTAACCATAAGCCTAACATTAACCTTAACCCTAACCCCAACCCTATCCCTAAACCTGACCCTAAACCTAACCCTAATCTAACCCTAAACCTAACCATAACCCTAACCCTTCCCCTTACCCTAAACTCTAACCCTAACGCTAACCCTAACACTAATCTCTAACTCTAAATGCTAACAATAAACCTAACCCTAAACCGAACCCTAAACCTAAACCTAACCTTAAACATAACCATAACGCTAACACTAACCGTATCCCTAGTTTTAACCCGAAGGCGAATACTAACACTAATCCATAACCCTAACCTTAACCCTTACCATAACCCTAACACTAAATGTAAAACTAGCCCCTAACCCTAACCCTAACCCTATCCGTAATCCCTAACCCTAATCCTAACCCTAACACTAAAACTAGCCATAACCCTAAATGTAACACCAACACTAAACGTAACCATAAAGATAACCTTAACCATATCCTTAACACCTAACCCCTAACCCTAACCCAAACCCTAAACCTCACCATAACCCTAACACTAACACTCATGCTAAACCTAAACCCTAACCATAACCCTCACCCTAACGCAAACCCAAAACCTACCTCTAATCCCTATCCTAAACCTAACCCTAACCCTAAACCTAACACTAAACCGAACAGTAACCGTAACCCTAAACATAACCTTAACCCTAAACCTCCCTACCTATAACCATAACCCTAAACCAAAGTCTAACACTAACCCTAACTTTAACACTTAACCCTAAACCTTAAACCTAACCCTGACATCTAACACTAAACCTATCCCTAAACAAAGCCTAACCATATCACTAACCCTAACACTCAAAAACTAACCCATACCGAAACCCTAACCCTATCAATAACACTAACCCTAGCCCTAACCCTAACTTCTAACTGTAACCCAAACCCTTACACTATCCCTAACACTGAACCTAACCCTAACTGAAACCCTAACACTAAAGCTAACCTCTAACCCTACCCCTAGCCCTTACCCTAACCCAAACCCCTACGCAAAACCTAACCCTAACCCTAACCCTAAACCTCACACTAACCCTAAACCTAACCCTAACCCTAAACCTAACATTAACCCTAACCCTAACCCTAACCCTAACCCTAACACTCACCCTAACCCTATCCCTAATCGCTAACCCTAACCATAACCATAACCCAACCACTAACACCAAAACCCTAACCCTAATCATAACACAAAACCTCACCGTAACCCTAACCCTAAACCTAGCTCTAATCCTAACCTTCTAGCCCTGACCCTAACCCTAATCCTAACCCTAACCCTAACACCTAACCCTAACCCTAACACCTAACCCTAACCCTAACCCTATCCCTAACCGTAAACCTAATGCTAACCCTATCCCTAACCCTAACCCTATCAATAAACTAAACCCTAGCCCTAAAACTATCCCTAAACCTAATCCTAGAACTGAGCCTAACGCTAACTCTAACTGTAAACTTAACACTAATCCATAACCATAACCCTAACCCAAACCCTAAAACTCACTCTAACCCTATCCCTAATCCCTCACCCTAACCCTAACCCTATCCCAAACACTAACCCGGAAACCTTAACCCTAAACCTAACCCGAACCGTAATCCTAAACTTAACACTAACCCTAACCCTAAACCTAACCATAACCCTAACCGTAACCCTAAGCCTAACCCTAACCCTAACACTAACACGAACACAAATTCATAACCCTAAACCTAACTCTAACCCTAACCCTAATCCCTAACCCTTACGATAAGCCTAACCCTAACCCAAAACCTAAACCCTATCCCTAATCGCTAACCGTAGCCATAACCATTACCCAAAGACTAACACCAAAACCGTAATTCTAATCATAACACAAAACCTCACCGTAACCCTAACCCTAACCCTAGCTCTAATCCTAACCTTCTAACTCTAAACCTAACCCTAATCCTAACCCGAACCCTAACACTAACACCTACCCCTAACCCTAACCCTAACCCCTAACCCTAACCCTAACCCTATCCCTAACCGTAAACCTAATACTAACCCTATCCCTAACCCTAAACCTATCAATAAACCGAACCCTAGCCCTAAAACTATCCCTATCCCTAATCCTAGAACTGAGCCTAAAACTAACTCTAACTTTAAACCTAAACATAATCCATAACCCTAACCCTAACCCTACCCCTAAACTCACTCTAACCCTATCCCTAATCCCTAACCCTAACCCTAACCCCAACCCAAACACTAACCCCGAAACCCTAACCCTAAACCTAATCCTAACATTAATCCTAACTTTCTAACCCTAACCCTAAACCTAAGCCCTAACCCTAACCCTAACCCTATCCCTAAAGGTAAACCTTATGCTAACCCTATCCCTAACCCTAAATCTATCAATAAACCGAACACTAGCCCTAAAACTATCCCTAACCCTAATCCTAGAACTGAGCCTAAAACTAACTCTAACTGTAAACCTAACCCTAAACCATAACCCTAACCCTAACCCTACCCCTAAACTCACTCTAACCCTATCCCTAATCCCTAACCCTAACCCTAACCCTAACCCAAACACTAATCCCGAAACCCTAACCCTAAACCTAACCCTAACATTAATCCTAACCTTCTAAACCTAACCCTAACCCTAGCCCTAACCCTAACGCTAAAACTAACCTTAACCCGAAACCCTAACCCTAACCCTAAGACTAACACTAACACCTAACCCTAACCATAACCCTATCATTAAACCTAAAGCTAATGCTAACCCTGTCCATAACCCTAACCCAGACAGTAAACCTCACCCTAAACCTAAAACTATCCCTAACCCTAATCATAATACTGAGCCTAACACTAACCCTAAGCCTAACCCTAACCCTAATTTCTAACTCTAACCCTAACCAGAACAGTAACCCTAGTCCATAACCCTAACATTAACCTTTACAATAACCCTAACCCTAACCGTAACACTAACCCCTAAGCCTGACCCTAACCTTATCCCTAATCCCTAAGCCTAGCTCTAACAATAACACTAAACCTAACCATAACCCTAAACATAACTGTGAACCGAACCCTAACCATAACCATATTCTTATCACCTAACCCATAACTCTAAACAAAACCCGAACCCTAAACCTAACCCTAAACCTAATAGTAACCCTGAACCTATCAGTCTTCTGAAGCCTAACCCTGACCCTATCCCTAAAACCTATCCCCTAAACCTAACCTTAATCTGCCCCTAACCCTAACCTGAAATGTAACCGTAAACCTAACCCTAACTCTAACCCTAACCCTAACCCTAACCATTACCCTACCACTAACACTAATCCTAAACTCTAACCCTAACACTTACCCTAACCCTAAACTGTAAAACCAAACCCTAACCCTAACACAAACCCTAACCCAAAATCTAAACCTAACCCTAACTTAATCCTAACCCTAACCCTAACCCTATCCCTAACCCATAACAATTACCCTAACCCTAACCGTAACCCTAACCCTAACACTAACATCTAACCTTAACCCTAACCCTAATCATAACCCTAAGACTAAATCTCACCCTAAACTCTAACACTAACCCTAAACGTAAACCTAACCCTAAACCTAAACCATATCATAACCCTAAACCTAACACTAAAACTAACCCAAAACCTAACCCTAACACTTAACCTAATGCTAAAACCTAACCCTAACCCTAACACTAAGCCTAACTCTAAAACTAACCATAAGCCTAACCTTAACCTTAACCCTGACCCCAATCCTATCCCTAAACCTGACCCTAAACCTAACCCTAATCTAACCCTAACCCTAACCATAACCCTAACCCTTACCCTTACCCTAAACTCTAACCCTAACGCTAACCCTAACCCTAAACTCTAACTCTAAACGCTAACAATAAACCTAAACCTAAACCGAACCATAAACCTAAACCTAACCTTAACCATAACCATAACGCTAACCCTAACCGTAACCCTGGTTTTAACCCTAAGCAGAATACTAACACTAATCCATAACCCTAACCTTAACCCTTACCATAACCCTAACACTAAATGTAAAACTAGCCCCTAACCCTAACCCTAACCCTATCCGTAATCCCTAACCCTAATCCTAACACTAACACTAAAACTAGCCATAACCCTAAATGAAACAACAACACTAAACGTAACCCTAAACATAACCTTAACCATATCCTTAACACCTAACCCCTAACCCTAACCCAAACCCTAAACCTAACCATAACCCTAACACTAGCATTAATGCTAACCCTAAACCCTAACCATAACCCTCACCCTAACGCTAACTCAATACCTACCTCTAATCCCTATCCTAAACCTAACCCTAACCCTAAACCTAACCCTAAACCGAACACTAACCGTAACCCTAAACATAACCTTAACCCTAACCTCCCTACCTATAACCATAACCCTAAACCAAATTCTAACACTAACCCTAACTTTAACACTTAACCCTAAACCTTAACCCTAACGCTAACACTAACCCTAACATCTAACACTAAACCTATCCCTAAACAAAGCCTAATCATAACCATAACCATAACACTCTAAAACTAAACCATACCGAAACCCTAACCCTATCAATAACACTAACCCTAGCCCTAACCCTAACTTCTAACTCCAACCCTAACCCTTACACTATCCCTAACACTAAACCTAGCCCTAACTGAAACCCTAACCCTAAAGCTAACCTCTAACCCTAACCCTAGCCCTTACCCTAACCCAAACCCCTACGCAAAACCTAACCCTAACCCTAACCCTAAACCTCACACTAACCCTAAAGCTAACCCTAACCCTAAACCTAACCTTAACCCTAAACCTAACCCTAACCCTAACACTAACACTCACCCTAACCCTATCCCTAATCGCTAACCTTAACCATAACCATAACCCAAACACTAACACCAAAACCCTAACCCTAATCATAACACAAAACATCACCGTAACCCCAACCCTAACCCTAGCTCTATTCCTAACCTTCTATCCCTGAACCTAACCCTAATCCTAACCCTAAAGCTAACACCTAACCCTAACCCTAACACCTAACCCTAACCCTAACCCTATCCCTAACCGTAAACCTAATGCTAACCCTATCCCTAAGCCTAACCCTATCAATAAACTAAACCCTAGACCTAAAACTATCCCTAAACCTAATCCTAGAACTGAGCCTAACGCTAACTCTAACTGTAAACTTAACACTAATCCATAACCATAACCCTAACCAAAAACCTAAAACTCACTCTAACCCTATCCCTAATCCCTAACCCTAACCCAAACCGTAACCCAAACACTAACCCCGAAACCCTAACCCTAAACCTAACCCGAACCCTAATACTAAACTTAACCCTAAACATAACCCTAAACCTAACCATAAACCTAACCGTAACCCTAAGCCTAACCTTAACCCTAAAACTAACACGAACCCAAATTCATAACCCGAAACCTAACTCTAAACCTAACCCTAATCCTTAACCCTAACGATAAGCCTAAACCTAACCCTAATCCTAAACCCTATCCCTAATCGCTAACCCTAACTATAACCATAACCCAAACACTAACACCAAAACACTAACCCTAATCATAACACAACCCTAGCTCTAATCCTAACCTTCTAACTCTAACCCTAACCCTAATCCTAACCCGAACCCTAACACTAACACCTACCCCTAACCCTAACCCTAACCCCTAACCCTAACCCTAACCCTATCCCTAACCGTAAACCTAATGTTAACCCTATCCCTAAACCTAAACCTATCAATAAACCGAACCTTAGCCCTAAAACTATCCCTAACCCTAATGCTAGAACTGAGCCAAAAACTAACTCTAACTGTAAACCTAACCCTAATCCATAACCCTAACCCTAACCCTACCCCTAAACTCACTCTGACCCTATCCCTAATCCCTAACCCTAACCCTAACCCTAACCCAAACACTAACCCCGAAACCCTAACCCTAAAGCTAACCCTAACATTAATCCTAACCTTCCTACCCTAACCCTAACACTAGCCCTAACCCTAACGCTAAAACTAACCCTAACCCGAAACCCTAACCCTAACCCTAAGACTAACACTAACACCTAACCCTAACCATAACCCTATCATTAAACCTAAAGCTACAGCTAACCCTGTCCCTAACCCTAACCCAGACAATAAACCTTACCCTATACCTAAAACTATCCCTAACCCTAATCATAATACTGAGCCTAACACTAACCCTAAGCCTAACCCTAACCCTAATTTCTAACTCTAACCCTAACCAGAACAGTAACCCTAGTCCATAACCCTAACATTAACCTTTACAATAACCCTAACCCTAACCGTAACACTAACCCCTAAGCTTGACCCTAACCTTATCCCTAATCCCTAAGCCTAGCTCTAACAATAACACTAACCCTAACCATAACCCTAAATATAACTGTAAACCTAACCCTAACCATAACCATATTCTTATCACCTAACCCATAACAATAAACAAAACCCGAACCCTAAACCTAACCCTAAACCTAATAGTAACCCTGAACCTATCAGTCTTCTGAAGCCTAACCTGGACCCTGTCCCTAACACCTAACCCCTAAACCTAACCCTAACCTGCCCCTAACCCTAACCTTAAACGTAACCGTAAACCTAACCCTAATCCTAACCCTAACCCTAACCCTAACCCTAACCATTACCCTAACACTAACACTAATCCTAAACTCTAACCCTAACACTTACTCTAACCCTAACCCTAAACTGTAAAACCAAACCCTAACCCTAACACAAACCCTAACCCAAAATCTAAACCTAACCCTAACTTAATCCTAACCCTAACCCTAACCCTAACCCATAACAATTACCCTAACCCTAACCGTAACCCTAACCCTAACACTAACTTCTAACCTTAACCCTAACCCTAATCATAAACCTAAGACTAAATCTCACCCTAAACTCTAACACTAACCCTAAACGTAACCCTAACCCTAAACCTAAACCATATCATAACCCTAAACCTAACACTAAACCTAACCCAAAACCTAACCCTAACACTAAACCTAATCCTAAAACCTAACCCTAACGCTAACACTATGCCTAACTCTAAAACTAACCATAAGCCTAACATTAACCTTAACCCTAACCCCAACCCTATGCCTAAACCTGACCCTAAACCTAACCCTAATCTAACCCTAACCCTAACCATAACCCTAACCCTTACCCTTACCCTAAACTCTAACCCTAACGCTAACCCTAACACTAATCTCTAACTCTAAATGCTAACAATAAACCTAACCCTAAACCGAACCCTAAACCTAAACCTAACCTTAAACATAACCATAACGCTAACACTAACCGTATCCCTAGTTTTAACCCGAAGGCGAATACTAACACTAATCCATAACCCTAACCTTAACCCTTACCATAACCCTAACACTAAATGTAAAACTAGCCCCTAACCCTAACCCTAACCCTATCCGTAATCCCTAACCCTAATCCTAACACTAACACTAAAACTAGCCATAACCCTAAATGAAACAGCAACACTAAACGTAACCATAAAGATAACCTTAACCATATCCTTAACACCTAACCCCTAACCCTAACCCAAACCCTAAACCTAACCATAACCCTAACACTAGCATTAATGCTAACCCTAAACCCTAACCATAACCCTCACCCTAACGCTAACTCAATACCTACCTCTAATCCCTATCCTAAACCTAACCCTAACCCTAAACCTAACCCTAAACCGAACACTAACCGTAACCCTAAACATAGCCTTAACCCTAACCTCCCTACCTATAACCATAACCCTAAACCAAATTCTAACACTTACCCTAACTTTAACACTTAACCCTAAACCTTAACCCTAACGCTAACACTAACCCTAACATCTAACACTAAACCTATCCCTAAACAAAGCCTAATCATAACCATAACCATAACACTCTAAAACTAAACCATACCGAAACCCTAACCCTATCAATAACACTAACCCTAGCCCTAACCCTAACTTCTAACTCCAACCCTAACCCTTACACTATCCCTAACACTAAACCTAGCCCTAACTGAAACCCTAACCCTAAAGCTAACCTCTAACCCTAACCCTAGCCCTTACCCTAACCCAAACCCCTACGCAAAACCTAACCCTAACCCTAACCCTAAACCTCACACTAACCCTAAAGCTAACCCTAACCCTAAACCTAACCTTAACCCTAAACCTAACCCTAACCCTAACACTAACACTCACCCTAACCCTATCCCTAATCGCTAACCTTAACCATAACCATAACCCAAACACTAACACCAAAACCCTAACCCTAATCATAACACAAAACATCACCGTAACCCCAACCCTAACCCTAGCTCTATTCCTAACCTTCTATCCCTGAACCTAACCCTAATCCTAACCCTAAAGCTAACACCTAACCCTAACCCTAGCACCTAACCCTAACCCTAACCCTATCCCTAACCGTAAACCTAATGCTAACCCTATCCCTAAGCCTAACCCTATCAATAAACTAAACCCTAGACCTAAAACTATCCCTAAACCTAATCCTAGAACTGAGCCTAACGCTAACTCTAACTGTAAACTTAACACTAATCCATAACCATAACCCTAACCAAAAACCTAAAACTCACTCTAACCCTATCCCTAATCCCTAACCCTAACCCGAACCGTAACCCAAACACTAACCCCGAAACCCTAACCCTAAACCTAACCCGAACCCTAATACTAAACTTAACCCTAAACGTAACCCTAAACCTAACCATAAACCTAACCGTAACCCTAAGCCTAACCTTAACCCTAAAACTAACACGAACCCAAATTCATAACCCGAAACCTAACTCTAAACCTAACCCTAATCCTTAACCCTAACGATAAGCCTAAACCTAACCCTAATCCTAAACCCTATCCCTAATCGCTAACCCTAACTATAACCATAACCCAAACACTAACACCAAAACACTAACCCTAATCATAACACAACCCTAGCTCTAATCCTAACCTTCTAACTCTAACCCTAACCCTAAACCTAACCCGAACCCTAACACTAACACCTACCCCTAACCCTAACCCTAACCCCTAACCCTAACCCTAACCCTATCCCTAACCGTAAACCTAATGTTAACCCTATCCCTAAACCTAAACCTATCAATAAACCGAACCTTAGCCCTAAAACTATCCCTAACCCTAATGCTAGAACTGAGCCAAAAACTAACTCTAACTGTAAACCTAACCCTAATCCATAACCCTAACCCTAACCCTACCCCTAAACTCACTCTGACCCTATCCCTAATCCCTAACCCTAACCCTAACCCTAACCCAAACACTAACCCCGAAACCCTAACCCTAAAGCTAACCCTAACATTAATCCTAACCTTCCTACCCTAACCCTAACACTAGCCCTAACCCTAACGCTAAAACTAACCCTAACCCGAAACCCTAACCCTAACCCTAAGACTAACACTAACACCTAACCCTAACCATAACCCTATCATTAAACCTAAAGCTACAGCTAACCCTGTCCCTAACCCTAACCCAGACAATAAACCTTACCCTATACCTAAAACTATCCCTAACCCTAATCATAATACTGAGCCTAACACTAACCCTAAGCCTAACCCTAACCCTAATTTCTAACTCTAACCCTAACCAGAACAGTAACCCTAGTCCATAACCCTAACATTAACCTTTACAATAACCCTAACCCTAACCGTAACACTAACCCCTAAGCTTGACCCTAACCTTATCCCTAATCCCTAAGCCTAGCTCTAACAATAACACTAACCCTAACCATAACCCTAAATATAACTGTAAACCTAACCCTAACCATAACCATATTCTTATCACCTAACCCATAACAATAAACAAAACCCGAACCCTAAGCCTAACCCTAAACCTAATAGTAACCCTGAACCTATCAGTCTTCTGAAGCCTAACCCGGACCCTGTCCCTAACACCTAACCCCTAAACCTAACCCTAACCTGCCCCTAACCCTAACCTTAAACGTAACCGTAAACCTAACCCTAATCCTAACCCTAACCCTAACCCTAACCCTAACCATTACCCTAACACTAACACTAATCCTAAACTCTAACCCTAACACTTACTCTAACCCTAACCCTAAACTGTAAAACCAAACCCTAACCCTAACACAAACCCTAACCCAAAATCTAAACCTAACCCTAACTTAATCCTAACCCTAACCCTAACCCTAACCCATAAAAATTACCCTAACCCTAACCGTAACCCTAACCCTAACACTAACTTCTAACCTTAACCCTAACCCTAATCATAAACCTAAGACTAAATCTCACCCTAAACTCTAACACTAACCCTAAACGTAACCCTAACCCTAAACCTAAACCATATCATAACCCTAAACCTAACACTAAACCTAACCCAAAACCTAACCCTAACACTAAACCTAATCCTAAAACCTAACCCTAACGCTAACACTATGCCTAACTCTAAAACTAACCATAAGCCTAACATTAACCTTAACCCTAACCCCAACCCTATCCCTAAACCTGACCCTAAACCTAACCCTAATCTAACCCTAACCCTAACCATAACCCTAACCCTTCCCCTTACCCTAAACTCTAACCCTAACGCTAACCCTAACACTAATCTCTAACTCTAAATGCTAACAATAAACCTAACCCTAAACCGAACCCTAAACCTAAACCTAACCTTAAACATAACCATAACGCTAACACTAACCGTATCCCTAGTTTTAACCCGAAGGCGAATACTAACACTAATCCATAACCCTAACCTTAACCCTTACCATAACCCTAACACTAAATGTAAAACTAGCCCCTAACCCTAACCCTAACCCTATCCGTAATCCCTAACCCTAATCCTAACCCTAACACTAAAACTAGCCATAACCCTAAATGTAACACCAACACTAAACGTAACCATAAACATAACCTTAACCATATCCTTTACACCTAACCCCTAACCCTAACCCAAACCCTAAACCTCACCATAACCCTAACACTAACACTCATGCTAAACCTAAACCCTAACCATAACCCTCACCCTAACGCAAACCCAAAACCTACCTCTAATCCCTATCTTAAACCTAACCCTAACCCTAAACCTAACACTAAACCGAACAGTAACCGTAACCCTAAACATAACCTTAACCCTAAACCTCCCTACCTATAACCATAACCCTAAACCAAAGTCTAACACTAACCCTAACTTTAACACTTAACCCTAAACCTTAAACCTAACCCTGACATCTAACACTAAACCTATCCCTAAACAAAGCCTAACCATATCACTAACCCTAACACTCAAGAACTAACGCATACCGAAACCCTAACCCTATCAATAACACTAACCCTAGCCCTAACCCTAACTTCTAACTCTAACCCAAACCCTTACACTATCCCTAACACTGAACCTAACCCTAACTGAAACCCTAACACTAAAGCTAACCTCTAACCCTACCCCTAGCCCTTACCCTAACCCAAACCCCTACGCAAAACCTAACCCTAACCCTAACCCTAAACCTCACACTAACCCTAAACCTAACCCTAACCCTAAACCTAACATTAACCCTAACCCTAACCCTAACCCTAACCCTAACACTCACCCTAACCCTATCCCTAATCGCTAACCCTAACCATAACCATAACCCAACCACTAACACCAAAACCCTAACCCTAATCATAACACAAAACCTCACCGTAACCCTAACCCTAAACCTAGCTCTAATCCTAACCTTCTAGCCCTGACCCTAACCCTAATCCTAACCCTAACCCTAACACCTAACCCTAACCCTAACACCTAACCCTAACCCTAACCCTATCCCTAACCGTAAACCTAATGCTAACCCTATCCCTAACCCTAACCCTATCAATAAACTAAACCCTAGCCCTAAAACTATCCCTAAACCTAATCCTAGAACTGAGCCTAACGCTAACTCTAACTGTAAACTTAACACTAATCCATAACCATAACCCTAACCCAAACCCTAAAACTCACTCTAACCCTATCCCTAATCCCTCACCCTAACCCTAACCCTATCCCAAACACTAACCCGGAAACCTTAACCCTAAACCTAACCCGAACCGTAATCCTAAACTTAACACTAACCCTAACCCTAAACCTAACCATAACCCTAACCGTAACCCTAAGCCTAACCCTAACCCTAACACTAACACGAACACAAATTCATAACCCTAAACCTAACTCTAACCCTAACCCTAATCCCTAACCCTTACGATAAGCCTAACCCTAACCCAAAACCTAAACCCTATCCCTAATCGCTAACCGTAGCCATAACCATTACCCAAAGACTAACACCAAAACCGTAATTCTAATCATAACACAAAACCTCACCGTAACCCTAACCCTAACCCTAGCTCTAATCCTAACCTTCTAACTCTAAACCTAACCCTAATCCTAACCCGAACCCTAACACTAACACCTACCCCTAACCCTAACCCTAACCCCTAACCCTAACCCTAACCCTATCCCTAACCGTAAACCTAATACTAACCCTATCCCTAACCCTAAACCTATCAATAAACCGAACCCTAGCCCTAAAACTATCCCTATCCCTAATCCTAGAACTGAGCCTAAAACTAACTCTAACTGTAATCCTAAACCTAATCCATAACCCTAACCCTAACCCTACCCCTAAACTCACTCTAACCCTATCCCTAATCCCTAACCCTAACCCTAACCCCAACCCAAACACTAACCCCGAAACCCTAACCCTAAACCTAATCCTAACATTAATCCTAACTTTCTAACCCTAACCCTAAACCTAAGCCCTAACCCTAACCCTAACCCTATCCCTAAAGGTAAACCTTATGCTAACCCTATCCCTAACCCTAAATCTATCAATAAACCGAACACTAGCCCTAAAACTATCCTTAACCCTAATCCTAGAACTGAGCCTAAAACTAACTCTAACTGTAAACCTAACCCTAAACCATAACCCTAACCCTAACCCTACCCCTAAACTCACTCTAACCCTATCCCTAATCCCTAACCCTAACGCTAACCCTAACCCAAACACTAATCCCGAAACCCTAACCCTAAACCTAACCCTAACATTAATCCTAACCTTCTAAACCTAACCCTAACCCTAGCCCTAACCCTAACGCTAAAACTAACCTTAACCCGAAACCCTAACCCTAACCCTAAGACTAACACTAACACCTAACCCTAACCATAACCCTATCATTAAACCTAAAGCTAATGCTAACCCTGTCCATAACCCTAACCCAGACAGTAAACCTCACCCTAAACCTAAAACTATCCCTAACCCTAATCATAATACTGAGCCTAACACTAACCCTAAGCCTAACCCTAACCCTAATTTCTAACTCTAACCCTAACCAGAACAGTAACCCTAGTCCATAACCCTAACATTAACCTTTACAATAACCCTAACCCTAACCGTAACACTAACCCCTAAGCCTGACCCTAACCTTATCCCTAATCCCTAAGCCTAGCTCTAACAATAACACTAAACCTAACCATAACCCTAAACATAACTGTGAACCGAACCCTAACCATAACCATATTCTTATCACCTAACCCATAACCCTAAACAAAACCCGAACCCTAAACCTAACCCTAAACCTAATAGTAACCCTGAACCTATCAGTCTTCTGAAGCCTAACCCTGACCCTATCCCTAACACCTATCCCCTAAACCTAACCTTAATCTGCCCCTAACCCTAACCTTAAATGTAACCGTAAACCTAACCCTAACTCTAACCCTAACCCTAACCCTAACCATTACCCTACCACTAACACTAATCCTAAACTCTAACCCTAACACTTACCCTAACCCTAAACTGTAAAACCAAACCCTAACCCTAACACAAACCCTAACCCAAAATCTAAACCTAACCCTAACTTAATCCTAACCCTAACCCTAACCCTATCCCTAACCCATAACAATTACCCTAACCCTAACCGTAACCCTAACCCTAACACTAACATCTAACCTTAACCCTAACCCTAATCATAACCCTAAGACTAAATCTCACCCTAAACTCTAACACTAACCCTAAACGTAAACCTAACCCTAAACCTAAACCATATCATAACCCTAAACCTAACACTAAAACTAACCCAAAACCTAACCCTAACACTTAACCTAATGCTAAAACCTAACCCTAACCCTAACACTAAGCCTAACTCTAAAACTAACCATAAGCCTAACCTTAACCTTAACCCTAACCCCAATCCTATCCCTAAACCTGACCCTAAACCTAACCCTAATCTAACCCTAACCCTAACCATAACCCTAACCCTTACCCTTACCCTAAACTCTAACCCTAACGCTAACCCTAACCCTAAACTCTAACTCTAAACGCTAACAATAAACCTAACCCTAAACCGAACCATAAACCTAAACCTAACCTTAACCATAACCATAACGCTAACCCTAACCGTAACCCTGGTTTTAACCCTAAGCAGAATACTAACACTAATCCATAACCCTAACCTTAACCCTTACCATAACCCTAACACTAAATGTAAAACTAGCCCCTAACCCTAACCCTAACCCTATCCGTAATCCCTAACCCTAATCCTAACACTAACACTAAAACTAGCCATAACCCTAAATGAAACAGCAACACTAAACGTAACCCTAAACATAACCTTAACCATATCCTTAACACCTAACCCCTAACCCTAACCCAAACCCTAAACCTAACCATAACCCTAACACTAGCATTAATGCTAACCCTAAACCCTAACCATAACCCTCACCCTAACGCTAACCCAATACCTACCTCTAATCCCTATCCTAAACCTAACCCTAACCCTAAACCTAACCCTAAAACGAACACTAACCGTAACCCTAAACATAACCTTAACCCTAACCTCCCTACCTATAACCATAACCCTAAACCAAATTCTAACACTAACCCTAACTTTAACACTTAACCCTAAACCTTAACCCTAACGCTAACCCTAACCCTAACATCTAACACTAAACCTATCCCTAAACAAAGCCTAATCATAACCATAACCATAACACTCTAAAACTAAACCATACCGAAACCCTAACCCTATCAATAACACTAACCCTAGCACTAACCGTAACTTCTAACTCCAACCCTAACCCTTACACTATCCCTAACACTAAACCTAGCCCTAACTGAAACCCTAACCCTAAAGCTAACCTCTAACCCTAACCCTAGCCCTTACCCTAACCCAAACCCCTACGCAAAACCTAACCCTAACCCTAACCCTAAACCTCACACTAACCCTAAAGCTAACCCTAACCCTAAACCTAACCTTAACCCTAAACCTAACCCTAACCCTAACACTAACACTCACCCTAACCCTATCCCTAATCGCTAACCTTAACCATAACCATAACCCAAACACTAACACCAAAACCCTAACCCTAATCATAACACAAAACATCACCGTAACCCTAACCCTAACCCTAGCTCTATTCCTAACCTTCTATCCCTGAACCTAACTCTAATCCTAACCCTAAAGCTAACACCTAACCCTAACCCTAACACCTAACCCTAACCCTAACCCTATCCCTAACCGTAAACCTAATACTAACCCTATCCCTAAGCCTAACCCTATCAATAAACTAAACCCTAGACCTAAAACTATCCCTAAACCTAATCCTAGAACTGAGCCTAACGCTAACTCTAACTGTAAACTTAACACTAATCCATAACCATAACCCTAACCAAAAACCTAAAACTCACTCTAACCCTATCCCTAATCCCTAACCCTAACCCGAACCGTAACCCAAACACTAACCCCGAAACCCTAACCCTAAACCTAACCCGAACCCTAATACTAAACTTAACCCTAAACATAACCCTAAACCTAACCATAAACCTAACCGTAACCCTAAGCCTAACCTTAACCCTAAAACTAACACGAACCCAAATTCATAACCCGAAACCTAACTCTAAACCTAACCCTAATCTTTAACGCTAACGATAAGCCTAAACATAACCCTAATCCTAAACCCTATCCCTAATCGCTAACCCTAACTATAACCATAACCCAAACACTAACACCAAAACACTAACCCTAATCATAACACAACCCTAGCTCTAATCCTAACCTTCTAACTCTAACCCTAACCCTAATCCTAACCCGAACCCTAACACTAACACCTACCCCTAACCCTAACCCTAACCCCTAACCCTAACCCTAACCCTATCCCTAACCGTAAACCTAATGTTAACCCTATCCCTAAACCTAAACCTATCAATAAACCGAACCTGAGCCCTAAAACTATCCCTAACCCTAATCCTAGAACTGAGCCAAAAACTAACTCTAACTGTAAACCTAACCCTAATCCATAACCCTAACCCTAACCCTACCCCTAAACTCACTCTGACCCTATCCCTAATCCCTAACCCTAACCCTAACCCTAACCCAAACACTAACCCCGAAACCCTAACCCTAAAGCTAACCCTAACATTAATCCTAACCTTCCTACCCTAACCCTAACACTAGCCCTAACCCTAACGCTAAAACTAACCCTAACCCGAAACCCTAACCCTAACCCTAAGACTAACACTAACACCTAACCCTAACCATAACCCTATCATTAAACCTAAAGCTAAAGCTAACCCTGTCCCTAACCCTAACCCAGACAATAAACCTTACCCTATACCTAAAACTATCCCTAACCCTAATCATAATACTGAGCCTAACACTAACCCTAAGCCTAACCCTAACCCTAATTTCTAACTCTAACCCTAACCAGAACAGTAACCCTAGTCCATAACCCTAACATTAACCTTTACAATAACCCTAACCCTAACCGTAACACTAACCCCTAAGCTTGACCCTAACCTTATCCCTAATCCCTAAGCCTAGCTCTAACAATAACACTAACCCTAACCATAACCCTAAATATAACTGTAAACCTAACCCTAACCATAACCATATTCTTATCACCTAACCCATAACAATAAACAAAACCCGAACCCTAAACCTAACCCTAAACCTAATAGTAACCCTGAACCTATCAGTCTTCTGAAGCCTAACCCGGACCCTGTCCCTAACAGCTAACCCCTAAACCTAACCCTAACCTGCCCCTAACCCTAACCTTAAACGTAACCGTAAACCTAACCCTAACCCTAACCCTAACCCTAACCCTAACCATTACCCTAACACTAACACTAATCCTAAACTCTAACCCTAACACTTACTCTAACCCTAACCCTAAACTGTAAAACCAAACCCTAACCCTAACACAAACCCTAACCCAAAATCTAAACCTAACCCTAACTTAATCCTAACCCTAACCCTAACACTAACCCATAACAATTACCCTAACCCTAACCGTAACCCTAACCCTAACACTAACTTCTAACCTTAACCCTAACCCTAATCATAAACCTAAGACTAAATCTCACCCTAAACTCTAACACTAACCCTAAACGTAACCCTAACCCTAAACCTAAACCATATCATAACCCTAAACCTAACACTAAACCTAACCCCAAACCTAACCCTAACACTAAACCTAATCCTAAAACCTAACCCTAACGCTAACACTATGCCTAACTCTAAAACTAACCATAAGCCTAACATTAACCTTAACCCTAACCCCAACCCTATCCCTAAACCTGACCCTAAACCTAACCCTAATCTAACCCTAAGCCTAACCATAACCCTAACCCTTCCTCTTACCCTAAACTCTAACCCTAACGCTAACCCTAACACTAATCTCTAACTCTAAATGCTAACAATAAACCTAACCCTAAACCGAACCCTAAACCTAAACCTAACCTTAAACATAACCATAACGCTAACACTAACCGTATCCCTAGTTTTAACCCGAAGGCGAATACTAACACTAATCCATAACCCTAACCTTAACCCTGACCATAACCCTAACACTAAATGTAAAACTAGCCCCTAACCCTAACCCTAACCCTATCCGTAATCCCTAACCCTAATCCTAACCCTAACACTAAAACTAGCCATAACCCTAAATGTAACACCAACACTAAACGTAACCATAAACATAACCTTAACCATATCCTTTACACCTAACCCCTAACCCTAACCCAAACCCTAAACCTCACCATAACCCTAACACTAACACTCATGCTAAACCTAAACCCTAACCATAACCCTCACCCTAACGCAAACCCAAAACCTACCTCTAATCCCTATCTTAAACCTAACCCTAACCCTAAACCTAACACTAAACCGAACAGTAACCGTAACCCTAAACATAACCTTAACCCTAAACCTCCCTACCTATAACCATAACCCTAAACCAAAGTCTAACACTAACCCTAACTTTAACACTTAACCCTAAACCTTAAACCTAACCCTGACATCTAACACTAAACCTATCCCTAAACAAAGCCTAACCATATCACTAACCCTAACACTAAAGAACTAACCCATACCGAAACCCTAACCCTATCAATAACACTAACCCTAGCCCTAACCCTAACTTCTAACTCTAACCCAAACCCTTACACTATCCCTAACACTGAACCTAACCCTAACTGAAACCCTAACACTAAAGCTAACCTCTAACCCTACCCCTAGCCCTTACCCTAACCCAAACCCCTACGCAAAACCTAACCCTAACCCTAACCCTAAACCTCACACTAACCCTAAACCTAACCCTAACCCTAAACCTAACATTAACCCTAACCCTAACCCTAACCCTAACCCTAACACTCACCCTAACCCTATCCCTAATCGCTAACCCTAACCATAACCATAACCCAACCACTAACACCAAAACCCTAACCCTAATCATAACACAAAACCTCACCGTAACCCTAACCCTAAACCTAGCTCTAATCCTAACCTTCTAGCCCTGACCCTAACCCTAATCCTAACCCTAACCCTAACACCTAACCCTAACCCTAACACCTAACCCTAACCCTAACCCTATCCCTAACCGTAAACCTAATGCTAACCCTATCCCTAACCCTAACCCTATCAATAAACTAAACCCTAGCCCTAAAACTATCCCTAAACCTAATCCTAGAACTGAGCCTAACGCTAACTCTAACTGTAAACTTAACACTAATCCATAACCATAACCCTAACCCAAACCCTAAAACTCACTCTAACCCTATCCCTAATCCCTCACCCTAACCCTCACCCTATCCCAAACACTAACCCGGAAACCTTAACCCTAAACCTAACCCGAACCGTAATCCTAAACTTAACCCTAACCCTAACCCTAAACCTAACCATAACCCTAACCGTAACCCTAAGCCTAACCCTAACCCTAACACTAACACGAACACAAATTCATAACCCTAAACCTAACTCTAACCCTAACCCTAATCCCTAAACCTTACGATAAGCCTAACCCTAACCCAAAACCTAAACCCTATCCCTAATCGCTAACCGTAGCCATAACCATTACCCAAAGACTAACACCAAAACCGTAATTCTAATCGTAACACAAAACCTCACCGTAACCCTAACCCTAACCCTAGCTCTAATCCTAACCTTCTAACTCTAAACCTAACCCTAATCCTAACCCGAACCCTAACACTAACACCTACCCCTAACCCTAACCCTAACCCCTAACCCTAACCCTAACCCTATCCCTAACCGTAAACCTAATACTAACCCTATCCCTAACCCTAAACCTATCAATAAACCGAACCCTAGCCCTAAAACTATCCCTATCCCTAATCCTAGAACTGAGCCTAAAACTAACTCTAACTGTAAACCTAAACCTAATCCATAACCCTAACCCTAACCCTACCCCTAAACTCACTCAAACCCTATCCCTAATCCCTAACCCTAACCCTAACCCCAACCCAAACACTAACCCCGAAACCCTAACCCTAAACCTAATCCTAACATTAATCCTAACTTTCTCACCCTAACCCTAAACCTAAGCCCTAACCCTAACCCTAACCCTATCCCTAAAGGTAAACCTTATGCTAACCCTATCCCTAACCCTAAATCTATCAATAAACCGAACACTAGCCCTAAAACTATCCCTAACCCTAATCCTAGAACTGAGCCAAAAACTAACTCTAACTGTAAACCTAACCCTAAACCATAACCCTAACCCTAACCCTACCCCTAAACTCACTCTAACCCTATCCCTAATCCCTAACCCTAACCCTAACCCTAACCCAAACACTAACCCCGAAACCCTAACCCTAAACCTAACCCTAACATTAATCCTAACCTTCTAAACCTAACCCTAACCCTAGCCCTAACCCTAACGCTAAAACTAACCTTAACCCGAAACCCTAACCCTAACCCTAAGACTAACACTAACACCTAACCCTAACCATAACCCTATCATTAAACCTAAAGCTAATGCTAACCCTGTCCATAACCCTAACCCAGACAGTAAACCTCACCCTAAACCTAAAACTATCCCTAACACTAATCATAATACTGAGCCTAACACTAACCCTAAGCCTAACCCTAACCCTAATTTCTAACTCTAACCCTAACCAGAACAGTAACCCTAGTCCATAACCCTAACATTAACTTTTACAATAACCCTAACCCTAACTGTAACACTAACCCCTAAGCCTGACCCTAACCTTATCCCTAATCCCTAAGCCTAGCTCTAACAATAACACTAAACCTAACCATAACCCTAAACATAACTGTGAACCTAACCCTAAGCATAACCATATTCTTATCACCTAACCCATAACCCTAAACAAAACCCGAACCCTAAACCTAACCCTAAACCTAATAGTAACCCTGAACCTATCAGTCTTCTGAAGCCTAACCCTGACCCTATCCCTAACACCTATCCCCTAAACCTAACCTTAATCTGCCCCTAACCCTAACCTTAAATGTAACCGTAAACCTAACCCTAACTCTAACCCTAACCCTAACCCTAACCATTACCCTACCACTAACACTAATCCTAAACTCTAACCCTAACACTTACCCTAACCCTAAACTGTAAAACCAAACCCTAACCCTAACACAAACCCTAACCCAAAATCTAAACCTAACCCTAACTTAATCCTAACCCTAACCCTAACCCTATCCCTAACCCATAACAATTACCCTAACCCTAATCGTAACCCTAACCCTAACACTAACTTCTAACCTTAACGCTAACCCTAATCATAACCCTAAGACTAAATCTCACCCTAAACTCTAACACTAACCCTAAACGTAAACCTAACCCTAAACCTAAACCATATCATAACCCTAAACCTAACACTAAACCTAACCCAAAACCTAACCCTAACACTTAACCTAATGCTAAAACCTAACCCTAACCCTAACACTAAGCCTTACTCTAAAACTAACCATAAGCCTAACCTTAACCTTAACCCTAACCCCAACCCTATCCCTAAACCTGACCCTAAACCTAACCCTAATCTAACCCTAACCCTAACCATAACCCTAACACTTACCCTTACCCTAAACTCTAACCCTAACGCTAACCCTAAACCTAATCTCTAACTCTAAACGCTAACAATAAACCTAACCCTAAACCGAACCATAAACCTAAACCTAACCTTAACCCTAACCATAACGCTAACCCTAACCGTAACCCTGGTTTTAACCCTAAGCAGAATACTAACACTAATCCATAACCCTAACCTTAACCCTTACCATAACCCTAACACTAAATGTAAAACTAGCCCCTAACCCTAACACTAGCCCTATCCGTAATCCCTAATCATAATCCTAACCCTAACACTAAAACTAGCCATAACCCTAAATAAAACACCAACACTAAACCTAACCCTAAACATAACCTTAACCATATCCTTAACACCTAACCCCTAACCCTAACCCAAACCCTAAACCTAACAATAACCCTAACACTACCATTAATGCTAACCCTAAACCCTAACCATAACCCTCACCCTAACGCTAACCCAATACCTACCTCTAATCCCTATCCTAAACCTAACACTAACCCTAAACCTAACCCTAAACCGAACACTAACCATAACCCTAAACATAACCTTAACCCTAACCTCCCTACCTATAACCATAACCCTAAACCAAATTCTAACATTAACCCTAACTTTAACACTTAACCCTAAACCTTAACCCTAACGCTAACCCTAACCCTAACATCTAACACTAAACCTATCCCTAAACAAAGCCTAATCATAACCATAACCATAACACTCTAAAACTAAACCATACCGAAACCCTAACCCTATCAATAACACTAACCCTAGCCCTAACCCTAACTTCTAACTCTAACCCTAACCCTTACACTATCCCTAACACTAAACCTAGCCCTAACTGAAACCCTAACCCTAAAGCTAACCTCTAACCCTAACCCTAGCCCTTACCCTAACCCAAACCCCTACGCAAAACCTAACCCTAACCCTAACCCTAAACCTCAAACTAACCCTAAAGCTAACCCTAACCCTAAACCTAACCTTAACCCTAAACCTAACCCTAACCCTAACACTAACACTCACCCTAACCCTATCCCTAATCGCTAAACTTAACCATAACCATAACCCAAACACTAACCCCGAAACCCTAACCCTAAACCTAACCCGAACCCTAATACTAAACAACCCTAACCCTAACCCTAACCCTAACCCTAACCCTAACCCTAACCCTAACCCGAACCCTAACACTAACACCTACCCCTAACCCTAACCCTAACCCCTAACCCTAACCCTAACCCTATCCCTAACCGTAAACCTAATGTTAACCCTATCCCTAAACCTAAACCTATCAGTAAACCGAACCTTAGCCCTAAAACTATCCCTAACCCTAATCCTAGAACTGAGCCAAAAACTAACTCTAACTGTAAACCTAACCCTAATCCATAACCCTAACCCTAACCCTACCCCTAAACTCACTCTGACCCTATCCCTAATCCCTAATCCTAACCCTAACCCTAACCCAAACACTAACCCCGAAACCCTAACCCTAAAGCTAACCCTAACATTAATCCTAACCTTCCTACCCTAACCCTAACACTAGCCCTAACCCTAACGCTAAAACTAACCCTAACCCGAAACCCTAACCCTAACCCTAAGACTAACACTAACACCTAACCCTAACCATAACCCTATCATTAAACCTAAAGCTAAAGCTAACCCTGTCCCTAACCCTAACCCAGACAATAAACCTTACCCTATACCTAAAACTATCCCTAACCCTAATCATAATACTGAGCCTAACACTAACCCTAAGCCTAACCCTAACCCTAATTTCTAACTCTAACCCTAACCAGAACAGTAACCCTAGTCCATAACCCTAACATTAACCTTTACAATAACCCTAACCCTAACCGTAACACTAACCCCTAAGCTTGACCCTAACCTTATCCCTAATCCCTAAGCCTAGCTCTAACAATAACACTAACCCTAACCATAACCCTAAATATAACTGTAAACCTAACCCTAACCATAACCATATTCTTATCACCTAACCCATAACAATAAACAAAACCCGAACCCTAAACCTAACCCTAAACCTAATAGTAACCCTGAACCTATCAGTCTTCTGAAGCCTAACCCGGACCCTGTCCCTAACACCTAACCCCTAAACCTAACCCTAACCTGCCCCTAACCCTAACCTTAAACGTAACCGTAAACCTAACCCTAACCCTAACCCTAACCCTAACCCTAACCCTAACCATTACCCTAACACTAACACTAATCCTACACTCTAACCCTAACACTTACTCTAACCCTAACCCTAAACTGTAAAACCAAACCCTAACCCTAACACAAACCCTAACCCAAAATCTAAACCTAACCCTAACTTAATCCTAACCCTAACCCTAACACTAACCCATAACAATTACCCTAACCCTAACCGTAACCCTAACCCTAACACTAACTTCTAACCTTAACCCTAACCCTAATCATAAACCTAAGACTAAATCTCACCCTAAATTCTAACACTAACCCTAAACATAACCCTAACCCTAAACCTAAACCATATCATAACCCTAAACCTAACACTAAACCTAACCCAAAACCTAACCCTAACACTAAACCTAATCCTAAAACCTAACCCTAACGCTAACACTATGCCTAACTCTAAAACTAACCATAAGCCTAACATTAACCTTAACCCTAACCCCAACCCTATCCCTAAACCTGACCCTAAACCTAACCCTAATCTAACCCTAACCCTAACCATAACCCTAACCCTTCCCCTTACCCTAAACTCTAACCCTAACGCTAACCCTAACACTAATCTCTAACTCTAAATGCTAACAATAAACCTAACCCTAAACCGAACCCTAAACCTAAACCTAACCTTAAACATAACCATAACGCTAACACTAACCGTATCCCTAGTTTTAACCCGAAGGCGAATACTAACACTAATCCATAACCCTAACCTTAACCCTTACCATAACCCTAACACTAAATGTAAAACTAGCCCCTAACCCTAACCCTAACCCTATCCGTAATCCCTAACCCTAATCCTAACCCTAACACTAAAACTAGCCATAACCCTAAATGTAACACCAACACTAAACGTAACCATAAACATAACCTTAACCATATCCTTAACACCTAACCCCTAACCCTAACCCAAACCCTAAACCTCACCATAACCCTAACACTAACACTCATGCTAAACCTAAACCCTAACCATAACCCTCACCCTAACGCAAACCCAAAACCTACCTCTAATCCCTATCTTAAACCTAACCCTAACCCTAAACCTAACACTAAACCGAACAGTAACCGTAACCCTAAACATAACCTTAACCCTAAACCTCCCTACCTATAACCATAACCCTAAACCAAAGTCTAACACTAACCCTAACTTTAACACTTAACCCTAAACCTTAAACCTAACCCTGACATCTAACACTAAACCTATCCCTAAACAAAGCCTAACCATATCACTAACCCTAACACTCAAGAACTAACCCATACCGAAACCCTAACCCTATCAATAACACTAACCCTAGCCCTAACCCTAACTTCTAACTCTAACCCAAACCCTTACACTATCCCTAACACTGAACCTAACCCTAACTGAAACCCTAACACTAAAGCTAACCTCTAACCCTACCCCTAGCCCTTACCCTAACCCAAACCCCTATGCAAAACCTAACCCTAACCCTAACCCTAAACCTCACACTAACCCTAAACCTAACCCTAACCCTAAACCTAACATTAACCCTAACCCTAACCCTAACCCTAACCCTAACCCTAACCCTAACACTCACCCTAACCCTATCCCTAATCGCTAACCCTAACCATAACCATAACCCAACCACTAACACCAAAACCCTAACCCTAATCATAACACAAAACCTCACCGTAACCCTAACCCTAAACCTAGCTCTAATCCTAACCTTCTAGCCCTGACCCTAACCCTAATCCTAACCCTAACCCTAACACCTAACCCTAACCCTAACACCTAACCCTAACCCTAACCCTATCCCTAACCGTCAACCTAATGCTAACCCTATCCCTAACCCTAACCCTATGAATAAACTAAACCCTAGCCCTAAAACTATCCCTAAACCTAATCCTAGAACTGAGCCTAACGCTAACTCTAACTGTAAACTTAACACTAATCCATAACCATAACTCTAACCCAAACCCTAAAACTCACTCTAACCCTATCCCTAATCCCTCACCCTAACCCTAACGCTATCCCAAACACTAACCCGGAAACCTTAACCCTAAAGCTAACCCGAACCGTAATCCTAAACTTAACCCTAACCCTAACCCTAAACCTAACCATAACCCTAACCGTAACCCTAAGCCTAACCCTAACCCTAACACTAACACGAACACAAATTCATAACCCTAAACCTAACTCTAAACCTAACCCTAATCCCTAACCCTTACGATAAGCCTAACCCTAACCCAAAACCTAAACCCTATCCCTAATCGCTAACCGTAGCCATAACCATTACCCAAAGACTAACACCAAAACCGTAATTCTAATCATAACACAAAACGTCACCGTAACCCTAACCCTAACCCTAGCTCTAATCCTAACCTTCTAACTCTAAACCTAACCCTAATCCTAACCCGAACCCTAACACTAACACCTACCCCTAACCCTAACCCTAACCCCTAACCCTAACCCTAACCCTATCCCTAACCGTAAACCTAATACTAACCCTATCCCTAACCCTAAACCTATCAATAAACCGAACCCTAGCCCTAAAACTATCCCTATCCCTAATCCTAGAACTGAGCCTAAAACTAACTCTAACTGTAAACCTAAACCTAATCCATAACCCTAACCCTAGCCCTACCCCTAAACTCACTCAAACCCTATCCCTAATCCCTAACCCTAACCCTAACCCCAACCCAAACACTAACCCCGAAACCCTAACCCTAAACCTAATCCTAACATTAATCCTAACTTTCTAACCCTAACCCTAAACCTAAGCCCTAACCCTAACCCTAACCCTATCCCTAAAGGTAAACCTTATGCTAACCCTATCCCTAACCCTAAATCTATCAATAAACCGAACACTAGCCCTAAAACTATCCCTAACCCTAATCCTAGAACTGAGCCAAAAACTAACTCTAACTGTAAACCTAACCCTAAACCATAACCCTAACCCTAACCCTACCCCTAAACTCACTCTAACCCTATCCCTAATCCCTAACCCTAACCCTAACCCTAACCCAAACACTAACCCCGAAACCCTAACCCTAAACCTAACCCTAACATTAATCCTAACCTTCTAAACCTAACCCTAACCCTAGCCCTAACCCTAACGCTAAAACTAACCTTAACCCGAAACCCTAACCCTAACCCTAAGACTAACACTAACACCTAACCCTAACCATAACCCTATCATTAAACCTAAAGCTAATGCTAACCCTGTCCATAACCCTAACCCAGACAGTAAACCTCACCCTAAACCTAAAACTATCCCTAACACTAATCATAATACTGAGCCTAACACTAACCCTAAGCCTAACCCTAACCCTAATTTCTAACTCTAACCCTAACCAGAACAGTAACCCTAGTCCATAACCCTAACATTAACTTTTACAATAACCCTAACCCTAACTGTAACACTAACCCCTAAGCCTGACCCTAACCTTATCCCTAATCCCTAAGCCTAGCTCTAACAATAACACTAAACCTAACCATAACCCTAAACATAACTGTGAACCTAACCCTAAGCATAACCATATTCTTATCACCTAACCCATAACCCTAAACAAAACCCGAACCCTAAACCTAACCCTAAACCTAATAGTAACCCTGAACCTATCAGTCTTCTGAAGCCTAACCCTGACCCTATCCCTAACACCTATCCCCTAAACCTAACCTTAATCTGCCCCTAACCCTAACCTTAAACGTAACCGTAAACCAAACCCTAACCCTAACCCTAACCCCTAACCCTAACCTTAAATGTAACCGTAAACCTAACCCTAACTCTAACCCTAACCCTAACCCTAACCATTACCCTACCACTAACACTAATCCTAAACTCTAACCCTAACACTTACCCTAACCCTAAACTGTAAAACCAAACCCTAACCCTAACACAAACCCTAACCCAAAATCTAAACCTAACCCTAACTTAATCCTAACCCTAACCCTAACCCTATCCCTAACCCATAACAATTACCCTAACCCTAACCGTAACCCTAACCCTAACACTAACTTCTAACCTTAACGCTAACCCTAATCATAACCCTAAGACTAAATCTCACCCTAAACTCTAACACTAACCCTAAACGTAAACCTAACCCTAAACCTAAACCATATCATAACCCTAAACCTAACACTAAACCTAACCCAAAACCTAACCCTAACACTTAACCTAATGCTAAAACCTAACCCTAACCCTAACACTAAGCCTTACTCTAAAACTAACCATAAGCCTAACCTTAACCTTAACCCTAACCCCAACCCTATCCCTAAACCTGACCCTAAACCTAACCCTAATCTAACCCTAACCCTAACCATAACCCTAACACTTACCCTTACCCTAAACTCTAACCCTAACGCTAACCCTAAACCTAATCTCTAACTCTAAACGCTAACAATAAACCTAACCCTAAACCGAACCATAAACCTAAACCTAACCTTAACCCTAACCATAACGCTAACCCTAACCGTAACCCTGGTTTTAACCCTAAGCAGAATACTAACACTAATCCATAACCCTAACCTTAACCCTTACCATAACCCTAACACTAAATGTAAAACTAGCCCCTAACCCTAACACTAGCCCTATCCGTAATCCCTAATCCTAATCCTAACCCTAACACTAAAACTAGCCATAACCCTAAATGAAACACCAACACTAAACCTAACCCTAAACATAACCTTAACCATATCCTTAACACCTAACCCCTAACCCTAACCCAAACCCTAAACCTAACAATAACCCTAACACTACCATTAATGCTAACCCTAAACCCTAACCATAACCCTCACCCTAACGCTAACCCAATACCTACCTCTAATCCCTATCCTAAACCTAACACTAACCCTAAACCTAACCCTAAACCGAACACTAACCATAACCCTAAACATAACCTTAACCCTAACCTCCCAACCTGTAACCATAACCCTAAACCAAATTCTAACATTAACCCTAACTTTAACACTTAACCCTAAACCTTAACCCTAACGCTAACCCTAACCCTAACATCTAACACTAAACCTATCCCTAAACAAAGCCTAATCATAACCATAACCATAACACTCTAAAACTAAACCATACCGAAACCCTAACCCTATCAATAACACTAACCCTAGCCCTAACCCTAACTTCTAACTCTAACCCTAACCCTTACACTATCCCTAACACTAAACCTAGCCCTAACTGAAACCCTAACCCTAAAGCTAACCTCTAACCCTAACCCTGGCCCTTACCCTAACCAAAACCCCTACGCAAAACCTAACCCTAACCCTAACCCTAAACCTCACACTAACCCTAAAGCTAACCCTAACCCTAAACCTAACCTTAACCCTAAACCTAACCCTAACCCTAACACTAACACTCACCCTAACCCTATCCCTAATCGCTAACCTTAACCATAACCATAACCCAAACACTAACACCAAAACCCTAACCCTAATCATAACACAAAACATCACAGTAACCCTAACCCTAACCCTAGCTCTATTCCTAACCTTCTATCCCTGAACCTAACCCTAATCCTAACCCTAAAGCTAACACCTAACCCTAACCCTAACACCTAACCCTAACCCTAACCCTATCCCTAACCGTAAACCTAATGCTAACCCTATCCCTAAGCCTAACCCTATCAATAAACTAAACCCTAGACCTAAAACTATCCCTAAACCTAATCCTAGAACTGAGCCTAACGCTAACTCTAACTGTAAACTTAACACTAATCCATAACCATAACCCTAACCAAAAACCTAAAACTCACTGTAACCCTATCCCTAATCCCTAACCCTAACCCGAACCGTAACCCAAACACTAACCCCGAAACCCTAACCCTAAACCTAACCCGAACCCTAATACTAAACTTAACCCTAAACATAACCCTAAACCTAACCATAAACTTAACCGTAACCCTAAGCCTAACCTTAACCCTAAAACTAACACGAACCCAAATTCATAACCCTAAACTTAACTCTAAACCTAACCCTAAGCCCTAACCCTAACGATAAGCCTAAACCTAACCCTAATCCTAAACCCTATCCCTAATCGCTAACCCTAACTATAACCATAACCCAAACACTAACACCAAAACACTAACCCTAATCATAACACAACCCTAGCTCTAATCCTAACCTTCTAACTCTAACCCTAACCCTAATCCTAACCTGAACCCTAACACTAACACCTACCCCTAACCCTAACCCTAACCCTATCCCTAACCGTAAACCTAATGTTAACCCTATCCCTAAACCTAAACCTATCAATAAACCGAACACTAGCCCTAAAACTATCCCTAGCCCTAATCCTAGAACTGAGCCAAAAACTAACTCTAACTGTAAACCTAACCCTAATCCATAACCCTAACCCTAACCCTACCCCTAAACTCACTCTGACCCTATTCTTAATCCCTAACCCTAACCCTAACCCTAACCCAAACACTAACCCCGAAACCCTAACCCTAAAGCTAACCCTAACATTAATCCTAACCTTCCTACCCTAACCCTAACACTAGCCCTAACCCTAACGCTAAAACTAACCCTAACCCGAAACCCTAACCCTAACCCTAAGACTAACACTAACACCTAACCCTAACCATAACCCTATCATTAAACCTAAAGCTAAAGCTAACCCTGTCCCTAACCCTAACCCAGACAATAAACCTTACCCTAAACCTAAAACTATCCCTAACCCTAATCATAATACTGAGCCTAACACTAACCCTAAGCCTAACCCTAACCCTAATTTCTAACTCTAACCCTAACCAGAACAGTAACCCTAGTCCATAACCCTAACATTAACCTTTACAATAACCCTAACCCTAACCGTAACCCTAACCCCTAAGCTTGACCCAAACCTTATCCCTAATCCCTAAGCCTAGCTCTAACAATAACACTAACCCTAACCATAACCCTAAATATAACTGTAAACCTAACCCTAACCATAACCATATTCTTATCACCTAACCCATAACAATAAACAAAACCCGAACCCTAAACCTAACCCTAAACCTAATAGTAACCCTGAACCTATCAGTCTTCTGAAGCCTAACCCGGACCCTGTCCCTAACACCTAACCCCTAAACCTAACCCTAACCTGCCCCTAACCCTAACCTTAAACCTAACCGTAAATCTAACCCTAACCCTAACCCTAACCCTAACCGTAACCATTACCCTAACACTAACACTAATCCTAAACTCTAACCCTAACACTTACTCTAACCCTAACCCTAAACTGTAAAACCAAACCCTAACCCTAACACAAACCCTAACCCAAAATCTAAACTTAACCCTAACTTAATCCTAACCCTAACTCTAACCCTAACCCATAACAATTACCCTAACCCTAACCGTAACCCTAACCCTAACACTAACTTCTAACCTTAACCCTAACCCTAATCATAAACCTAAGACTAAATCTCACCCTAAACTCTAACACTAACCCTAAACGTAACCCTAACCCTAAACCTAAACCATATCATAACCCTAAACCTAACACTAAACCTAACCCAAAACCTAACCCTAACACTAAACCTAATCCTAAAACCTAACCCTAACCCTAACACTAAGCCTAACTCTAAAACTAACCATAAGCCTAACATTAACCTTAAACCTAACCCCAACCCTATCCCTAAACCTGACCCTAAACCTAACCCTAATCTAACCCTAACCCTAACCATAACCCTAACCCTTCCCCTTACCCTAAACTCTAACCCTAACGCTAACCCTAACACTAATCTCTAACTCTAAATGCTAACAATAAACCTAACCCTAAACCGAACCCTAAACCTAAACCTAACCTTAAACATAACCATAACGCTAACACTAACCGTATCCCTAGTTTTAACCCGAAGCCGAATACTAACACTAATCCATAACCCTAACCTTAACCCTTACCATAACCCTAACACTAAATGTAAAACTAGCCCCTAACCCTAACACTAACCCTATCCATAATCCCTAACCCTAATCCTAACCCTAACACTAAAACTAGCCGTAACCCTAAATGAAACATCAACACTAAACGTAAACCTAAACATAACCTTAACCATATCCTTAACACCTAACCCCTAACCCTAACCCAAACCCTAAACCTAACAATAACCCTAACACTAACACTAATGCTAACCCTAAACCCTAACCATAACCCTCACCCTAACGCTAACCCAAAACCTACCTCTAATCCCTATCATAAACCTAACCCTAACCCTAAACCTAATCCTAAACCGAACACTAACCGTAAGCCTAAACATAACCTTAACCCTAACCCTCCCTACCTATAACCATAACCCTAAAACAAAGTCTAACACTAACCCTAACTTTAACACTTAACCCTAAACCTTAAACCTAACCCTAACATCTAACACTAAACCTATCCCTAAATAAAGCCTAACCATAAACCTAACCCTAACACTAAAACTAACCCTTACCGAAACCCTAACCCTATCAATAACACTAACCCTAGCGCTAACCCTAACTTCTAACTCTAACCCTAACCCTTACACTATCCCTAACACTAAACCTAACCCTAACTGAAACCCTAACGCTAAAGCTAACCTCTAAACCTAACCCTAGCCCTTACCCTAACCCAAACCCCTTCGCCAAACCTAACCCTAACCCTAACCCTAAACCTCACACTAACCCTAAAGCTAACCCTAACCCTAAACTTAAACTTAACCCTAAACCTAACCCTAACCCTAACACTAACACTCACCCTAACCCTATCCCTAATCGCTAACCTTAACCATAACCATAACCCAAACACTAACACCAAAACCCTAACCCTAATCATAACACAAAACATCACCGTAACCCTAACCCTAACCCTAGCTCTATTCCTAACCTTCTATCCCTGAACCTAACCCTAATCCTAACCCTAAAGCTAACACCTAACCCTAACCCTAACACCTAACCCTAACCCTAACCCTATCCCTAACCGTAAACCTAATGCTAACCCTATCCCTAAGCCTAACCCTATCAATAAACTAAACCCTAGACCTAAAACTATCCCTAAACCTAATCCTAGAACTGAGCCTAACGCTAACTCTAACTGTAAACTTAACACTAATCCATAACCATAACCCTAACCAAAAACCTAAAACTCACTCTAACCCTATCCCTAATCCCTAACCCTAACCCGAATCATAACCCAAACACTAACCCCGAAACCCTAACCCTAAACCTAACCCGAACCCTAATACTAAACTTAACCCTAAACATAACCCTAAACCTAACCATAAACCTAACCGTAACCCTAAGCCTAACCTTAACCCTAAAACTAACACGAACCCAAATTCATAACCCGAAACCTAACTCTAAACCTAACCCTAATCCTTAACCCTAACGATAAGCCTAAACCTAACCCTAATCCTAAACCCTATCCCTAATCGCTAACCCTAACTATAACCATAACCCAAACACTAACACCAAAACACTAACCCTAATCATAACACAACCCTAGCTCTAATCCTAACCTTCTAACTCTAACCCTAACCCTAATCCTAACCCGAACCCTAACACTAACACCTACCCCTAACCCTAACCCTAACCCCTAACCCTAACCCTAACCCTATCCCTAACCGTAAACCTAATGTTAACCCTATCCCTAAACCTAAACCTATCAATAAACCGAACCTTAGCCCTAAAACTATCCCTAACCCTAATCCTAGAACTGAGCCAAAAACTAACTCTAACTGTAAACCTAACCCTAATCCATAACCCTAACCCTAACCCTACCCCTAAACTCACTCTGATCCTATCCCTAATCCCTAATCCTAACCCTAACCCTAACCCAAACACTAACCCCGAAACCCTAACCCTAAAGCTAACCCTAACATTAATCCTAACCTTCCTACCCTAACCCTAACACTAGCCCTAACCCTAACGCTAAAACTAACCCTAACCCGAAACCCTAACCCTAACCCTAAGACTAACACTAACACCTAACCCTAACCATAACCCTATCATTAAACCTAAAGCTAAAGCTAACCCTGTCCCTAACCCTAACCCAGACAATAAACCTTACCCTATACCTAAAACTATCCCTAACCCTAATCATAATACTGAGCCTAACACTAACCCTAAGCCTAACCCTAACCCTAATTTCTAACTCTAACCCTAACCAGAACAGTAACCCTAGTCCATAACCCTAACATTAACCTTTACAATAACCCTAACCCTAACCGTAACACTAACCCCTAAGCTTGACCCTAACCTTATCCCTAATCCCTAAGCCTAGCTCTAACAATAACACTAACCCTAACCATAACCCTAAATATAACTGTAAACCTAACCCTAACCATAACCATATTCTTATCACCTAACCCATAACAATAAACAAAACCCGAACCCTAAACCTAACCCTAAACCTAATAGTAACCCTGAACCTATCAGTCTTCTGAAGCCTAACCCGGACCCTGTCCCTAACACCTAACCCCTAAACCTAACCCTAACCTGCCCCTAACCCTAACCTTAAACGTAACCGTAAACCTAACCCTAACCCTAACCCTAACCCTAACCCTAACCCTAACCATTACCCTAACACTAACACGAATCCTACACTCTAACCCTAACACTTACTCTAACCCTAACCCTAAACTGTAAAACCAAACCCTAACCCTAACACAAACCCTAACCCAAAATCTAAACCTAACCCTAACTTAATCCTAACCCTAACCCTAACACTAACCCATAACAATTACCCTAACCCTAACCGTAACCCTAACCCTAACACTAACTTCTAACCTTAACCCTAACCCTAATCATAAACCTAAGACTAAATCTCACCCTAAATTCTAACACTAACCCTAAACATAACCCTAACCCTAAACCTAAACCATATCATAACCCTAATCCTAACACTAAACCTAACCCAAAACCTAACCCTAACACTAAACCTAATCCTAAAACCTAACCCTAACGCTAACACTATGCCTAACTCTAAAATTAACCATAAGCCTAACATTAACCTTAACCCTAACCCCAACCCTATCCCTAAACCTGACCCTAAACCTAACCCTAATCTAACCCTAACCCTAACCATAACCCTAACCCTTCCCCTTACCCTAAACTCTAACCCTAACGCTAACCCTAACACTAATCTCTAACTCTAAATGCTAACAATAAACCTAACCCTAAACCGAACCCTAAACCTAAACCTAACCTTAAACATAACCATAACGCTAACACTAACCGTATCCCTAGTTTTAACCCGAAGGCGAATACTAACACTAATCCATAACCCTAACCTTAACCCTTACCATAACCCTAACACTAAATGTAAAACTAGCCCCTAACCCTAACCCTAACCCTATCCGTAATCCCTAACCCTAATCCTAACCCTAACACTAAAACTAGCCATAACCCTAAATGTAACACCAACACTAAACGTAACCATAAACATAACCTTAACCATATCCTTAACACCTAACCCCTAACCCTAACCCAAACCCTAAACCTCACCATAACCCTAACACTAACACTCATGCTAAACCTAAACCCTAACCATAACCCTCACCCTAACGCAAACCCAAAACCTACCTCTAATCCCTATCTTAAACCTAACCCTAACCCTAAACCTAACACTAAACCGAACAGTAACCGTAACCCTAAACATAACCTTAACCCTAAACCTCCCTACCTATAACCATAACCCTAAACCAAAGTCTAACACTAACCCTAACTTTAACACTTAACCCTAAACCTTAAACCTAACCCTGACATCTAACACTAAACCTATCCCTAAACAAAGCCTAACCATATCACTAACCCTAACACTCAAGAACTAACCCATACCGAAACCCTAACCCTATCAATAACACTAACCCTAGCCCTAACCCTAACTTCTAACTCTAACCCAAACCCTTACACTATCCCTAACACTGAACCTAACCCTAACTGAAACCCTAACACTAAAGCTAACCTCTAACCCTACCCCTAGCCCTTACCCTAACCCAAACCCCTATGCAAAACCTAACCCTAACCCTAACCCTAAACCTCACACTAACCCTAAACCTAACCCTAACCCTAAACCTAACATTAACCCTAACCCTAACCCTAACCCTAACCCTAACCCTAACCCTAACACTCACCCTAACCCTATCCCTAATCGCTAACCCTAACCATAACCATAACCCAACCACTAACACCAAAACCCTAACCCTAATCATAACACAAAACCTCACCGTAACCCTAACCCTAAACCTAGCTCTAATCCTAACCTTCTAGCCCTGACCCTAACCCTAATCCTAACCCTAACCCTAACACCTAACCCTAACCCTAACACCTAACCCTAACCCTAACCCTATCCCTAACCGTAAACCTAATGCTAACCCTATCCCTAACCCTAACCCTATCAATAAACTAAACCCTAGCCCTAAAACTATCCCTAAACCTAATCCTAGAACTGAGCCTAACGCTAACTCTAACTGTAAACTTAACACTAATCCATAACCATAACTCTAACCCAAACCCTAAAACTCACTCTAACCCTATCCCTAATCCCTCACCCTAACCCTAACGCTATCCCAAACACTAACCCGGAAACCTTAACCCTAAACCTAACCCGAACCGTAATCCTAAACTTAACCCTAACCCTAACCCTAAACCTAACCATAACCCTAACCGTAACCCTAAGCCTAACCCTAACCCTAACACTAACACGAACACAAATTCATAACCCTAAACCTAACTCTAAACCTAACCCTAATCCCTAACCCTTACGATAAGCCTAACCCTAACCCAAAACCTAAACCCTATCCCTAATCGCTAACCGTAGCCATAACCATTACCCAAAGACTAACACCAAAACCGTAATTCTAATCATAACACAAAACGTCACCGTAACCCTAACCCTAACCCTAGCTCTAATCCTAACCTTCTAACTCTAAACCTAACCCTAATCCTAACCCGAACCCTAACACTAACACCTACCCCTAACCCTAACCCTAACCCCTAACCCTAACCCTAACCCTATCCCTAACCGTAAACCTAATACTAACCCTATCCCTAACCCTAAACCTATCAATAAACCGAACCCTAGCCCTAAAACTATCCCTATCCCTAATCCTAGAACTGAGCCTAAAACTAACTCTAACTGTAAACCTAAACCTAATCCATAACCCTAACCCTAACCCTACCCCTAAACTCACTCAAACCCTATCCCTAATCCCTAACCCTAACCCTAACCCCAACCCAAACACTAACCCCGAAACCCTAACCCTAAACCTAATCCTAACATTAATCCTAACTTTCTAACCCTAACCCTAAACCTAAGCCCTAACCCTAACCCTAACCCTATCCCTAAAGGTAAACCTTATGCTAACCCTATCCCTAACCCTAAATCTATCAATAAACCGAACACTAGCCCTAAAACTATCCCTAACCCTAATCCTAGAACTGAGCCAAAAACTAACTCTAACTGTAAACCTAACCCTAAACCATAACCCTAACCCTAACCCTACCCCTAAACTCACTCTAACCCTATCCCTAATCCCTAACCCTAACCCTAACCCTAACCCAAACACTAACCCCGAAACCCTAACCCTAAACCTAACCCTAACATTAATCCTAACCTTCTAAACCTAACCCTAACCCTAGCCCTAACCCTAACGCTAAAACTAACCTTAACCCGAAACCCTAACCCTAACCCTAAGACTAACACTAACACCTAACCCTAACCATAACCCTATCATTAAACCTAAAGCTAATGCTAACCCTGTCCATAACCCTAACCCAGACAGTAAACCTCACCCTAAACCTAAAACTATCCCTAACACTAATCATAATACTGAGCCTAACACTAACCCTAAGCCTAACCCTAACCCTAATTTCTAACTCTAACCCTAACCAGAACAGTAACCCTAGTCCATAACCCTAACATTAACTTTTACAATAACCCTAACCCTAACTGTAACACTAACCCCTAAGCCTGACCCTAACCTTATCCCTAATCCCTAAGCCTAGCTCTAACAATAACACTAAACCTAACCATAACCCTAAACATAACTGTGAACCTAACCCTAAGCATAACCATATTCTTATCACCTAACCCATAACCCTAAACAAAACCCGAACCCTAAACCTAACCCTAAACCTAATAGTAACCCTGAACCTATCAGTCTTCTGAAGCCTAACCCTGACCCTATCCCTAACACCTATCCCCTAAACCTAACCTTAATCTGCCCCTAACCCTAACCTTAAACGTAACCGTAAACCAAACCCTAACCCTAACCCTAACCCCTAACCCTAACCTTAAATGTAACCGTAAACCTAACCCTAACTCTAACCCTAACCCTAACCCTAACCATTACCCTACCACTAACACTAATCCTAAACTCTAACCCTAACACTTACCCTAACCCTAAACTGTAAAACCAAACCCTAACCCTAACACAAACCCTAACCCAAAATCTAAACCTAACCCTAACTTAATCCTAACCCTAACCCTAACCCTATCCCTAACCCATAACAATTACCCTAACCCTAACCGTAACCCTAACCCTAACACTAACTTCTAACCTTAACCCTAACACTAATCATAACCCTAAGACTAAATCTCACCCTAAACTCTAACACTAACCCTAAACGTAAACCTAACCCTAAACCTAAACCATATCATAACCCTAAACCTAACACTAAACCTAACCCAAAACCTAACCCTAACACTTAACCTAATGCTAAAACCTAACCCTAACCCTAACACTAAGCCTAACTCTAAAACTAACCATAAGCCTAACATTAACCTTAAACCTAACCCCAACCCTATCCCTAAACCTGACCCTAAACCTAACCCTAATGTAACCCTAACCCTAACCATAACCCTAACCCTTCCCCTTACCCTAAACTCTAACCGTAACGCTAACCCTAACACTAATCTCTAACTCTAAATGCTAACAATAAACCTAACCCTAAACCGAACCCTAAACCTAAACCTAACCTTAAACATAACCATAACGCTAACACTAACCGTATCCCTAGTTTTAACCCGAAGCCGAATACTAACACTAATCCATAACCCTAACCTTAACCCTTACCATAACCCTAACACTAAATGTAAAACTAGCCCCTAACCCTAACACTAGCCCTATCCGTAATCCCTAATCCTAATCCTAACCCTAACACTAAAACTAGCCATAACCCTAAATGAAACACCAACACTAAACCTAACCCTAAACATAACCTTAACCATATCCTTAACACCTAACCCCTAACCCTAACCCAAACACTAAACCTAACAATAACCCTAACACTACCATTAATGCTAACCCTAAACCCTAACCATAACCCTCACCCTAACGCTAACCCAATACCTACCTCTAATCCCTATCCTAAACCTAACACTAACCCTAAACCTAACCCTAAACCGAACACTAACCATAACCCTAAACATAACCTTAACCCTAACCTCCCAACCTATAACCATAACCCTAAACCAAATTCTAACATTAACCCTAACTTTAACACTTAACCCTAAACCTTAACCCTAACGCTAACCCTAACCCTAACATCTAACACTAAACCTATCCCTAAACAAAGCCTAATCATAACCATAACCATAACACTCTAAAACTAAACCATACCGAAACCCTAACCCTATCAATAACACTAACCCTAGCCCTAACCCTAACTTCTAACTCTAACCCTAACCCTTACACTATCCCTAACACTAAACCTAGCCCTAACTGAAACCCTAACCCTAAAGCTAACCTCTAACCCTAACCCTGGCCCTTACCCTAACCCAAACCCCTACGCAAAACCTAACCCTAACCCTAACCCTAAACCTCACACTAACCCTAAAGCTAACCCTAACCCTAAACCTAACCTTAACCCTAAACCTAACCCTAACCCTAACACTAACACTCACCCTAACCCTATCCCTAATCGCTAACCTTAACCATAACCATAACCCAAACACTAACACTAAAACCCTAACCCTAATCATAACACAAAACATCACAGTAACCCTAACCCTAACCCTAGCTCTATTCCTAACCTTCTATCCCTGAACCTAACCCTAATCCTAACCCTAAAGCTAACACCTAACCCTAACCCTAACACCTAACCCTAACCCTAACCCTATCCCTAACCGTAAACCTAATGCTAACCCTATCCCTAAGCCTAACCCTATCAATAAACTAAACCCTAGACCTAAAACTATCCCTAAACCTAATCCTAGAACTGAGCCTAACGCTAACTCTAACTGTAAACTTAACACTAATCCATAACCATAACCCTAACCAAAAACCTAAAACTCACTCTAACCCTATCCCTAATCCCTAACCCTAACCCGAACCATAACCCAAACACTAACCCCGAAACCCTAACCCTAAACCTAACCCGAACCCTAATACTAAACTTAACCCTAAACATAACCCTAAACCTAACCATAAACCTAACCGTAACCCTAAGCCTAACCTTAACCCTAAAACTAACACGAACCCAAATTCATAACCCGAAACCTAACTCTAAACCTAACCCTAATCCTTAACCCTAACGATAAGCCTAAACCTAACCCTAATCCTAAACCCTATCCCTAATCGCTAACCCTAACTATAACCATAACCCAAACACTAACACCAAAACACTAACCCTAATCATAACACAACCCTAGCTCTAATCCTAACCTTCTAACTCTAACCCTAACCCTAATCCTAACCCGAACCCTAACACTAACACCTACCCCTAACCCTAACCCTAACCCCTAACCCTAACCCTAACCCTATCCCTAACCGTAAACCTAATGTTAACCCTATCCCTAAACCTAAACCTATCAATAAACCGAACCTTAGCCCTAAAACTATCCCTAACCCTAATCCTAGAACTGAGCCAAAAACTAACTCTAACTGTAAACCTAACCCTAATCCATAACCCTAACCCTAACCCTACCCCTAAACTCACTCTGATCCTATCCCTAATCCCTAATCCTAACCCTAACCCTAACCCAAACACTAACCCCGAAACCCTAACCCTAAAGCTAACCCTAACATTAATCCTAACCTTCCTACCCTAACCCTAACACTAGCCCTAACCCTAACGCTAAAACTAACCCTAACCCGAAACCCTAACCCTAACCCTAAGACTAACACTAACACCTAACCCTAACCATAACCCTATCATTAAACCTAAAGCTAAAGCTAACCCTGTCCCTAACCCTAACCCAGACAATAAACCTTACCCTATACCTAAAACTATCCCTAACCCTAATCATAATACTGAGCCTAACACTAACCCTAAGCCTAACCCTAACCCTAATTTCTAACTCTAACCCTAACCAGAACAGTAACCCTAGTCCATAACCCTAACATTAACCTTTACAATAACCCTAACCCTAACCGTAACACTAACCCCTAAGCTTGACCCTAACCTTATCCCTAATCCCTAAGCCTAGCTCTAACAATAACACTAACCCTAACCATAACCCTAAATATAACTGTAAACCTAACCCTAACCATAACCATATTCTTATCACCTAACCCATAACAATAAACAAAACCCGAACCCTAAACCTAACCCTAAACCTAATAGTAACCCTGAACCTATCAGTCTTCTGAAGCCTAACCCGGACCCTGTCCCTAACACCTAACCCCTAAACCTAACCCTAACCTGCCCCTAACCCTAACCTTAAACGTAACCGTAAACCTAACCCTAACCCTAACCCTAACCCTAACCCTAACCATTACCCTAACACTAACACGAATCCTACACTCTAACCCTAACACTTACTCTAACCCTAACCCTAAACTGTAAAACCAAACCCTAACCCTAACACAAACCCTAACCCAAAATCTAAACCTAACCCTAACTTAATCCTAACCCTAACCCTAACACTAACCCATAACAATTACCCTAACCCTAACCGTAACCCTAACCCTAACACTAACTTCTAACCTTAACCCTAACCCTAATCATAAACCTAAGACTAAATCTCACCCTAAATTCTAACACTAACCCTAAACATAACCCTAACCCTAAACCTAAACCATATCATAACCCTAATCCTAACACTAAACCTAACCCAAAACCTAACCCTAACACTAAACCTAATCCTAAAACCTAACCCTAACGCTAACACTATGCCTAACTCTAAAATTAACCATAAGCCTAACATTAACCTTAACCCTAACCCCAACCCTATCCCTAAACCTGACCCTAAACCTAACCCTAATCTAACCCTAACCCTAACCATAACCCTAACCCTTCCCCTTACCCTAAACTCTAACCCTAACGCTAACCCTAACACTAATCTCTAACTCTAAATGCTAACAATAAACCTAACCCTAAACCGAACCCTAAACCTAAACCTAACCTTAAACATAACCATAACGCTAACACTAACCGTATCCCTAGTTTTAACCCGAAGGCGAATACTAACACTAATCCATAACCCTAACCTTAACCCTTACCATAACCCTAACACTAAATGTAAAACTAGCCCCTAACCCTAACCCTAACCCTATCCGTAATCCCTAACCCTAATCCTAACCCTAACACTAAAACTAGCCATAACCCTAAATGTAACACCAACACTAAACGTAACCATAAACATAACCTTAACCATATCCTTAACACCTAACCCCTAACCCTAACCCAAACCCTAAACCTCACCATAACCCTAACACTAACACTCATGCTAAACCTAAACCCTAACCATAACCCTCACCCTAACGCAAACCCAAAACCTACCTCTAATCCCTATCTTAAACCTAACCCTAACCCTAAACCTAACACTAAACCGAACAGTAACCGTAACCCTAAACATAACCTTAACCCTAAACCTCCCTACCTATAACCATAACCCTAAACCAAAGTCTAACACTAACCCTAACTTTAACACTTAACCCTAAACCTTAAACCTAACCCTGACATCTAACACTAAACCTATCCCTAAACAAAGCCTAACCATATCACTAACCCTAACACTCAAGAACTAACCCATACCGAAACCCTAACCCTATCAATAACACTAACCCTAGCCCTAACCCTAACTTCTAACTCTAACCCAAACCCTTACACTATCCCTAACACTGAACCTAACCCTAACTGAAACCCTAACACTAAAGCTAACCTCTAACCCTACCCCTAGCCCTTACCCTAACCCAAACCCCTATGCAAAACCTAACCCTAACCCTAACCCTAAACCTCACACTAACCCTAAACCTAACCCTAACCCTAAACCTAACATTAACCCTAACCCTAACCCTAACCCTAACCCTAACCCTAACCCTAACACTCACCCTAACCCTATCCCTAATCGCTAACCCTAACCATAACCATAACCCAACCACTAACACCAAAACCCTAACCCTAATCATAACACAAAACCTCACCGTAACCCTAACCCTAAACCTAGCTCTAATCCTAACCTTCTAGCCCTGACCCTAACCCTAATCCTAACCCTAACCCTAACACCTAACCCTAACCCTAACACCTAACCCTAACCCTAACCCTATCCCTAACCGTAAACCTAATGCTAACCCTATCCCTAACCCTAACCCTATCAATAAACTAAACCCTAGCCCTAAAACTATCCCTAAACCTAATCCTAGAACTCAGCCTAACGCTAACTCTAACTGTAAACTTAACACTAATCCATAACCATAACTCTAACCCAAACCCTAAAACTCACTCTAACCCTATCCCTAATCCCTCACCCTAACCCTAACGCTATCCCAAACACTAACCCGGAAACCTTAACCCTAAACCTAACCCGAACCGTAATCCTAAACTTAACCCTAACCCTAACCCTAAACCTAACCATAACCCTAACCGTAACCCTAAGCCTAACCCTAACCCTAACACTAACACGAACACAAATTCATAACCCTAAACCTAACTCTAAACCTAACCCTAATCCCTAACCCTTACGATAAGCCTAACCCTAACCCAAAACCTAAACCCTATCCCTAATCGCTAACCGTAGCCATAACCATTACCCAAAGACTAACACCAAAACCGTAATTCTAATCATAACACAAAACGTCACCGTAACCCTAACCCTAACCCTAGCTCTAATCCTAACCTTCTAACTCTAAACCTAACCCTAATCCTAACCCGAACCCTAACACTAACACCTACCCCTAACCCTAACCCTAACCCCTAACCCTAACCCTAACCCTATCCCTAACCGTAAACCTAATACTAACCCTATCCCTAACCCTAAACCTATCAATAAACCGAACCCTAGCCCTAAAACTATCCCTATCCCTAATCCTAGAACTGAGCCTAAAACTAACTCTAACTGTAAACCTAAACCTAATCCATAACCCTAACCCTAACCCTACCCCTAAACTCACTCAAACCCTATCCCTAATCCCTAACCCTAACCCTAACCCCAACCCAAACACTAACCCCGAAACCCTAACCCTAAACCTAATCCTAACATTAATCCTAACTTTCTAACCCTAACCCTAAACCTAAGCCCTAACCCTAACCCTAACCCTATCCCTAAAGGTAAACCTTATGCTAACCCTATCCCTAACCCTAAATCTATCAATAAACCGAACACTAGCCCTAAAACTATCCCTAACCCTAATCCTAGAACTGAGCCAAAAACTAACTCTAACTGTAAACCTAACCCTAAACCATAACCCTAACCCTAACCCTACCCCTAAACTCACTCTAACCCTATCCCTAATCCCTAACCCTAACCCTAACCCTAACCCAAACACTAACCCCGAAACCCTAACCCTAAACCTAACCCTAACATTAATCCTAACCTTCTAAACCTAACCCTAACCCTAGCCCTAACCCTAACGCTAAAACTAACCTTAACCCGAAACCCTAACCCTAACCCTAAGACTAACACTAACACCTAACCCTAACCATAACCCTATCATTAAACCTAAAGCTAATGCTAACCCTGTCCATAACCCTAACCCAGACAGTAAACCTCACCCTAAACCTAAAACTATCCCTAACACTAATCATAATACTGAGCCTAACACTAACCCTAAGCCTAACCCTAACCCTAATTTCTAACTCTAACCCTAACCAGAACAGTAACCCTAGTCCATAACCCTAACATTAACTTTTACAATAACCCTAACCCTAACTGTAACACTAACCCCTAAGCCTGACCCTAACCTTATCCCTAATCCCTAAGCCTAGCTCTAACAATAACACTAAACCTAACCATAACCCTAAACATAACTGTGAACCTAACCCTAAGCATAACCATATTCTTATCACCTAACCCATAACCCTAAACAAAACCCGAACCCTAAACCTAACCCTAAACCTAATAGTAACCCTGAACCTATCAGTCTTCTGAAGCCTAACCCTGACCCTATCCCTAACACCTATCCCCTAAACCTAACCTTAATCTGCCCCTAACCCTAACCTTAAACGTAACCGTAAACCAAACCCTAACCCTAACCCTAACCCCTAACCCTAACCTTAAATGTAACCGTAAACCTAACCCTAACTCTAACCCTAACCCTAACCCTAACCATTACCCTACCACTAACACTAATCCTAAACTCTAACCCTAACACTTACCCTAACCCTAAACTGTAAAACCAAACCCTAACCCTAACACAAACCCTAACCCAAAATCTAAACCTAACCCTAACTTAATCCTAACCCTAACCCTAACCCTATCCCTAACCCATAACAATTACCCTAACCCTAACCGTAACCCTAACCCTAACACTAACTTCTAACCTTAACCCTAACACTAATCATAACCCTAAGACTAAATCTCACCCTAAACTCTAACACTAACCCTAAACGTAAACCTAACCCTAAACCTAAACCATATCATAACCCTAAACCTAACACTAAACCTAACCCAAAACCTAACCCTAACACTTAACCTAATGCTAAAACCTAACCCTAACCCTAACACTAAGCCTAACTCTAAAACTAACCATAAGCCTAACATTAACCTTAAACCTAACCCCAACCCTATCCCTAAACCTGACCCTAAACCTAACCCTAATGTAACCCTAACCCTAACCATAACCCTAACCCTTCCCCTTACCCTAAACTCTAACCGTAACGCTAACCCTAACACTAATCTCTAACTCTAAATGCTAACAATAAACCTAACCCTAAACCGAACCCTAAACCTAAACCTAACCTTAAACATAACCATAACGCTAACACTAACCGTATCCCTAGTTTTAACCCGAAGCCGAATACTAACACTAATCCATAACCCTAACCTTAACCCTTACCATAACCCTAACACTAAATGTAAAACTAGCCCCTAACCCTAACACTAGCCCTATCCGTAATCCCTAATCCTAATCCTAACCCTAACACTAAAACTAGCCATAACCCTAAATGAAACACCAACACTAAACCTAACCCTAAACATAACCTTAACCATATCCTTAACACCTAACCCCTAACCCTAACCCAAACCCTAAACCTAACAATAACCCTAACACTACCATTAATGCTAACCCTAAACCCTAACCATAACCCTCACCCTAACGCTAACCCAATACCTACCTCTAATCCCTATCCTAAACCTAACACTAACCCTAAACCTAACCCTAAACCGAACACTAACCATAACCCTAAACATAACCTTAACCCTAACCTCCCAACCTATAACCATAACCCTAAACCAAATTCTAACATTAACCCTAACTTTAACACTTAACCCTAAACCTTAACCCTAACGCTAACCCTAACCCTAACATCTAACACTAAACCTATCCCTAAACAAAGCCTAATCATAACCATAACCATAACACTCTAAAACTAAACCATACCGAAACCCTAACCCTATCAATAACACTAACCCTAGCCCTAACCCTAACTTCTAACTCTAACCCTAACCCTTACACTATCCCTAACACTAAACCTAGCCCTAACTGAAACCCTAACCCTAAAGCTAACCTCTAACCCTAACCCTGGCCCTTACCCTAACCCAAACCCCTACGCAAAACCTAACCCTAACCCTAACCCTAAACCTCACACTAACCCTAAAGCTAACCCTAACCCTAAACCTAACCTTAACCCTAAACCTAACCCTAACCCTAACACTAACACTCACCCTAACCCTATCCCTAATCGCTAACCTTAACCATAACCATAACCCAAACACTAACACCAAAACCCTAACGCTAATCATAACACAAAACATCACAGTAACCCTAACCCTAACCCTAGCTCTATTCCTAACCTTCTATCCCTGAACCTAACCCTAATCCTAACCCTGAAGCTAACACCTAACCCTAACCCTAACACCTAACCCTAACCCTAACCCTATCCCTAACCGTAAACCTAATGCTAACCCTATCCCTAAGCCTAACCCTATCAATAAACTAAACCCTAGACCTAAAACTATCCCTAAACCTAATCCTAGAACTGAGCCTAACGCTAACTCTAACTGTAAACTTAACACTAATCCATAACCATAACCCTAACCAAAAACCTAAAACTCACTGTAACCCTATCCCTAATCCCTAACCCTAACCCGAACCGTAACCCAAACACTAACCCCGAAACCCTAACCCTAAACCTAACCCGAACCCTAATACTAAACTTAACCCTAAACATAACCCTAAACCTAACCATAAACTTAACCGTAACCCTAAGCCTAACCTTAACCCTAAAACTAACACGAACCCAAATTCATAACCCTAAACCTAACTCTAAACCTAACCCTAAGCCCTAACCCTAACGATAAGCCTAAACCTAACCCTAATCCTAAACCCTATCCCTAATCGCTAACCCTAACTATAACCATAACCCAAACACTAACACCAAAACACTAACCCTAATCATAACACAACCCTAGCTCTAATCCTAACCTTCTAACTCTAACCCTAACCCAAATCCTAACCTGAACCCTAACACTAACACCTACCCCTAACCCTAACCCTAACCCTATCCCTAACCGTAAACCTAATGTTAACCCTATCCCTAAACCTAAACCTATCAATAAACCGAACACTAGCCCTAAAACTATCCCTAGCCCTAATCCTAGAACTGAGCCAAAAACTAACTCTAACTGTAAACCTAACCCTAATCCATAACCCTAACCCTAACCCTACCCCTAAACTCACTCTGACCCTATCCCTAATCCCTAATCCTAACCCTAACCCTAACCCAAACACTAACCCCGAAACCCTAACCCTAAAGCTAACCCTAACATTAATCCTAACCTTCCTACCCTAACCCTAACACTAGCCCTAACCCTAACGCTAAAACTAACCCTAACCCGAAACCCTAACCCTAACCCTAAGACTAACACTAACACCTAACCCTAACCATAACCCTATCATTAAACCTAAAGCTAATGCTAACCCTGTCCCTAACCCTAACCCAGACAATAAACCTTACCCTAAACCTAAAACTATCCCTAACCCTAATCATAATACTGAGCCTAACACTAACCCTAAGCCTAACCCTAACCCTAATTTCTAACTCTAACCCTAACCAGAACAGTAACCCTAGTCCATAACCCTAACATTAACCTTTACAATAACCCTAACCCTAACCGTAACCCTAACCCCTAAGCTTGACCCAAACCTTATCCCTAATCCCTAAGCCTAGCTCTAACAATAACACTAACCCTAACCATAACCCTAAATATAACTGTAAACCTAACCCTAACCATAACCATATTCTTATCACCTAACCCATAACAATAAACAAAACCCGAACCCTAAACCTAACCCTAAACCTAATAGTAACCCTGAACCTATCAGTCTTCTGAAGCCTAACCCGGACCCTGTCCCTAACACCTAACCCCTAAACCTAACCCTAACCTGCCCCTAACCCTAACCTTAAACCTAACCGTAAATCTAACCCTAACCCTAACCCTAACCCTAACCCTAACCCTAACCATTACCCTAACACTAACACTAATCCTAAACTCTAACCCTAACACTTACTCTAACCCTAACCCTAAACTGTAAAACCAAACCCTAACCCTAACACAAACCCTAACCCAAAATCTAAACTTAACCTTAACTTAATCCTAACCCTAACCCTAACCCTAACCCATAACAATTACCCTAACCCTAACCGTAACCCTAACCCTAACACTAACTTCTAACCTTAACCCTAACCCTAATCATAAACCTAAGACTAAATCTCACCCTAAACTCTAACACTAACCCTAAACGTAACCCTAACCCTAAACCTAAACCATATCATAACCCTAAACCTAACACTAAACCTAACCCAAAACCTAACCCTAACACTAAACCTAATCCTAAAACCTAACCCTAACCCTAACACTAAGCCTAACTCTAAAACTAACCATAAGCCTAACATTAACCTTAAACCTAACCCCAACCCTATCCCTAAACCTGACCCTAAACCTAACCCTAATCTAACCCTAACCCTAACCATAACCCTAACCCTTCCCCTTACCCTAAACTCTAACCCTAACGCTAACCCTAACACTAATCTCTAACTCTAAATGCTAACAATAAACCTAACCCTAAACCGAACCCTAAACCTAAACCTAACCTTAAACATAACCATAACGCTAACACTAACCGTATCCCTAGTTTTAACCCGAAGCCGAATACTAACACTAATCCATAACCCTAACCTTAACCCTTACCATAACCCTAACACTAAATGTAAAACTAGCCCCTAACCCTAACACTAACCCTATCCATAATCCCTAACCCTAATCCTAACCCTAACACTAAAACTAGCCGTAACCCTAAATGAAACATCAACACGAAACGTAAACCTAAACATAACCTTAACCATATCCTTAACACCTAACCCCTAACCCTAACCCAAACCCTAAACCTAACAATAACCCTAACACTAACACTAATGCTAACCCTAAACCCTAACCATAACCCTCACCCTAACGCTAACCCAAAACCTACCTCTAATCCCTATCATAAACCTAACCCTAACCCTAAACCTAATCCTAAACCGAACACTAACCGTAAGCCTAAACATAACCTTAACCCTAACCCTCCCTACCTATAACCATAACCCTAAAACAAAGTCTAACACTAACCCTAACTTTAACACTTAACCCTAAACCTTAAACCTAACCCTAACATCTAACACTAAACCTATCCCTAAATAAAGCCTAACCATAAACTTAACCCTAACAATAAAACTAACCCTTACCGAAACCCTAACCCTATCAATAACACTAACCCTAGCGCTAACCCTAACTTCTAACTCTAACCCTAACCCTTACACTATCCCTAACACTAAACCTAACCCTAACTGAAACCCTAACGCTAAAGCTAACCTCTAAACCTAACCCTAGCCCTTACCCTAACCCAAACCCCTTCGCCAAACCTAACCCTAACCCTAACCCTAAACCTCACACTAACCCTAAAGCTAACCCTAACCCTAAACTTAAACTTAACCCTAAACCTAACCCTAACCCTAACACTAACACTCACCCTAACCCTATCCCTAATCGCTAACCTTAACCATAACCATAACCCAAACACTAACACCAAAACCCTAACCCTAATCATAACACAAAACATCACCGTAACCCTAACCCTAACCCTAGCTCTATTCCTAACCTTCTATCCCTGAACCTAACCCTAATCCTAACCCTAAAGCTAACACCTAACCCTAACCCTAACACCTAACCCTAACCCTAACCCTATCCCTAACCGTAAACCTAATGCTAACCCTATCCCTAAGCCTAACCCTATCAATAAACTAAACCCTAGACCTAAAACTATCCCTAAACCTAATCCTAGAACTGAGCCTAACGCTAACTCTAACTGTAAACTTAACACTAATCCATAACCATAACCCTAACCAAAAACCTAAAACTCACTCTAACCCTATCCCTAATCCCTAACCCTAACCCGAACCATAACCCAAACACTAACCCCGAAACCCTAACCCTAAACCTAACCCGAACCCTAATACTAAACTTAACCCTAAACATAACCCTAAACCTAACCATAAACCTAACCGTAACCCTAAGCCTAACCTTAACCCTAAAACTAACACGAACCCAAATTCATAACCCGAAACCTAACTCTAAACCTAACCCTAATCCTTAACCCTAACGATAAGCCTAAACCTAACCCTAATCCTAAACCCTATCCCTAATCGCTAACCCTAACTATAACCATAACCCAAACACTAACACCAAAACACTAACCCTAATCATAACACAACCCTAGCTCTAATCCTAACCTTCTAACTCTAACCCTAACCCTAATCCTAACCCGAACCCTAACACTAACACCTACCCCTAACCCTAACCCTAACCCCTAACCCTAACCCTAACCCTATCCCTAACCGTAAACCTAATGTTAACCCTATCCCTAAACCTAAACCTATCAATAAACCGAACCTTAGCCCTAAATCTATCCCTAACCCTAATCCTAGAACTGAGCCAAAAACTAACTCTAACTGTAAAGCTAACCCTAATCCATAACCCTAACCCTAACCCTACCCCTAAACTCACTCTGACCCTATCCCTAATCCCTAATCCTAACCCTAACCCTAACCCAAACACTAACCCCGAAACCCTAACCCTAAAGCTAACCCTAACATTAATCCTAACCTTCCTACCCTAACCCTAACACTAGCCCTAACCCTAACGCTAAAACTAACCCTAACCCGAAACCCTAACCCTAACCCTAAGACTAACACTAACACCTAACCCTAACCATAACCCTATCATTAAACCTAAAGCTAAAGCTAACCCTGTCCCTAACCCTAACCCAGACAATAAACCTTACCCTATACCTAAAACTATCCCTAACCCTAATCATAATACTGAGCCTAACACTAACCCTAAGCCTAACCCTAACCCTAATTTCTAACTCTAACCCTAACCAGAACAGTAACCCTAGTCCATAACCCTAACATTAACCTTTACAATAACCCTAACCCTAACCGTAACACTAACCCCTAAGCTTGACCCTAACCTTATCCCTAATCCCTAAGCCTAGCTCTAACAATAACACTAACCCTAACCATAACCCTAAATATAACTGTAAACCTAACCCTAACCATAACCATATTCTTATCACCTAACCCATAACAATAAACAAAACCCGAACCCTAAACCTAACCCTAAACCTAATAGTAACCCTGAACCTATCAGTCTTCTGAAGCCTAACCCGGACCCTGTCCCTAACACCTAACCCCTAAACCTAACCCTAACCTGCCCCTAACCCTAACCTTAAACGTAACCGTAAACCTAACCCTAACCCTAATCCTAACCCTAACCCTAACCCTAACCATTACCCTAACACTAACACTAATCCTACACTCTAACCCTAACACTTACTCTAACCCTAACCCTAAACTGTAAAACCAAACCCTAACCCTAACACAAACCCTAACCCAAAATCTAAACCTAACCCTAACTTAATCCTAACCCTAACCCTAACACTAACCCATAACAATTACCCTAACCCTAACCGTAACCCTAACCCTAACACTAACTTCTAACCTTAACCCTAACCCTAATCATAAACCTAAGACTAAATCTCACCCTAAATTCTAACACTAACCCTAAACATAACCCTAACCCTAAACCTAAACCATATCATAACCCTAAACCTAACACTAAACCTAACCCAAAACCTAACCCTAACACTAAACCTAATCCTAAAACCTAACCCTAACGCTAACACTATGCCTAACTCTAAAACTAACCATAAGCCTAACATTAACCTTAACCCTAACCCCAACCCTATCCCTAAACCTGACCCTAAACCTAACCCTAATCTAACCCTAACCCTAACCATAACCCTAACCCTTCCCCTTACCCTAAACTCTAACCCTAACGCTAACCCTAACACTAATCTCTAACTCTAAATGCTAACAATAAACCTAACCCTAAACCGAACCCTAAACCTAAACCTAACCTTAAACATAACCATAACGCTAACACTAACCGTATCCCTAGTTTTAACCCGAAGGCGAATACTAACACTAATCCATAACCCTAACCTTAACCCTTACCATAACCCTAACACTAAATGTAAAACTAGCCCCTAACCCTAACCATAACCCTATCCGTAATCCCTAACCCTAATCCTAACCCTAACACTAAAACTAGCCATAACCCTAAATGTAACACCAACACTAAACGTAACCATAAACATAACCTTAACCATATCCTTAACACCTAACCCCTAACCCTAACCCAAACCCTAAACCTCACCATAACCCTAACACTAACACTCATGCTAAACCTAAACCCTAACCATAACCCTCACCCTAACGCAAACCCAAAACCTACCTCTAATCCCTATCTTAAACCTAACCCTAACCCTAAACCTAACACTAAACCGAACAGTAACTGTAACCCTAAACATAACCTTAACCCTAAACCTCCCTACCTATAACCATAACCCTAAACCAAAGTCTAACACTAACCCTAACTTTAACACTTAACCCTAAACCTTAAACCTAACCCTGACATCTAACACTAAACCTATCCCTAAACAAAGCCTAACCATATCACTAACCCTAACACTCAAGAACTAACCCATACCGAAACCCTAACCCTATCAATAACACTAACCCTAGCCCTAACCCTAACTTCTAACTCTAACCCAAACCCTTACACTATCCCTAACACTGAACCTAACCCTAACTGAAACCCTAACACTAAAGCTAACCTCTAACCCTACCCCTAGCCCTTACCCTAACCCAAACCCCTATGCAAAACCTAACCCTAACCCTAACCCTAAACCTCACACTAACCCTAAACCTAACCCTAACCCTAAACCTAACATTAACCCTAACCCTAACCCTAACCCTAACCCTAACCCTAACCCTAACCCTAACACTCACCCTAACCCTATCCCTAATCGCTAACCCTAACCATAACCATAACCCAACCACTAACACCAAAACCCTAACCCTAATCATAACACAAAACCTCACCGTAACCCTAACCCTAAACCTAGCTCTAATCCTAACCTTCTAGCCCTGACCCTAACCCTAATCCTAACCCTAACCCTAACACCTAACCCTAACCCTAACACCTAACCCTAACCCTAACCCTATCCCTAACCGTCAACCTAATGCTAACCCTATCCCTAACCCTAACCCTATCAATAAACTAAACCCTAGCCCTAAAACTATCCCTAAACCTAATCCTAGAACTGAGCCTAACGCTAACTCTAACTGTAAACTTAACACTAATCCATAACCATAACCCTAACCCAAACCCTAAAACTCACTCTAACCCTATCCCTAATCCCTCACCCTAACCCTAACGCTATCCCAAACACTAACCCGGAAACCTTAACCCTAAACCTAACCCGAACCGTAATCCTAAACTTAACCCTAACCCTAAATCTAAACCTAACCATAACCCTAACCGTAACCCTAAGCCTAACCCTAACCCTAACACTAACACGAACACAAATTCATAACCCTAAACCTAACTCTAAACCTAACCCTAATCCCTAACCCTTACAATAAGCCTAACCCTAACCCAAAACCTAAACCCTATCCCTAATCGCTAACCGTAGCCATAACCATTACCCAAAGACTAACACCAAAACCGTAATTCTAATCATAACACAAAACGTCACCGTAACCCTAACCCTAACCCTAGCTCTAATCCTAACCTTCTAACTCTAAACCTAACCCTAATCCTAACCCGAACCCTAACACTAACACCTACCCCTAACCCTAACCCTAACCCCTAACCCTAACCCTAACCCTATCCCTAACCGTAAACCTAATACTAACCCTATCCCTAACCCTAAACCTATCAATAAACCGAACCCTAGCCCTAAAACTATCCCTATCCCTAATCCTAGAACTGAGCCTAAAACTAACTCTAACTGTAAACCTAAACCTAATCCATAATCCTAACCCTAACCCTACCCCTAAACTCACTCAAACCCTATCCCTAATCCCTAACCCTAACCCTAACCCCAACCCAAACACTAACCCCGAAACCCTAACCCTAAACCTAATCCTAACATTAATCCTAACTTTCTAACCCTAACCCTAAACCTAAGCCCTAACCCTAACCCTAACCCTATCCCTAAAGGTAAACCTTATGCTAACCCTATCCCTAACCCTAAATCTATCAATAAACCGAACACTAGCCCTAAAACTATCCCTAAACCTAATCCTAGAACTGAGCCAAAAACTAACTCTAACTGTAAACCTAACCCTAAACCATAACCCTAACCCTAACCCTACCCCTAAACTCACTCTAACCCTATCCCTAATCCCTAACCCTAACCCTAACCCTAACCCAAACACTAACCCCGAAACCCTAACCCTAAACCTAACCCTAACATTAATCCTAACCTTCTAAACCTAACCCTAACCCTAGCCCTAACCCTAACGCTAAAACTAACCTTAACCCGAAACCCTAACCCTAACCCTAAGACTAACACTAACACCTAACCCTAACCATAACCCTATCATTAAACCTAAAGCTAATGCTAACCCTGTCCATAACCCTAACCCAGACAGTAAACCTCACCCTAAACCTAAAACTATCCCTAACACTAATCATAATACTGAGCCTAACACTAACCCTAAGCCTAACCCTAACCCTAATTTCTAACTCTAACCCTAACCAGAACAGTAACCCTAGTCCATAACCCTAACATTAACTTTTACAATAACCCTAACCCTAACTGTAACACTAACCCCTAAGCCTGACCCTAACCTTATCCCTAATCCCTAAGCCTAGCTCTAACAATAACACTAAACCTAACCATAACCCTAAACATAACTGTGAACCTAACCCTAAGCATAACCATATTCTTATCACCTAACCCATAACCCTAAACAAAACCCGAACCCTAAACCTAACCCTAAACCTAATAGTAACCCTGAACCTATCAGTCTTCTGAAGCCTAACCCTGACCCTATCCCTAACACCTATCCCCTAAACCTAACCTTAATCTGCCCCTAACCCTAACCTTAAACGTAACCGTAAACCTAACCCTAACCCTAACCCTAACCCCTAACCCTAACCTTAAATGTAACCGTAAACCTAACCCTAACTCTAACCCTAACCCTAACCCTAACCATTACCCTACCACTAACACTAATCCTAAACTCTAACCCTAACACTTACCCTAACCCTAAACTGTAAAACCAAACCCTAACCCTAACACAAACCCTAACCCAAAATCTAAACCTAACCCTAACTTAATCCTAACCCTAACCCTAACCCTATCCCTAACCCATAACAATTACCCTAACCCTAACCGTAACCCTAACCCTAACACTAACTTCTAACCTTAACGCTAACCCTAATCATAACCCTAAGACTAAATCTCACCCTAAACTCTAACACTAACCCTAAACGTAAACCTAACCCTAAACCTAAACCATATCATAACCCTAAACCTAACACTAAACCTAACCCAAAACCTAACCCTAACACTTAACCTAATGCTAAAACCTAACCCTAACCCTAACACTAAGCCTTACTCTAAAACTAACCATAAGCCTAACCTTAACCTTAACCCTAACCCCAACCCTATCCCTAAACCTGACCCTAAACCTAACCCTAATCTAACCCTAACCCTAACCATAACCCTAACACTTACCCTTACCCTAAACTCTAACCCTAACGCTAACCCTAAACCTAATCTCTAACTCTAAACGCTAACAATAAACCTAACCCTAAACCGAACCATAAACCTAAACCTAACCTTAACCCTAACCATAACGCTAACCCTAACCGTAACCCTGGTTTTAACCCTAAGCAGAATACTAACACTAATCCATAACCCTAACCTTAACCCTTACCATAACCCTAACACTAAATGTAAAACGAGCCCCTAACCCTAACACTAGCCCTATCCGTAATCCCTAATCCTAATCCTAACCCTAACACTAAAACTAGCCATAACCCTAAATGAAACACCAACACTAAACCTAACCCTAAACATAACCTTAACCATATCCTTAACACCTAACCCCTAACCCTAACCCAAACCCTAAACCTAACAATAACCCTAACACTACCATTAATGCTAACCCTAAACCCTAACCATAACCCTCACCCTAACGCTAACCCAATACCTACCTCTAATCCCTATCCTAAACCTAACACTAACCCTAAACCTAACCCTAAACCGAACACTAACCATAACCCTAAACATAACCTTAACCCTAACCTCCCAACCTATAACCATAACCCTAAACCAAATTCTAACATTAACCCTAACTTTAACACTTAACCCTAAACCTTAACCCTAACGCTAACCCTAACCCTAACATCTAACACTAAACCTATCCCTAAACAAAGCCTAATCATAACCATAACCATAACACTCTAAAACTAAACCATACCGAAACCCTAACCCTATCAATAACACTAACCCTAGCCCTAACCCTAACTTCTAACTCTAACCCTAACCCTTACACTATCCCTAACACTAAACCTAGCCCTAACTGAAACCCTAACCCTAAAGCTAACCTCTAACCCTAACCCTAGCCCTTACCCTAACCCAAACCCCTACGCAAAACCTAACCCTAACCCTAACCCTAAACCTCACACTAACCCTAAAGCTAACCCTAACCCTAAACCTAACCTTAACCCTAAACCTAACCCTAACCCTAACACTAACACTCACCCTAACCCTATCCCTAATCGCTACCCTTAACCATAACCATAACCCAAACACTAACACCAAAACCCTAACCCTAATCATAACACAAAACATCACAGTAACCCTAACCCTAACCCTAGCTCTATTCCTAACCTTCTATCCCTGAACCTAACCCTAATCCTAACCCTAAAGCTAACACCTAACCCTAACCCTAACACCTAACCCTAACCCTAACCCTATCCCTAACCGTAAACCTAATGCTAACCCTATCCCTAAGCCTAACCCTATCAATAAACTAAACCCTAGACCTAAAACTATCCCTAAACCTAATCCTAGAACTGAGCCTAACGCTAACTCTAACTGTAAACTTAACACTAATCCATAACCATAACCCTAACCAAAAACCTAAAACTCACTGTAACCCTATCCCTAATCCCTAACCCTAACCCGAACCGTAACCCAAACACTAACCCCGAAACCCTAACCCTAAACCTAACCCGAACCCTAATACTAAACTTAACCCTAAACATAACCCTAAACCTAACCATAAACTTAACCGTAACCCTAAGCCTAACCTTAACCCTAAAACTAACACGAACCCAAATTCATAACCCTAAACCTAACTCTAAACCTAACCCTAAGCCCTAACCCTAACGATAAGCCTAAACCTAACCCTAATCCTAAACCCTATCCCTAATCGCTAACCCTAACTATAACCATAACCCAAACACTAACACCAAAACACTAACCCTAATCATAACACAACCCTAGCTCTAATCCTAACCTTCTAACTCTAACCCTAACCCTAATCCTAACCTGAACCCTAACACTAACACCTACCCCTAACCCTAACCCTAACCCTATCCCTAACCGTAAACCTAATGTTAACCCTATCCCTAAACCTAAACCTATCAATAAACCGAACCCTAGCCCTAAAACTATCCCTAGCGCTAATCCTAGAACTGAGCCAAAAACTAACTCTAACTGTAAACCTAACCCTAATCCATAACCCTAACCCTAACCCTACCCCTAAACTCACTCTGACCCTATTCTTAATCCCTAACCCTAACCCTAACCCTAACCCAAACACTAACCCCGAAACCCTAACCCTAAAGCTAACCCTAACATTAATCCTAACCTTCCTACCCTAACCCTAACACTAGCCCTAACCCTAACGCTAAAACTAACCCTAACCCGAAACCCTAACCCTAACCCTAAGACTAACACTAACACCTAACCCTAACCATAACCCTATCATTAAACCTAAAGCTAATGCTAACCCTGTCCCTAACCCTAACCCAGACAATAAACCTTACCCTAAACCTAAAACTATCCCTAACCCTAATCATAATACTGAGCCTAACACTAACCCTAAGCCTAACCCTAACCCTAATTTCTAACTCTAACCCTAACCAGAACAGTAACCCTAGTCCATAACCCTAACATTAACCTTTACAATAACCCTAACCCTAACCGTAACCCTAACCCCTAAGCTTGACCCAAACCTTATCCCTAATCCCTAAGCCTAGCTCTAACAATAACACTAACACTAACCATAACCCTAAATATAACTGTAAACCTAACCCTAACCATAACCATATTCTTATCACCTAACCCATAACAATAAACAAAACCCGAACCCTAAACCTAACCCTAAACCTAATAGTAACCCTGAACCTATCAGTCTTCTGAAGCCTAACCCGGACCCTGTCCCTAACACCTAACCCCTAAACCTAACCCTAACCTGCCCCTAACCCTAACCTTAAACCTAACCGTAAATCTAACCCTAACCCTAACCCTAACCCTAACCCTAACCCTAACCATTACCCTAACACTAACACTAATCCTAAACTCTAACCCTAACACTTACTCTAACCCTAACCCTAAACTGTAAAACCAAACCCTAACCCTAACACAAACCCTAACCCAAAATCTAAACTTAACCCTAACTTAATCCTAACCCTAAACCTAACCCTAACCCATAACAATTACCCTAACCCTAACCGTAACCCTAACCCTAACACTAACTTCTAACCTTAACCCTAACCCTAATCATAAACCTAAGACTAAATCTCACCCTAAACTCTAACACTAACCCTAAACGTAACCCTAACCCTAAACCTAACACTAAACCTAACCCAAAACCTAACCCTAACACTAAAACTAATCCTAAAACCTAACCCTAACCCTAACACTAAGCCTAACTCTAAAACTAACCATAAGCCTAACCTTAACCTTAACTCTAACCACAACCCTATCCCTAAACCTGACCCTAAACCTAAGCCTAATCTAACCCTAACCCTAACCATAATCGTAACCCTTAGCCTTACCCTAAACTCTAACCCTAATGCTAACCCTAACCCCAATGTCTAACTCTAAACGGTAACAATAAACCTAATCCTAAGCCGAACCATAAACCTAAACCTAACCTTAACCCTAACCATAACGCTAACCCTAACCGTAACCCTGGTTTTAATCCTAAGCAGAATACTAACACTAATCCATAACCTTAACCTTAACCCTTACCATAACCCTAACACTAAATGGAAAACTAGCCCCTAACCCTAACACTAACCCTATCCATAATCCCTAACCCTAATCCTAACCCTAACACTAAAACTAGCCGTAACCCTAAATGAAACATCAACACTAAACGTAAACCTAAACATAACCTTAACCATATCCTTAACACCTAACCCTTAACCCTAACCCAAACCCTAAACCTAACAATAACCCTAACACTAACACTAATGCTAACCCTAAACCCTAACCATAACCCTCACCCTAACGCTAACCCAAAACCTACCTCTAATCCCTATCATAAACCTAACCCTAACCCTAAACCTAATCCTAAACCGAACACTAACCGTAAGCCTAAACATAACCTTAACCCTAACCCTCCCTACCTATAACCATAACCCTAAAACAAAGTCTAACACTAACCCTAACTTTAACACTTAACCCTAAACCTTAAACCTAACCCTAACATCTAACACTAAACCTATCCCTAAATAAAGCCTAACCATAAACCTAACCCTAACACTAAAACTAACCCTTACCGAAACCCTAACCCTATCAATAACACTAACCCTAGCGCTAACCCTAACTTCTAACTCTAACCCTAACCCTTACACTATCCCTAACACTAAACCTAACCCTAACTGAAACCCTAACTCTAAAGCTAACCTCTAAACCTAACCATAGCCCTTACCCTAACCCAAACCCCTTCGCCAAACCTAACCCTAACTCTAACCCTAAACCTCACACTAACACTAAACCTAACCCTAACCCTAAACCTAACCTTAAGCCCAACCCTAATCCTAACCCTAACCCTAACCCTAACACTCACCCTAACCCAATCCCGAATCGCTAACGCTAACCATAACCATAACCCAAACACTAACACCAAAACCCTAACCCTAATCGTAACACAAAACCTCACCGTAACCCTAACCCTAACCCTAGCTCTAATCCTAACCATCTAACTCTAAACCTAACCCTAATCCTAACCAGAACCCGAACACTAACACCAACGCCTCACCCTAACCCTAAGCCCTAAACCTAAACCTAACCGTATCCCTAACCGTGAACCTAATGCTAACCCTATCCCTAACCCTAAACCTATCAATAAACCGAACCTAGCCCTAAAACTATCCCTAACCCTAATCCTGGAAATGAGCCTAAAACTAACTCTAACTGTAAACGTAACAGTAATCCATAACCCTAACCCTAACCCTAACCCTAAACTCACTCTAACCCTATCCCTAATTCCTCACTCTAACTCTAACACTAACCCAAACACTAACCCCGAAACCCTAACTCTAAACCTAACCCTAACATTAATCCTAACCTTCTAACCCTAACACTAACCCTAGCCCTAACCCTAACGCTAAAACTAACCCTAACCCGAAACCCTAACCATAACCCTAAGCCTAACACTAACACCTAACCCTAACCATAACCCTATCATCAAAGCTAAAGCTAATGCTAACCCTGTCCCTAACCCTAACCCAGACAATAAACCTAACCCTAAACCTAAAACTATCCCTAACCCCAATCATAATACTCAGGTTAACACTAACCCTAAGCCTAACCCTAACCCTAATTTCTAACTCTAACCCTAACCAGAACAGTAACCCTTGTCCATAACCCTAACATTAACCTTTACAATAACCCTAACCCTAACCGTAACACTAACCCCTAAGCCTGACCCTAACCTTATCCCTGATCCCTAAGCCTAGCTCTAACAATAACACTAACCCTAACCATAACCCTAAACATAACTGTAAACCTAACCCTAACCATAACCATATTCTTATCACCTAACCCATAACCCTAAACAAAACCTGAAACCTAAACCTAACCCTAAACCTAATAGTAACCATGAACCTATCAGTCTTCCGAAGCCTAACCCTGACCCTATCCCTAACAACTAACCCCTAAACCTAACCCTAACATGCCCCTAACCCTAACCTTAAACGTAACCGTAAACCTAACCCTAATCTAACCCTAACCCTAACAATAACGCTAACACTTACCCTTACCCTAAACTCTAACCCTAACGCTAACCCTAACCCTAATCTCTAACTCTAAACGCTAACAATAAACCTAACCCTAAACCGAACCATAAATCTAAACCTAACCTTAACCATAACCATAACGCTAACCTAAACCGTAACCCTAGTTTTAACCCTAAGCCGAATACTAACACTAATCCATAACCTTAACCTTAACCCTTACCATAACCCTAACACTAAATATAAAACTAGCCCCTAACACTAACACTAACCCTATCCGTAATCCCTAACCCTAATCCTAACCCTAACACTAAAACTAGCCATAACCCTAAATGTAACACCAACACTAAACATAACCCTAAACATAACCTTACCCATATGCTTAACACCTGATCCCTAACCCTAACCCAAACCCTAAACCTCACCATAACCCTAACACTAACACTCATGCTAACCAAAAACCCTAACCATAACCCTCACCCTAACGCTAACCCAAAACCTACCTCTAATCCCTATCCTAAACCTAACCCTAACCCTAAACCTAAACCTAAACCGAACACTAACCGTAACCCTAAACATAACCTTAACCCTAACGTTCCCTACCTATAACCATAACCCTAAACCAAAGTCTAACACTAACCCTAACTATAACACTTAACCCTAAACCTTAAACCTAATCCTAACATCTAACACTAAACCTATCCATAAACAAAGCCTAACAATAACCCTAACCCTAACACTCAAAAACTAACCCATACCGAAACCCTAACCCTATCAATAACACTAACCCTAGCCCTAACCCTAACTTGTAACTCTAACTCAAACCCTTGCACGATCCCTAACACTGAACCTAACCCTAACTGAAACCATAACCCTAAAGCTAACCTCTAACCCTAAACCTAGCCCTTATCCTAACCCAAACCCCTATGCAAAACCTAACCCTAACCCTAACCCTAAACCTCACACTAACCCTAAACCTAACCCTAACCCTAAACCTAACATTAACCCTAACCATAACCCTAACCCTAACCCTAACCCTAACCCTAACACTAACACTCACCCTAACCCTATCCCTAATGCTAACCCTAACCATAACCATAACCCAAACACTAACACCAAAACCCTAACCCTAATCATAACACAAAACCTCACCGTAACCCTAACAATAACCCTAGCTCTAATCCTAACCTTCTAGCCCTGACTCTAACCCTAATCCTAACCCTAACCCTAACACCTAAACCTAACCCTAACACCTAAACCTAACCCTATCCCTATCCCTAACTGTAAACCTAATGCTAACCCTATCCCTAACCCTAACCCTATCAATAAACTAAACCCAAGCCCTAAAACTATCCCTAAACCTAATCCTAGACCTGAGCCTAATGCTATTTCTAACTGTAAACTTAACGGTAATCCATAACCTTAACCCTAACCCAAACCCTAAAACTCACTCTAACCCTATCCCTAATCCCTCACCCTAACCCTAACCCTAACCCAAACACTAACCCGAAAACCCTAACCCTAAACCTAAAACTATCCCTAACCCTAATCATAATACTGAGCCTAACACTAACCCTAAGCCTAACCCAAACCCTAATTTCTAACTCTAACCCTAACCAGAACAGTAACCCTAGTCCATAACCCTAACATTAACCTTTACAATAACCATAACCCTAACCGTAACACTAACCCCTAAGCCTGACGCTAACCTTATCCCTAATCCCTAAGCCTAGCTCTAACAATAACTCTAACCCTAACCATAACCCTAAACATAACTGTAAAGCTAACTCTAACCATAACCATATTCTTATCACCTAACCCAAAACCCTAAACAAAACCCGAACCCTAAACCTAACACTAAACCTAATAGTAACGCTGAAACTATCAGTATTCGGAAGCCTAACCCTGACATTATCCCTAACACCTAACCCCTTAACCTAACCCTAACCTGCCCCTAACCCTAACCTTAAACGTAACCGTAAACCTAATGCTAAACCTAACCCTAACCGTAACCGTTACCCTAACGATTACCGTAACACTAACACTAATCCTAAACTCTAACCCTAACACTTACCCTAACCTAACCCTAAACTGTAAAACCAAACCCTAACCCTAACACAAACCTAACCCAAAATCTAAACCTAACCCTAACCCAAATCCTAACCCTAACCTTAACCCTAACCCAGACAATAAACCTAACCCTAACATGCCCCTAACCCTAACCTTAAACGTAACCGTAAACCTAACCCTAATCTAACCCTAACCCTAACAATAACGCTAACACTTACCCTTACCCTAAACTCTAACCCTAACGCTAACCCTAACCCTAATCTCTAACTCTAAACGCTAACAATAAACCTAACCCTAAACCAAACCATAAACCTAAAACTAACCTTAACCCTAACCATAACGCTAACCCTAACCGTAACCCTGGTTTTAACCCTAAGCAGAATACTGACACTAATCCATCACCCTAACCTTAACCCTTACCATAACCCTAACACTAAATGTAAAACTAGCCCCTAACCCTAACACTAACCCTATCCGTAATCCCTAACCCTAATCCTAACCCTAACACTAAAACTAGCCGTAACCCTAAATGTACCACCAACACTAAACGTAACCCTAAACATAACCTTAACCATATTCTTAACACCTAACCATTAAGCCTAACCCAAACCCTAAACCTAACCATAACCCTAACACTAACACTAATGCTAACTCTAAACCCTAACCATAACCCTCACCCTAACGCTAACCCAAAACCTACCTCTCATCCCTATCCTAAACCTAACCCTAACCCTAAACCTAACCCTAAACCGAACACTAACCGTAACCCTAAACATAACCTTAACCCTAGCCCTCCCTACCTAAACCATAAACCTAAAGCAAAGTCTAACACTAACCCTAACTTTAACACTTAACCCTAAACCTTAACCCTAACGCTAACCCTAACCCTAACATCTAACACTAAACCTATCCCTAAACAAAGCCTAATCATAACCATAACCCTAACACTCTAAAACTAAACCATACCAAAACCATAACCCTATCAATAACACTAACCCTAGCCCTAACCCTAACTTCTAACTCTAACCCTAACCCTTATACTATCCCTAACACTAAACCTAACCCTAACTGAAACCCTAACCCTAACGCTAACCTCTAACCCTAACCCTAGCCCTTACCCTAACCCAAACCCCTACGCAAAACCTAACCATAACCCTAACCCTAAACCTCACAATAACTCTAAACCTAACACTAAACCTAAACCTAACCTTAACCCTAACCCTAACCCTAACCCTAACCCTAACCCTCACCCTAACACTATCCCTAATCGCTAACCCTAACCATAACCATAACCCAAACACTAACACCAAAACCCTAACCCTAATCATAACACAAAACCTCACCGTAACCCTAACAATAACCCTAGCTCTAATCCTAACCTTCTAACCCTAACCCTAATCCTAACCCTAACCCTAACACCTTAGCCTAACCCTAACACCTAACCCTAACCCTAACCCTATCCCTAAACATAAACCTAAAGCTAACCCTATTCCTAGCCCTAACCCTATCAATAAACTAAACCCTAGCCCTAAAACTATCCCTAAACCTAATCCTAGAACTGAGCCTAACGCTAACACTAACTGTAAACTTAACACTAATCCATAACCATAACCCTAACCCCAAACACAAAATTCACTCTAACCCTGTCCCTACTCCCTAACACTAACCCTAAACCTAACCCAAACACTAAACCTGAAACCCTAACCCTAAACCGAACCCGAACCCTAATCCTAAATTTAACCCTAAACCTAACCCTAAAACTAACCATAACCCTACCTGTAACCCTAAGCTTAATCCTAACCCTAAAACTCACACGAACCCAAATTCATAACCCTAAACCTAACTCGAAACCTAACCCTAATCCCTAACCCTAACAATAAGCCTAAACCTAACCCTAAACCTAAACCCTATCCCTAATCGCTAACCCTAACCATAACCATAACCCAAACACTAACACCAAAACCCTAACCCTAATCGTAACACAAAACCTCACCGTAATCCTAACCCTTACCCTAGCTCTAATCCTAACCATCTAACTCTAACCCGAACCCTAATTCTAACCCGAACCCGAACACTAACACCAACGCCTCACCCTAACCCTAAGCCCTAAACCTAAACCTAACCCTATTCCTAAAGGTAAACCTTATGCTAACCCTATCCCTAACCCTAAATCTATCAATAAACCGAACACTAGCCCTAAAACTATCCCTAAACCTAATCCTAGAACTGAGCCAAAAACTAACTCTAACTGTAAACCTAACCCTAAACCATAACCCTAACCCTAACCCTACCCCTAAACTCACTCTAACCCTATCCCTAATCCCTAACCCTAACCCTAACCCTAACCCTAACCCTAACCCCGAAACCCTAACCCTAAACCTAACCCTAACATTAATCCTAACCTTCTAACCCTAACACTAACCCTAGCCCTAACCCTAACGCTAAAACTAACCCTAACCCGAAAGCCTCACCCTAACCCTAAGCCTAACACTAACACCTAACCCTAACCATAACCCTATCATCAAAGCTAAAGCTAAAGCTAACCCTGTACCTAACCCTAACCCAGACAATAAACCTAACGCTAAACTTAAAACTATCCCTAACCCTAATCATAATACTCAGCCTAACACTAACCCTAAGCCTAACCCTAACCCTAATTTCTAACTCTAACCCTAACCAGAACAGTAACCCTTGTCCATAACCCTAACATTAACCTTTACAATAACCCTAACCCTAACCGTAACACTAACCCTAAGCCTGACCCTAAACTTATCCCTGATCCCTAAGCCTAGCTCTAACAATAACACTAACCCTAACCCTAACCCTAAACATAACTGTAAACCTAACCCTAACCATAACCATATTCTTATCACCTAACCCATAACCCTAAACAAAACCTAAAACCTAAACCTAACCATAAACCTAATAGTAACCATGAACCTATCAGTCTTCCGAAGCCTAACCCTGAACCTATCCCTAACAACTAACCCCTAAACCTAACCCTAACCTGCCCCTAACCCTAAACCTAAACGTAACCGTAAACCTAACCCTAATCTAACCCTAACCCTAACAATAACGCTAACCCTTACCCTTACCCTAAACTCTAACCCTAACGCTAACCCTAACCCTAATCTCTAACTCTAAACGCTAACAATAAACCTAACCCTAAACCGAACCATAAATCTAAACCTAACCTTAACCATAACCATAACGCTAACCTAAACCGTAACCCTAGTTTTAACCCTAAGCCGAATACTAACACTAATTCATAACCTTAACCTTAACCCTTACCATAACCCTAACACTAAATATAAAACTAGCCCCTAACACTAACACTAACCCTATCCATAATCCCTAACCCTAATCCTAACCCTAACACTAAAACTTGCCATAACCCTAAATGTAACACCAACACTAAACGTAACCCTAAACATAACCTTTACCATATCCTTAACACCTAATCCCTAACCCTAACCCAAACCCTAAACCTCACCATAACCCTAACACTAACACTCATGCTAACCCTAAACCCTAACCATAACCCTCACCCTAACGCTAACCCAAAACCTACCTCTAATCCCTATCCTAAACCTAACCCTAACCCTAAACCTAAACCTAAACCGAACACTAACCGTAACCCTAAACATAACCTTAACCCTAACCCTCCCTACCTATAACCATAACCCTAAACCAAAGTCTAACACTAACCCTAACTATAACACTTAATCCTAAACCTTAAACCTAACCCTAACATCTAACACTAAACCTATCCATAAACAAAGCCTAACAATAACCCTAACGCTAACACTCAAAAACTAACCCATTACCGAAACCCTAACCCTATCAATAACACTAACCCTAGCCCTAACCCTAACTTCTAACTCTAACTCAAACCCTTACACTATCCCTAACACTGAACCTAACCCTAACTGAAACCATAACCCTAAAGCTAACCTCTAACCCTAACCCTAGCCCTTACCCTAACCCAAACCCCTACGCAAAACCTAACCCTAAACCTAACCCTAAACCTCACACTAACCCTAAACCTAACCCTAACCCTAAACCTAACATTAACCCTAACCATAACCCTAACCCTAACCCTAACCCTAACACTAACACTCACCCTAACCCTATCCCTAATCGCTAACCCTAACCATAACCATAACCCAAACACTAACACCAAAACCCTAACCCTAATCATAACACAAAACCTCACCGTAACCCTAACAATAACCCTAGCTCTAATCCTAACCTTCTAGCCCTGACCCTAACCCTAATCCTAACACTAACCCTAACCCCTAAACCTAACCCTAACACCTAAACCTAACCCTATCCCTATCCCTAACTGTAAACCTAATGCTAACCCTATCCCTAACCCTAACCCTATCAATAAACTAAACCCTAGCCCTAAAACTATCCCTAAACCTAATCCTAGACCTGAGCCTAATGCTATTTCTAACTGTAAACTTAACGGTAATCCATAACCTTAACCCTAACCCAAACCCTAAAACTCACTCTAACCCTATCCCTAATCCCTCACCCTAACCCTAACCCTAAACCAAACACTAACCCAAAATCTAAACCTAACCCTAACTTAATCCTAACCCTAACCCTAACAATAACCCTAACCCATAACAATAACCCTAACCCTAACCGTAACCCTAACCCTAACACTAACTTCTAACTTTAACCCTAACCATAATCATAACCCTAAGACTAAATCTCACCCTAAACTCTAACACTAACCCTAAACGTAACCCTAACCCTAAACCTAAACCGTATCATAACCCTAAACCTAACACTAATCCTAACCCAAAACCTAACCCTAACACTAAACCTAATCCTAAAACCTAACCCTAACCCTAACACTAAGCCTAACCCTAAAACTAACCATAACCCTAACCTTAACCTTAACGTAATCCCAACCCTATCCCTAAACCTGACCCTAAACCTAACCCTAATCTAACCCTAACCCTAACCCTTACCCTTACTCTAAACTCTAACCCTAACGCTAACCCTAACCCTAATCTCTAACTCTAAACGCTAACAATAAACCTAACCCTAAACCAAACCATAAACCTAAAACTAACCTTAACCCTAACCATAACGCTAACCCTAACCGTAACCCTGGTTTTAACCCTAAGCAGAATACTGACACTAATCCATCACCCTAACCTTAACCCTTACCATAACCCTAACACTAAATGTAAAACTAGCCACTAACCCTAACACTAACCCTATCCGTAATCCCTAACCCTAATCCTAACCCTAACACTAAAACTAGCCGTAACCCTAAATGTACCACCAACACTAAACGTAACCCTAAACATAACCTTAACCATATTCTTAACACCTAACCATTAAGCCTAACCCAAACCCTGAACCTAACCATAACCCTAACACTAACACTAATGCTAACTCTAAACCCTAACCATAACCCTCACCCTAACGCTAACCCAAAACCTACCTCTCATCCCTATCCTAAACCTAACCCTAACCCTAAACCTAACCCTAAACCGAACACTAACCGTAACCCTAAACATAACCTTAACCCTAACCCTCCCTACCTAAACCATAAACCTAAAGCAAAGTCTAACACTAACCCTAACTTTAACACTTAACCCTAAACCTTAACCCTAACGCTAACCCTAACCCTAACATCTAACACTAAACCTATCCCTAAACAAAGCCTAATCATAACCATAACCCTAACACTCTAAAACTAAACCATACCAAAACCCTAACCCTATCAATAACACTAACCCTAGCCCTAACCCTAACTTCTAACTCTAACCCTAACCCTTATACTATCCCTAACACTAAACCTAACCCTAACTGAAACCCTAACCCTAAAGCTAACCTCTAACCCTAACCCTAGCCCTTACCCTAACCCAAACCCCTACGCAAAACCTAACCATAACCCTAACCCTAAACCTCACAATAACTCTAAACCTAACACTAAACCTAAACCTAACCTTAACCCTAACCCTAACCCTAACACTAACCCTAACCCTAACCCTAACACTCACCCTAACACTATCCCTAATCGCTAACCCTAACCATAACCATACCCCAAACACTAACACCAAAACCCTAACCCTAATCATAACACAAAACCTCACCGTAACCCTAACCCTAACCCTAGCTCTAATCCTAACCTTCTAACCCTAACCCTAATCCTAACCCTAACCCTAACACCTTAGCCTAACCCTAACACCTAACCCTAACCCTAACCCTATCCCTAAACATAAACCTAAAGCTAACCCTATTCCTAGCCCTAACCCTATCAATAAACTAAACCCTAGCCCTAAAACTATCCCTAAACCTAATCCTAGAACTGAGCCTAACGCTAACACTAACTGTAAACTTAACACTAATCCATAACCATAACCCTAACCCCAAACACAAAATTCACTCTAACCCTGTCCCTACTCCCTAACACTAACCCTAAACCTAACCCAAACACTAAACCTGAAACCCTAACCCTAAACCGAACCCGAACCCTAATCCTAAACTTAACCCTAAACCTAACCCTAAAACTAACCACAACCCTACCTGTAACCCTAAGCTTAATCCTAACCCTAAAACTCACACGAACCCAAATTCATAACCCTAAACCTAACTCGAAACCTAACCCTAATCCCTAACCCTAACGATAAGCCTAAACCTAACCCTAAACCTAAACCCTATCCCTAATCGCTAACCCTAACCATAACCATAACCCAAACACTAATACCAAAACCCTAACCCTAATCGTAACACAAAACCTCACCGTAACCCTAACCCTTACCCTAGCTCTAATCCTAACCATCTAACTCTAACCCTAACCCTAATTCTAACCCGAACCCGAACACTAACACCAACGCCTCACCCTAACCCTAAGCCCTAAACCTAAACCTAACCCTATCCCTAACCGTAAACCTAATGCTAACCCTATCTCTAACCCTAAACCTATCAATAAACCGAACCCTAGCCCTAAAACTATCCCTAACCCTAATCCTAGAAATGAGCCTAAAACTAACTCTAACTGTAAATGTAACAGTAATCCATAACCCTAACCGTAACCCTAACCCTAAACTCACTCTAACCCTATCCCTAATTCCTAACTCTAACTCTAACCCTAACCCAAACACTAACCCCGAAACCCTAACCCTAAACCTAACCCTAACATTAATCCTAACCTTCTAACCCTAACACTAACCCTAGCCCTAACCCTAACGCTAAAACTAACCCTAACCCGAAAGCCTCACCCTAACCCTAAGCCTAACACTAACACCTAACGATAACCATAACCCTATCATCAAAGCTAAAGCTAAAGCTAACCCTGTACCTAACCCTAACCCAGACAATAAACCTAACGCTAAACTTAAAACTATCCCTAACCCTAATCATAATACTCAGCCTAACACTAACCCTAAGCCTAACCCTAACCCTAATTTCTAACTCTAACCCTAACCAGAACAGTAACCCTTGTCCATAACCCTAACATTAACCTTTACAATAACCCTAACCCTAACCGTAACACTAACCCCTAAGCCTGACCCTAACCTTATCCCTGATCCCTAAGCCTAGCTCTAACAATAACACTAACCCTAACCCTAACCCTAAACATAACTGTAAACCTAACCCTAACCATAACCATATTCTTATCACCTAACCCATAACCCTAAACAAAACCTGAAACCTAAACCTAACCATAAACCTAATAGTAACCATGAACCTATCAGTCTTCCGAAGCCTAACCCTGAACCTATCCCTAACAACTAACCCCTAAACCTAACCCTAACCTGCCCCTAACCCTAAACCTAAACGTAACCGTAAACCTAACCCTAATCTAACCCTAACCCTAACAATAACGCTAACCCTTACCCTTACCCTAAACTCTAACCCTAACGCTAACCCTAACCCTAATCTCTAACTCTAAACGCTAACAATAAACCTAACCCTAAACCAAACCATAAACCTAAAACTAACCTTAACCCTAACCATAACGCTAACCCTAACCGTAACCCTGGTTTTAACCCTAAGCAGAATACTGACACTAATCCATCACCCTAACCTTAACCCTTACCATAACCCTAACACTAAATGTAAAACTAGCCCCTAACCCTAACACTAACCCTATCCGTAATCCCTAACCCTAATCCTAACCCTAACACTAAAACTAGCCGTAACCCTAAATGTACCACCAACACTAAACGTAACCCTAAACATAACCTTAACCATATTCTTAACACCTAACCATTAAGCCTAACCCAAACCCTAAACCTAACCATAACCCTAACACTAACACTAATGCTAACTCTAAACCCTAACCATAACCCTCACCCTAACGCTAACCCAAAACCTACCTCTCATCCCTATCCTAAACCTAACCCTAACCCTAAACCTAACCCTAAACCGAACACTAACCGTAACCCTAAACATAACCTTAACCCTAGCCCTCCCTACCTAAACCATAAACCTAAAGCAAAGTCTAACACTAACCCTAACTTTAACACTTAACCCTAAACCTTAACCCTAACGCTAACCCTAACCCTAACATCTAACACTAAACCTATCCCTAAACAAAGCCTAATCATAACCATAACCCTAACACTCTAAAACTAAACCATACCAAAACCATAACCCTATCAATAACACTAACCCTAGCCCTAACCCTAACTTCTAACTCTAACCCTAACCCTTATACTATCCCTAACACTAAACCTAACCCTAACTGAAACCCTAACCCTAACGCTAACCTCTAACCCTAACCCTAGCCCTTACCCTAACCCAAACCCCTACGCAAAACCTAACCATAACCCTAACCCTAAACCTCACAATAACTCTAAACCTAACACTAAACCTAAACCTAACCTTAACCCTAACCCTAACCCTAACCCTAACCCTAACCCTCACCCTAACACTATCCCTAATCGCTAACCCTAACCATAACCATAACCCAAACACTAACACCAAAACCCTAACCCTAATCATAACACAAAACCTCACCGTAACCCTAACAATAACCCTAGCTCTAATCCTAACCTTCTAACCCTAACCCTAATCCTAACCCTAACCCTAACACCTTAGCCTAACCCTAACACCTAACCCTAACCCTAACCCTATCCCTAAACATAAACCTAAAGCTAACCCTATTCCTAGCCCTAACCCTATCAATAAACTAAACCCTAGCCCTAAAACTATCCCTAAACCTAATCCTAGAACTGAGCCTAACGCTAACACTAACTGTAAACTTAACACTAATCCATAACCATAACCCTAACCCCAAACACAAAATTCACTCTAACCCTGTCCCTACTCCCTAACACTAACCCTAAACCTAACCCAAACACTAAACCTGAAACCCTAACCCTAAACCGAACCCGAACCCTAATCCTAAATTTAACCATAAACCTAACCCTAAAACTAACCATAACCCTACCTGTAACCCTAAGCTTAATCCTAACCCTAAAACTCACACGAACCCAAATTCATAACCCTAAACCTAACTCGAAACCTAACCCTAATCCCTAACCCTAACGATAAGCCTAAACCTAACCCTAAACCTAAACCCTATCCCTAATCGCTAACCCTAACCATAACCATAACCCAAACACTAACACCAAAACCCTAACACTAATCGTAACACAAAACCTCACCGTAATCCTAACCCTTACCCTAGCTCTAATCCTAACCATCTAACTCTAACCCGAACCCTAATTCTAACCCGAACCCGAACACTAACACCAACGCCTCACCCTAACCCTAAGCCCTAAACCTAAACCTAACCCTATTCCTAAAGGTAAACCTAATGCTAACCCTATCTCTAACCCTAAACCTATCAATAAACCGAATCCTAGCCCTAAAACTATCCCTAACCCTAATCCTGGAAATGAGCCTAAAACTAACTCTAACTGTAATCGTAACAGTAATCCATAACCCTAACCCTAACCCTAACCCTAAACTCACTCTAACCCTATCCCTAATTCCTAACTCTAACTCTAACCCTAACCCAAACACTAACCCCGAAACCCTAACCCTAAACCTAACCCTAACATTAATCCTAACCTTCTAACCCTAACACTAACCCTAGCCCTAACCCTAACGCTAAAACTAACCCTAACCCGAAAGCCTCACCCTAACCCTAAGCCTAACACTAACACCTAACCCTAACCATAACCCTATCATCAAAGCTAAAGCTAAAGCTAACCCTGTACCTAACCCTAACCCAGACAATAAACCTAACGCTAAACTTAAAACTATCCCTAACCCTAATCATAATACTCAGCCTAACACTAACCCTAAGCCTAACCCTAACCCTAATTTCTAACTCTAACCCTAACCAGAACAGTAACCCTTGTCCATAACCCTAACATTAACCTTTACAATAACCCTAACCCTAACCGTAACACTAACCCTAAGCCTGACCGTAAACTTATCCCTGATCCCTAAGCCTAGCTCTAACAATAACACTAACCGTAACCATAACCCTAAACATAACTGTAAACCTAACCCTAACCATAACCATATTCTTATCACCTAACCCATAACCCTAAACAAAACCTGAAACCTAAACCTAACCATAAACCTAATAGTAACCATGAACCTATCAGTCTTCCGAAGCCTAACCCTGAACCTATCCCTAACAACTAACCCCTAAACCTAACCCTAACCTGCCCCTAACCCTAAACCTAAACGTAACCGTAAACCTAACCCTAATCTAACCCTAACCCTAACAATAACGCTAACCCTTACCCTTACCCTAAACTCTAACCCTAACGCTAACCCTAACCCTAATCTCTAACTCTAAACGCTAACAATAAACCTAACCCTAAACCGAACCATAAATCTAAACCTAACCTTAACCATAACCATAACGCTAACCTAAACCGTAACCCTAGTTTTAACCCTAAGCCGAATACTAACACTAATTCATAACCTTAACCTTAACCCTTACCATAACCCTAACACTAAATATAAAACTAGCCCCTAACACTAACACTAACCCTATCCATAATCCCTAACCCTAATCCTAACCCTAAAACTAAAACTTGCCATAACCCTAAATGTAACACCAACACTAAACGTAACCCTAAACATAACCTTTACCATATCCTTAACACCTAATCCCTAACCCTAACCCAAACCCTAAACCTCACCATAACCCTAACACTAACACTCATGCTAACCCTAAACCCTAACCATAACCCTCACCCTAACGCTAACCCAAAACCTACCTCTAATCCCTATCCTAAACCTAACCCTAACCCTAAACCTAAACCTAAACCGAACACTAACCGTAACCCTAAACATAACCTTAACCCTAACCCTCCCTACCTATAACCATAACCCTAAACCAAAGTCTAACACTAACCCTAACTATAACACTTAATCCTAAACCTTAAACCTAACCCTAACATCTAACACTAAACCTATCCATAAACAAAGCCTAACAATAACCCTAACGCTAACACTCAAAAACTAACCCATTACCGAAACCCTAACCCTATCAATAACACTAACCCTAGCCCTAACCCTAACTTCTAACTCTAACTCAAACCCTTACACTATCCCTAACACTGAACCTAACCCTAACTGAAACCATAACCCTAAAGCTAACCTCTAACCCTAACCCTAGCCCTTACCCTAACCCAAACCCCTACGCAAAACCTAACCCTAAACCTAACCCTAAACCTCACACTAACCCTAAACCTAACCCTAACCCTAAACCTAACATTAACCCTAACCATAACCCTAACCCTAACCCTAACCCTAACACTAACACTCACCCTAACCCTATCCCTAATCGCTAACCCTAACCATAACCATAACCCAAACACTAACACCAAAACCCTAACCCTAATCATAACACAAAACCTCACCGTAACCCTAACAATAACCCTAGCTCTAATCCTAACCTTCTAGCCCTGACCCTAACCCTAATCCTAACACTAACCCTAACCCCTAAACCTAACCCTAACACCTAAACCTAACCCTATCCCTATCCCTAACTGTAAACCTAATGCTAACCCTATCCCTAACCCTAACCCTATCAATAAACTAAACCCTAGCCCTAAAACTATCCCTAAACCTAATCCTAGACCTGAGCCTAATGCTATTTCTAACTGTAAACTTAACAGTAATCCATAACCTTAACCCTAACCCAAACCCTAAAACTCACTCTAACCCTATCCCTAATCCCTCACCCTAACCCTAACCCTAAACCAAACACTAACCCAAAATCTAAACCTAACCCTAACTTAATCCTAACCCTAACCCTAACAATAACCCTAACCCATAACAATAACCCTAACCCTAACCGTAACCCTAACACTAACACTAACTTCTAACTTTAACCCTAACCATAATCATAACCCTAAGACTAAATCTCACCCTAAACTCTAACACTAACCCTAAACGTAACCCTAACCCTAAACCTAAACCGTATCATAACCCTAAACCTAACACTAAACCTAACCCAAAACCTAACCCTAACACTAAACCTAATCCTAAAACCTAACCCTAACCCTAACACTAAGCCTAACCCTAAAACTAACCATAACCCTAACCTTAACCTTAACGTAATCCCAACCCTATCCCTAAACCTGACCCTAAACCTAACCCTAATCTAACCCTAACCCTAACCCTTACCCTTACTCTAAACTCTAACCCTAACGCTAACCCTAACCCTAATCTCTAACTCTAAACGCTAACAATAAACCTAACCCTAAACCAAACCATAAACCTAAAACTAACCTTAACCCTAACCATAACGCTAACCCTAACCGTAACCCTGGTTTTAACCCTAAGCAGAATACTGACACTAATCCATCACCCTAACCTTAACCCTTACCATAACCCTAACACTAAATGTAAAACTAGCCACTAACCCTAACACTAACCCTATCCGTAATCCCTAACCCTAATCCTAACCCTAACACTAAAACTAGCCGTAACCCTAAATGTACCACCAACACTAAACGTAACCCTAAACATAACCTTAACCATATTCTTAACACCTAACCATTAAGCCTAACCCAAACCCTGAACCTAACCATAACCCTAACACTAACACTAATGCTAACTCTAAACCCTAACCATAACCCTCACCCTAACGCTAACCCAAAACCTACCTCTCATCCCTATCCTAAACCTAACCCTAACCCTAAACCTAACCCTAAACCGAACACTAACCGTAACCCTAAACATAACCTTAACCCTAACCCTCCCTACCTAAACCATAAACCTAAAGCAAAGTCTAACACTAACCCTAACTTTAACACTTAACCCTAAACCTTAACCCTAACGCTAACCCTAACCCTAACATCTAACACTAAACCTATCCCTAAACAAAGCCTAATCATAACCATAACCCTAACACTCTAAAACTAAACCATACCAAAACCCTAACCCTATCAATAACACTAACCCTAGCCCTAACCCTAACTTCTAACTCTAACCCTAACCCTTATACTATCCCTAACACTAAACCTAACCCTAACTGAAACCCTAACCCTAAAGCTAACCTCTAACCCTAACCCTAGCCCTTACCCTAACCCAAACCCCTACGCAAAACCTAACCATAACCCTAACCCTAAACCTCACAATAACTCTAAACCTAACACTAAACCTAAACCTAACCTTAACCCTAACCCTAACCCTAACACTAACCCTAACCCTAACCCTAACACTCACCCTAACACTATCCCTAATCGCTAACCCTAACCATAACCATACCCCAAACACTAACACCAAAACCCTAACCCTAATCATAACACAAAACCTCACCGTAACCCTAACCCTAACCCTAGCTCTAATCCTAACCTTCTAACCCTAACCCTAATCCTAACCCTAACCCTAACACCTTAGCCTAACCCTAACACCTAACCCTAACCCTAACCCTATCCCTAAACATAAACCTAAAGCTAACCCTATTCCTAGCCCTAACCCTATCAATAAACTAAACCCTAGCCCTAAAACTATCCCTAAACCTAATCCTAGAACTGAGCCTAACGCTAACACTAACTGTAAACTTAACACTAATCCATAACCATAACCCTAACCCCAAACACAAAATTCACTCTAACCCTGTCCCTACTCCCTAACACTAACCCTAAACCTAACCCAAACACTAAACCTGAAACCCTAACCCTAAACCGAACCCGAACCCTAATCCTAAACTTAACCCTAAACCTAACCCTAAAACTAACCACAACCCTACCTGTAACCCTAAGCTTAATCCTAACCCTAAAACTCACACGAACCCAAATTCATAACCCTAAACCTAACTCGAAACCTAACCCTAATCCCTAACCCTAACGATAAGCCTAAACCTAACCCTAAACCTAAACCCTATCCCTAATCGCTAACCCTAAACATAACCATAACCCAAACACTAATACCAAAACCCTAACCCTAATCGTAACACAAAACCTCACCGTAACCCTAACCCTTACCCTAGCTCTAATCCTAACCATCTAACTCTAACCCTAACCCTAATTCTAACCCGAACCCGAACACTAACACCAACGCCTCACCCTAACCCTAAGCCCTAAACCTAAACCTAACCCTATCCCTAACCGTAAACCTAATGCTAACCCTATCTCTAACCCTAAACCTATCAATAAACCGAACCCTAGCCCTAAAACTATCCCTAACCCTAATCCTAGAAATGAGCCTAAAACTAACTCTAACTGTAAATGTAACAGTAATCCATAACCCTAACCGTAACCCTAACCCTAAACTCACTCTAACCCTATCCCTAATTCCTAACTCTAACTCTAACCCTAACCCAAACACTAACCCCGAAACCCTAACCCTAAACCTAACCCTAACATTAATCCTAACCTTCTAACCCTAACACTAACCCTAGCCCTAACCCTAACGCTAAAACTAACCCTAACCCGAAAGCCTCACCCTAACCCTAAGCCTAACACTAACACCTAACGATAACCATAACCCTATCATCAAAGCTAAAGCTAAAGCTAACCCTGTACCTAACCCTAACCCAGACAATAAACCTAACGCTAAACTTAAAACTATCCCTAACCCTAATCATAATACTCAGCCTAACACTAACCCTAAGCCTAACCCTAACCCTAATTTCTAACTCTAACCCTAACCAGAACAGTAACCCTTGTCCATAACCCTAACATTAACCTTTACAATAACCCTAACCCTAACCGTAACACTAACCCCTAAGCCTGACCCTAACCTTATCCCTGATCCCTAAGCCTAGCTCTAACAATAACACTAACCCTAACCCTAACCCTAAACATAACTGTAAACCTAACCCTAACCATAACCATATTCTTATCACCTAACCCATAACCCTAAACAAAACCTGAAACCTAAACCTAACCATAAACCTAATAGTAACCATGAACCTATCAGTCTTCCGAAGCCTAACCCTGAACCTATCCCTAACAACTAACCCCTAAACCTAACCCTAACCTGCCCCTAACCCTAAACCTAAACGTAACCGTAAACCTAACCCTAATCTAACCCTAACCCTAACAATAACGCTAACCCTTACCCTTACCCTAAACTCTAACCCTAACGCTAACCCTAACCCTAATCTCTAACTCTAAACGCTAACAATAAACCTAACCCTAAACCAAACCATAAACCTAAAACTAACCTTAACCCTAACCATAACGCTAACCCTAACCGTAACCCTGGTTTTAACCCTAAGCAGAATACTGACACTAATCCATCACCCTAACCTTAACCCTTACCATAACCCTAACACTAAATGTAAAACTAGCCCCTAACCCTAACACTAACCCTATCCGTAATCCCTAACCCTAATCCTAACCCTAACACTAAAACTAGCCGTAACCCTAAATGTACCACCAACACTAAACGTAACCCTAAACATAACCTTAACCATATTCTTAACACCTAACCATTAAGCCTAACCCAAACCCTAAACCTAACCATAACCCTAACACTAACACTAATGCTAACTCTAAACCCTAACCATAACCCTCACCCTAACGCTAACCCAAAACCTACCTCTCATCCCTATCCTAAACCTAACCCTAACCCTAAACCTAACCCTAAACCGAACACTAACCGTAACCCTAAACATAACCTTAACCCTAGCCCTCCCTACCTAAACCATAAACCTAAAGCAAAGTCTAACACTAACCCTAACTTTAACACTTAACCCTAAACCTTAACCCTAACGCTAACCCTAACCCTAACATCTAACACTAAACCTATCCCTAAACAAAGCCTAATCATAACCATAACCCTAACACTCTAAAACTAAACCATACCAAAACCATAACCCTATCAATAACACTAACCCTAGCCCTAACCCTAACTTCTAACTCTAACCCTAACCCTTATACTATCCCTAACACTAAACCTAACCCTAACTGAAACCCTAACCCTAACGCTAACCTCTAACCCTAACCCTAGCCCTTACCCTAACCCAAACCCCTACGCAAAACCTAACCATAACCCTAACCCTAAACCTCACAATAACTCTAAACCTAACACTAAACCTAAACCTAACCTTAACCCTAACCCTAACCCTAACCCTAACCCTAACCCTAACCCTCACCCTAACACTATCCCTAATCGCTAACCCTAACCATAACCATAACCCAAACACTAACACCAAAACCCTAACCCTAATCATAACACAAAACCTCACCGTAACCCTAACAATAACCCTAGCTCTAATCCTAACCTTCTAACCCTAACCCTAATCCTAACCCTAACCCTAACACCTTAGCCTAACCCTAACACCTAACCCTAACCCTAACCCTATCCCTAAACATAAACCTAAAGCTAACCCTATTCCTAGCCCTAACCCTATCAATAAACTAAACCCTAGCCCTAAAACTATCCCTAAACCTAATCCTAGAACTGAGCCTAACGCTAACACTAACTGTAAACTTAACACTAATCCATAACCATAACCCTAACCCCAAACACAAAATTCACTCTAACCCTGTCCCTACTCCCTAACACTAACCCTAAACCTAACCCAAACACTAAACCTGAAACCCTAACCCTAAACCGAACCCGAACCCTAATCCTAAATTTAACCCTAAACCTAACCCTAAAACTAACCATAACCCTACCTGTAACCCTAAGCTTAATCCTAACCCTAAAACTCACACGAACCCAAATTCATAACCCTAAACCTAACTCGAAACCTAACCCTAATCCCTAACCCTAACGATAAGCCTAAACCTAACCCTAAACCTAAACCCTATCCCTAATCGCTAACCCTAACCATAACCATAACCCAAACACTAACACCAAAACCCTAACCCTAATCGTAACACAAAACCTCACCGTAATCCTAACCCTTACCCTAGCTCTAATCCTAACCATCTAACTCTAACCCGAACCCTAATTCTAACCCGAACCCGAACACTAACACCAACGCCTCACCCTAACCCTAAGCCCTAAACCTAAACCTAACCCTATTCCTAAAGGTAAACCTAATGCTAACCCTATCTCTAACCCTAAACCTATCAATAAACCGAATCCTAGCCCTAAAACTATCCCTAACCCTAATCCTGGAAATGAGCCTAAAACTAACTCTAACTGTAATCGTAACAGTAATCCATAACCCTAACCCTAACCCTAACCCTAAACTCACTCTAACCCTATCCCTAATTCCTAACTCTAACTCTAACCCTAACCCAAACACTAACCCCGAAACCCTAACCCTAAACCTAACCCTAACATTAATCCTAACCTTCTAACCCTAACACTAACCCTAGCCCTAACCCTAACGCTAAAACTAACCCTAACCCGAAAGCCTCACCCTAACCCTAAGCCTAACACTAACACCTAACCCTAACCATAACCCTATCATCAAAGCTAAAGCTAAAGCTAACCCTGTACCTAACCCTAACCCAGACAATAAACCTAACGCTAAACTTAAAACTATCCCTAACCCTAATCATAATACTCAGCCTAACACTAACCCTAAGCCTAACCCTAACCCTAATTTCTAACTCTAACCCTAACCAGAACAGTAACCCTTGTCCATAACCCTAACATTAACCTTTACAATAACCCTAACCCTAACCGTAACACTAACCCTAAGCCTGACCGTAAACTTATCCCTGATCCCTAAGCCTAGCTCTAACAATAACACTAACCCTAACCCTAACCCTAAACATAACTGTAAACCTAACCCTAACCATAACCATATTCTTATCACCTAACCCATAACCCTAAACAAAACCTGAAACCTAAACCTAACCATAAACCTAATAGTAACCATGAACCTATCAGTCTTCCGAAGCCTAACCCTGAACCTATCCCTAACAACTAACCCCTAAACCTAACCCTAACCTGCCCCTAACCCTAAACCTAAACGTAACCGTAAACCTAACCCTAATCTAACCCTAACCCTAACAATAACGCTAACCCTTACCCTTACCCTAAACTCTAACCCTAACGCTAACCCTAACCCTAATCTCTAACTCTAAACGCTAACAATAAACCTAACCCTAAACCGAACCATAAATCTAAACCTAACCTTAACCATAACCATAACGCTAACCTAAACCGTAACCCTAGTTTTAACCCTAAGCCAAATACTAACACTAATTCATAACCTTAACCTTAACCCTTACCATAACCCTAACACTAAATATAAAACTAGCCCCTAACACTAACACTAACCCTATCCATAATCCCTAACCCTAATCCTAACCCTAACACTAAAACTTGCCATAACCCTAAATGTAACACCAACACTAAACGTAACCCTAAACATAACCTTTACCATATCCTTAACACCTAATCCCTAACCCTAACCCAAACCCTAAACCTCACCATAACCCTAACACTAACACTCATGCTAACCCTAAACCCTAACCATAACCCTCACCCTAACGCTAACCCAAAACCTACCTCTAATCCCTATCCTAAACCTAACCCTAACCCTAAACCTAAACCTAAACCGAACACTAACCGTAACCCTAAACATAACCTTAACCCTAACCCTCCCTACCTATAACCATAACCCTAAACCAAAGTCTAACACTAACCCTAACTATAACACTTAATCCTAAACCTTAAACCTAACCCTAACATCTAACACTAAACCTATCCATAAACAAAGCCTAACAATAACCCTAACGCTAACACTCAAAAACTAACCCATTACCGAAACCCTAACCCTATCAATAACACTAACCCTAGCCCTAACCCTAACTTCTAACTCTAACTCAAACCCTTACACTATCCCTAACACTGAACCTAACCCTAACTGAAACCATAACCCTAAAGCTAACCTCTAACCCTAACCCTAGCCCTTACCCTAACCCAAACCCCTACGCAAAACCTAACCCTAAACCTAACCCTAAACCTCACACTAACCCTAAACCTAACCCTAACCCTAAACCTAACATTAACCCTAACCATAACCCTAACCCTAACCCTAACACTAACACTAACACTCACCCTAACCCTATCCCTAATCGCTAACCCTAACCATAACCATAACCCAAACACTAACACCAAAACCCTAACCCTAATCATAACACAAAACCTCACCGTAACCCTAACAATAACCCTAGCTCTAATCCTAACCTTCTAGCCCTGACCCTAACCCTAATCCTAACACTAACCCTAACCCCTAAACCTAACCCTAACACCTAAACCTAACCCTATCCCTATCCCTAACTGTAAACCTAATGCTAACCCTATCCCTAACCCTAACCCTATCAATAAACTAAACCCTAGCCCTAAAACTATCCCTAAACCTAATCCTAGACCTGAGCCTAATGCTATTTCTAACTGTAAACTTAACGGTAATCCATAACCTTAACCCTAACCCAAACCCTAAAACTCACTCTAACCCTATCCCTAATCCCTCACCCTAACCCTAACCCTAAACCAAACACTAACCCGAAAACCCTAACCCTAAACCTAAAACTATCCCTAACCCTAATCATAATACTGAGCCTAACACTAACCCTAAGCCTAACCCTAACCCTAATTTCTAACTCTAACCCTAACCAGAACAGTAACCCTAGTCCATAACCCTAACATTAACCTTTACAATAACCCTAACCCTAACCGTAACACTAACCCCTAAACCTGACCCTTACCTTATCCCTAATCCCTAAGCCTAGCTCTAACAATAACTCTAACCCTAACCATAACCCTAAACATAACTGTAAAGCTAACTCTAACCATAACCATATTCTTATCACCTAATCCATAACCCTAACCAAACCCGAACCCTAAACCTAACACTAAACCTAATAGTAACGCTGAAACTATCAGTATTCGGAAGCCTAACCCTGACACTATCCCTAACACCTAACCCCTAAACCTAACCCTAACCTGCCCCTAACCCTAACCTTAAACGTAACCGTAAACCTAATGCTAAACCTAACCCTAACCGTAACCGTTACCCTAACCATTACCCTAACACTAACACTAATCCTAAACTCTAACCCTAACACTTACCCTAACCCTAACCCTAAACTGTAAAACCAAACCCTAACCCTAACACAAACCCTAACCCAAAATCTAAACCTAACCCTAAACCAAATCCTAACCCTAACCCTAACCCTAACCGAGACAATAAACCTAACCCTAAACCTAAAACTATCCCTAACCCTAATCATAATACTGAGCCTAACACCAACCCTAAGCCTAACCCTAACCCTAATTTCTAACTCTAACCCTAACCAGAACAGTAACCCTAGTCCATAACCCTAACATTAACCTTTACAATAACCCTAACCCTAACCGTAACACTAACCCCTAAGACTGAACCTAACCTTATCCCTAATCCCTAAGCCTAGCTCTAACAATAACACTAACCCTAACCATAACCCTAAATATAACTGTAAACCTAACCCTAACCATAACCATATTCTTATCACCCAACCCATAACAATAAACAAAACCCGAACCCTAAACCTAACCCTAAACCTAATAGTAACCCTGAACCTATCAGTCTTCTGAAGCCTAACCCGGACCCTATCCCTAACACCTAACCCCTAAACCTAACCCTAACATGCCCCTAACCCTAACATTAAATGTAACCGTAAACCTAACCCTAACCCTAACCCTAACCCTAACCCTAACCCTAACCATTACCCTAACACTAACACTAATCCTAAACTCTAACCCTAACACTTACACTAACCCTAACCCTAAACTGTAAAACCAAACACTAACCCTAACACAAACCCTAACCCAAAATCTAAACCTAACCCTAACTTAATCCTAACCCTAACCCTAACCCTAAACCTAACCCATAACAATAACCCTAACCCTAAGCGTAACCCTAACCCTAACACTAACTTCTAACCTTAACCCTAACCATAATCATAACCCTAAGACTAAATCTCACCCTAAACTCTAACACTACCCCTAAACGTAACCCTAACCCTAAACCTAAACCATATCATAACCCTAAACCTAACACTAAACCTAACCCAAAACCTAACCCTAACACTAAACCTAATCCTAAAACCTAACCCTAACCCTAACACTAAGCCTAACCCTAAAACTAACCATAACCCTAACCTTAACCTTAACGTAATCCCAACCCTATCCCTAAACCTGACCCTAAACCTAACCCTAATCTAACCCTAACCATAACCATAACCATAACCATAACCCTTACCCTTACCCTAAACTCTAACCTTAACGGTAACCCTAACCCTAATCTCTAACTCTAAACGCTAACAATAAACCTAACCCTAAACCGAACCATAAACCTAAAACTAACCTTAACCCTAACCATAACGCTAACCCTAACCGTAACCCTGGTTTTAACCCTAAGCAGAATACTGACACTAATGCATCACCCTAACCTTAACCCTTACCATAACCCTAACACTAAATGTAAAACTAGCACCTAACCCTAACCCTAACCCTATCCGTAATCCCTAACCCTAATCCTAACCCTAAAACTAAAACTAGCCGTAACCCTAAATGTACCAACAACACTAAACGTAACCCTAAACATAACCTTAACCATATTCTTAACACCTATCCCTTAAGCCTAACCCAAACCCTAAACCTAACCATAACCTTAACACTAACACTAATGCTAACTCTAAACCCTAACCATAACCATCGCCCTAACGCTAACCCAAAACCTACCTCTCATCCCTATCCTAAACCTAACCCTAACCCTAAACCTAACCCTAAACCGAACACTAACCGTAACCCTAAACATAACCTTAACCCTAACCCTCCCTACCTAAACCATAACCCTAAAGCAAAGTCTAACACTAACCCTAACTTGAACACTTAACCCTAAACCTTAACCCTAACGCTAACCCTAACCCTAACATTTAACACTAAACCTATCCCTAAACAAACCCTAATCATAACCATAACCCTAACACTCTAAAACTAAACCATACCGAAACCCTAACCCTATCAATAACACTAACCCTAGCCCTAACCCTAACTTCTAACTCTAACCCTAACCCTTATACTATCCCTAACACTAAACCTAACCCTAACTGAAAGCCTAACCCTAAAGCTAACCTCTAACCCTAACCCTAGCCCTTACCCTAACCCAAAACCCTACGCAAAACCTAACCCTAACCCTAACCCTAGACCTCACAATAACTCTAAACCTAACACTAAACCTAAACCTAACCTTAACCCTAACCCTAAACCTAACCGTAACTCTAACCCTAACCCTAACACTCACCCTAACACTATCCCTAATCTCTAACCCTAACCATAACCATAACCCAAACACTAACACCAAAACCCTAACCCTAATCATAACACAAAACCTCACCGTAACCCTAACCCTAACCCTAGCTCTAATCCTAACCTTCTAACCCTAACCCTAACACCTTAGCCTAACCCTAACACCTAACCCTAACCCTAACCCTATCCCTAAACGTAAAGCTAAAGCTAACCCTATTCCCAGCCCTAACCCTATCAATAAACTAAACCCTAGCCCTAAAACTATCCCTAAACCTAATCCTAGAACTGAGACTAACGCTAACACTAACTGTAAACTTAACACTAATCCATAACCATAACCCTAACCCCAACGACAAAATTCACTCTAACCCTGTCCCTACTCCCTAACCTTAACCCTAAACCTAACCCAAACACTAAACCTGAAACCCTAACCCTAAACCGAACCCGAACCCTAATCCTAAACTTAACCCTAAACCTAACCCCAAAACTAACCATAACCCTAACCGTAACCCTAAGCTTAACCCTAACCCTAAAACTAACACGAACCCAAATTCATAACCCTAAACCTAACTCGAAACCTAACCCTAATCCCTAACCCTAACGATAAGCCTAAACCTAACCCTAAACCTAAACCCTATCCCTAATCGCTAACCCTAACCATAACCATAACCCAAACACTAACACCAAAACCCTAACCCTAATCGTAACACAAAACCTCACTGTAACCCTAACCCTAACCCTAGCTCTAATCCTAACCATCTAACTCTAAACCTAACCCTAATTCTAACCCGAACCCGAACACTAACACCAACGCCTCACCCTAACCCTAAGCCCTAAACCTAAACCTAACCCTATCCCTAACCGTAAACCTAATGCTAACCCTATCCCTAACCCTAAACCTATCAATAAACCGAACCCTAACCCTAAAACTATCCCGAACCCTAATCCTGGAAATGAGCCTAAAACTAACTCTAACTGTAAACGTAACGGTAATCCATCACCCTAAACCTAACCCTAACCCTAAACTCACTTTAACCCTATCCCTAATTCCTAACTCTAACTCTAACCCTAACCCAAATACTAACCCCGAAACCCTAACCCTAAACCTAACCCTAACATTAATCCTAACCTTCTAACCCTAACACTAACCCTAGCCCTAACCCTAACGCTAAAACTAACCCTAACCCGAAACCCTAACCCTAACCCTAAGCCTAACACTAACACCTAACCCTAACCATAACCCTATCATCAAAGCTAAAGCTAAAGCTAACCCTGTCCCTAACCCTAACCCAGACAATAAACCTAACCCTAAACCTAAAACTATCCCTAACCCTAATCATAATACTCAGCCTAACACTAACCCTAAGCCTAACCCTAACCCTAATTTCTAACTCTAACCCTAACCAGAACAGTAACCCTTGTCCATAACCCTAACATTAACCTTTACAATAACCCTAACCCTAACCATAACACTAACCCCTAAGCCTGACCCTAACCTTATCCCTGATCCCTAAGCCTAGCTCTAACAATAACACTAACCCTAACCATAACCCTAAACATAACTGTAAACCTAACCCTAACCATAACCTTATTCTTATCACCTAACCCATAACCCTAACCAAAACCCGAACCCTAAACCTAACATTAAACCTAATAGTGACGCTGAAACTATCAGTATTCGGAAGCCTAACCCTGACACTATCCCTAACACCTAACCCCTTAACCTAACCCTAACCTGCCCCTAACCCTAACCTTAAACGTAACCGTAAACCTAACCCTAATCTAACCCTAACCCTAACAATAACGCTAACACTTACCCTTACCCTAAACTCTAACCCTAACGCTAACCGAAACACTAATCACTAACTCTAAACGCTAACAATAAACCTAACCCTAAACCGAACCATAAATCTAAACCTAACCTTAACCATAACCATAACGCTAACCTAAACCGTAACCCTAGTTTTAACCCTAAGCCGAATACTAACACTAATCCATAACCTTAACCTTAACCCTTACCATAACCCTAACACTAAATATAAAACTAGCCCCTAACACTAACACTAACCCTATCCGTAATCCCTAACCCTAATCCCAACACTAACACTAAAACTAGCCATAACCCTAAATGTAACAACAACACTAAACGTAACCCTAAATATAACCTTAACCATATCCTTAACACCTAATCCCTAACCCTAACCCAAACCCTAAACCTCACCATAACCCTAACACTAACACTCATGCTAACCCTAAACCCTAACCATAACCCTCACCCTAACGCTAACACAAAACCTACCTCTAATCCCTATCCTAAACCTAACCCTAACCCTAAACCTAAACCTAAACCGAACACTAACCGTAACCCTAAACATAACCTTAACCCTAACCATCCCTAACTATAACCATAACCCTAAATCAAAGTCTAACACTAACCCTAACTATAACACTTAATCCTAAACCTTAAACCTAACCCTAACATCTAACACTAAACCTATCCATAAACAAAGCCTAACAATAACGCTAAACCTAACACTCAAAAACTAACCCATACCGAAACCCTAACCCTATCAATAACACTAACCCTAGCCCTAACCCTAACTTCTAACTCTAACTCAAACCCTTACACTATCCCTAACACTGAACCTAACCCTAACTGAAACCATAACCCTAAAGCTAACCTCTAACCCTAACCCTAGCCCTTACCCTAACCCAAACCCTACGCAAAACCTAACCCTAACCCTAACCCTAAACCTCACACTAACCCTAAACCTAACCCTAACCCTAAACCTAACATTAAGCCTAACCATAACCCTAACCCTAAACCTAACCCTAACACTAACACTCACCCTAACCCTATCCCTAATCGCTAACCCTAACCATAACAATAACCCAAACACTAACACCAAAACCCTAATCCTAATCATAACACAAAACCTCACCGTAACCCTAACAATAACCCTAGCTCCGATCCTAACCTTCTAGCCCTGACCCTAACCCTAATCCTAACCCTAACCCTAATACCTAAACCTAACCCTAACACCTAAACCTAACCCTATCCCTATCTCTAACTGTAAACCTAATGCTAACCCTATCCCTAACCCTAACCCTATCAATAAACTAAACCCTAGCCCTAAAACTATCCCTAAACCTAATCCTAGACCTGAGCCTAATGCTATTTCTAACTGTAAACTTAACGGTAATCCATAACCTTAACCCTAACCCAAACCCTAAAACTCACTCTAACCCTATCCCTAAGCCCTCACCCTAACCCTAACCCTAACCCAAACACTAACCCGAAAACCCTAACCCTAAACCTAAAACTATCCCTAACCCTAATCATAATACTGAGCCTAACACTAACCCTAAGCTTAACCCTAACCCTAATTTCTAACTCTAACCCTAACCAGAACAGTAACCCTAGTCCATAACCCTAACATTAACCTTTACAATAACCCTAACCCTAACCGTAACACTAACCCCTAAGCCTGACCCTAACATTATCCCTAATCCCTAAGCCTAGCTCTAACAATAACTCTAACCCTAACCATAACCTTAAACATAACTGTAAAGCTAACTCTAACCATAACCATATTCTTATCAACTAACCCATAACCCTAACCAAAACCCTAACCCTAAACCTAACACTAAACCTAATAGTAACGCTGAAACTATCAGTATTCGGAAGCCTAACCCTGACACTATCCCTAACACCTAACTCCTTAACCTAACCCTAACCTGCCCCTAAACCTAACCTTAAACGTAACCGTAAACCTAATGCTAAACTTAACCCTAACCGTAACCGTTACCCTAACCATTACCCTAACACTAACACTAATCCAAAACTCTAACCCTAACACTTACCCTAACCCTAACCCTAAACTGTAAAACAAAACCTTAACCCTAACACAAACCCTAACCCAAAATCTAAACCTAACCCTAACCCAAATCCTAACCCTAACCCTAACCCTAACCCAGACATTAAACCTAACCCTAAACCTAAAACTATCCCTAACCCTAATCATAATACTGAGCCTAACACCAACCCTAAGCCTAACCCTAACCCTAATTTCTAACTCTAACCCTAACCAGAACAGTAAACCTAGTCCATAACCCTAACATTAACCTTTACAATAACCCTAACCCTAACAGTAACACTAACCCCTAAGCCTGACCCTAACCTTATCCCTAATCCCTAAGCCTAGCTCTGACAATAACACTAACCCTAACCATAACCCTAAATATAACTGTAAACCTAACCCTAACCATAACCATATTCTTACACCTAACCCATAACAATAAACAAAACCCGAATCCTAATCCTAACCCTAAACCTAATAGTAACCCTGAACCTATCAGTCTTCTGAAGCCTAACCCGGACCCTATCCCTAACACCTAACCCCTAAACCTAACCCTAACATGCCCCTAACCCTAACCTTAAACGTAACCGTAAACCTAACCCTAACCCTAACCCTAAACCTAACCCTAACAATTACCCTAACACTAACACTAATCCTAAACTCTAACCCTAACACTTACCCTAACCCTAACCCTAAACTGTAAAACCAAACCCTAACCCTAACGCAAACCCTAACCCAAAATCTAAACCTAAACCTAACGTAATCCTAACCCTAACCCTAACCCATAACAATAACCCTAACCCTAACCGTAACCGTAACCCTAACACTAACTTCTAACCTTAACCCTAACCATAATCATAACCCTAAGACTAAATCTCACCCTAAACTCTAACACTAACCCTAAACGTAACCCTAACCCTAAACCTAAACCATATCATAACCCTAAACCTAACACTAAACCTAACCCAAAACCTAACCCTAACACTAAACCTAATCCTAAAACCTAACCCTAACCCTAACACTAAGCCTAACCCTAAAACTAACCATAACCCTAACCTTAACCTTAACCCTAATCCCAACCCTATCCCTAAACCTGACCCTAAACCTAATCCTAATCTAACCCTAACCCTAAACCTAACCATAACCCTAACACTAACACTAATGCTAACTCTAAACCCTAACCATAACCCTCACCCTAACGCTAACCCAAAACCTACCTCTAATCCCTATCCTAAACCTAACCCTAACCCTAAACCTAACCCTAAACCGAACACTAACCGTAACCCTAAACATAACCTTAACCCTAACCCTCCCTACCTAAACCATAACCCTAAAGCAAAGTCTAACACTAACTCTAACTTTAACACTTAACCCTAAACCTTAACCCTAACGCTAACCCTAACCCTAACATCTAACACTAAACCTATCCCTAAACAAAGCCTAATCATAACCATAACCCTAACACTCTAAAACTAAACCATACCAAAACCCTAACCTTATCAATAACACTAACCCTAGCCCTAACCCTAACTTCTAACTCTAACCCTAACCCTTACACTATCCCTAACTAACACTAAACCTAACCCTAACTGAAACCCTAACCCTAAAGCTAACCTCTAACCCTAACCCTAGCCCTTACCCTAACCCAAACCCCTATGCAAAACCTAACCCTAATCCTAACCCTAAACCTCACACTAACCCTAAACCTAACCCTAACCCTAAACCTAACCTTAACCCTATCCCTAACCCTAAACCTAACACTCACCCTAACCCTATCCCTAATCGCTAACCCTAACCATAACCATAACCCAAACACTAACACCAAAACCCGAACCCTAATCATAACACAAAACATCACCGTAACCCTAACACTAACCCTAGCTCTAATCCTAACCTTCTAGCCCTGACCCTAACCCTAATCCTAACCCTAACACTAACACCTAATCCTAACCCAAACACCTAACCCTAACCCTAACCCTATGCCTAACCGTAAACCTAATGCTAACCCTATCCCTAACCCTAACCCTACCAATAAACTAAACCCTAGCCCTAAAACTATCCCTAAGCCTAATCCTAGAACTGAGCCTAATGCTAAATCTAACTGTAAACTTAACACTAATCCATAACCATAAACCTAACCCAAACCCTAAAACTCACTCTAACCCTATCCCTAATCCCTAACCATAACCCGAACCGTAACCCAAACACTAACCCCGAAACCCTAACCCTAAACCTAACCCGAACCCTAAGACTAATCTTAACCCTAAACCTAACCCTAAACCTAACCATAAACCTAACCGTAACCCGAAGACTAACCTTAACCCTAAAACTAACACGAACCCAAATTCATCACCCTAAACCTAACTCGAAACCTAACCCTAATCCCTAACCCTAACGATAAGCCTAAACCTAACCCAAACCTAAACCCTATCCCTAATCGCTAATCCTAACTATAACCATAACCCAAACACTAGCTTCAAAACACTAACCCTAATCATAACACAACCCTAGCTCTAATCCTAACCTTCTAACTCTAACCCTAACCCTAATTCTAACCCGAACCCTAACACTACCACCTACCCCTAACCCTAACCCTAATCCCTAACCCTAACCCTAACCCTATCCCTAACCGTAAACCTAATGCTAACCCTATCCCTAACCCTAAACCTATCAATAAACCGAACCCTAGCCCTAAAACTATCCCTAACCCTAAAACTAGAACTGAGCCTAAAACTAACTCTAACTGTAAACCTAACCCTAAGCCATAACCCTAACCCTAACCCTACTCCTAAACTCACTCTAACCCTATCCCTAATCCCTAAGCCTAACCCTAAACCTAATCCAAACACTAACCCCGAAACCCTAACCCAAAACCTAACCCTAACATTAATCCCAACTTTCTAACCCTAACATTAACCCTAGCCCTAACACTAACGCTAAAACTAACCCTAACCCGAAAACCTAACCCTAACCCTAAGACTAAAACTAACACCTAAACCTAACCATAACCCTATCATTAAACCTAAAGCTAATGCTAACCCTGTCCCTAACCCTAACCCAGACAATAAACCTAACCCTAAACCTAAAACTATCCCTAACCCTAATCATAATAGTGAGCCTAACACTAATCCTAAGCCTAAACCTAACCCTAATTTCTAACTCTAACCCTAACCAGAACAGTAACCCTAGTCCATAACCCTAACATTAACCTTTACAATAACCCTAACCCTAACTGTAAAACTAACGCCTAAGCCTGACCCTAACCTTATCCCTAATTCCTAAGCCTAGCTCTAACAAGAACACTAACCCTAAACATAACCCTAAACATAACTGTAAACCTAACCCTAACCATAACCATATTCTTATCACCTAACCCATAACCCTAAACAAAACCCGAACCCTAAACCTAACCCTAAACCTAATAGTAACCCTGAACCTATCAGTCTTCCGAAGCCTAACCCTGACCCTATCCCTAACAACTAACCCCTAAACCTAACCCTAACCTGCCCCTAACCCTAAACTTAAACGTAAACGTAAACCTAACCCTAACGCTAACCCTACCCATTACCCTAACACTAACACTAATCCTAAATTCTAACCCTAACACTTACCCTAACCCTAACCCTAAACGGTAAAACCAACCCATAACCCTAACACAAACCCTAACCCAAAATCTAAAACTAACCCTAACCTAAATCCTAACCCTAACCCTAACACTAACCCATAACAATAACCCTAACCCTAACCGTAACCCTAACAATAACACTAACTTCTATCTTTAACCCTAACCCTAATCATAACCCTAAGACTAAATCTCACCCTAAACTCTAACATTAACCCTAAACACAACCCTACCCTAAACCTAAACCATATCATAACCCTAAACCTAACACTAAACCTAACCCAAAACCTAACCCTAACACTAAACCTAACTCTAAAACCTAACCCTAACCCTAACACTAAGCCTAACTCTAAAACTAACCATAACCCTAAACTTAACCTTAAACCTAACCCCAACCCTATCCCTAAACCTGACCATAAACCTAACCCTAATCTAACCCTAACCCTAACCATAACCCTAACCCTTACCCTTACACTAAACTCTAACCCTAACGCTAACACTAACCCTAATCTCTAACTCTAAACGCTAACAATAAACCTAACCCTAAACCGAACCCTAAACCTTAACCTAAACTTAACCCTAACCATAACGCTAACCCTAACCGTAACCCTGGTTTTAACCCTTAGCAGAATACTAACACTAATCCATAACCCTAACCTTAACCCTTACCATAACCCTAACACTAAATGTAAAACTAGCCCCTAACCCTAACACTAACCCTATCCGAAATCCCTAACCCTAATCCTAACCCAAACACTAAAACTAGCCACAACCCTAAATGTAACAACAACACTAAACATAACCCTAAACATAACCTTAACAATATCCTTAACACCTAACCCCTAATCCTAACCCAAACACTAAACCTAACCATAACCCTAACAATAACACTAATGCTAACCCTAAACCCTAACCATAACCCGCACCCTAATGCTAACCCAAAACCTACCTCTGATCCCTATCCTTAACCTAACCCTAACCCTAAACCTAACCCTAAACCGAACACTATCCATAACGCTAAACATAACCTTAACCCTAAATCTCCCTACCTATAACCATAACCCTAAACCAAAGTCTAACACTAACCCTAACTTTAACACTTAACCCTAAACCTTAACCCTAACGCTATACCTAACACTAACATCTAACACTAAACCTATCCCTAAACAAAGCCTAATCATAACCATAACCCTAACACTCTAAAACTAACCCATACCGAAACCCTAGCCTTATCAATAACACTAACCCTAGCCCTAACACTAACTTCTAACTCTAACCCTAACCCTTACACTATCCCTAACACTAAACCTAAATCTAACTGAAACCCTAACCCTAAAGCTAACCTCTAACACTAACCGTAGCCCTTATCCTAACCCAAACCCCTACGCAAAACCTAACCCTAATCCTAACCGTAAACCTCACACTAACCCTAAACCTAACCCTAACCCTAAACCTAACCTTAACCCTAACCCTAACCCTAACCCTAACACTCACCCTAACCCTATCCCTAATCGCTAACCCTAACCATAACCATAACCCAAACACTAACACCAAATCCCTAACCCTAATCATAACACAAAACATCACCGTAACCCTAACCCTAACCCTAGCTCTAATCCTAACCTTCTAACCCTAACCCTAACACTAATCCTAACCCTAACCCTAACACCTAACCCTAACCCTAACACCTAACCCTAACCCTGACACTATCCCTAACCATAAACCTAATGCTAACCCTTTCCCTAACCCTAACCCTATCAATAAACTAAACCCTAGCCCTAAAACTATCCCTACACCTAATCTTGAACTGAGCCAAACGCTAACACTAACTGTAAACTTAACACTAATCCATAACCATAACCCTAACCCAAACCCTAAAATTCACACTAACCCTATCCCTACTCCATAACCTTACCCTAATCCTATCCCAAACACTAACCCCGAAACCCTAACCCTAAACCTAACCCAAAACCTAATCCTAAACTTAACCCTAAACCTAACCCTAAACTTAACCATAACCCTAACCGTAACCCTAACCCTAACCCTAACCCTAAAACTAACACGAACCCAAATTCATAACCCTAAACCTAACTCTAATCCTAACCCTAATCCCTAACCCTAACGATAAGCCTAAACCTAACCCTAAACCTAAACCCTATCCCTAATCGCTAACCCTAACCATAACCATAACCCAAACGCTAACACCAAAACCCTAACCCTAATCGTAACACAAAACCTCACTGTAACCCTAACCCTAACCGTAGCTCTAATCCTAACCATCTAACTCTAACCGTAACCTTAATCCTAACTCGAACCCTAACAATAACACCTACCCCTAACCCTAACCCTAAGCCCTAACTCTAACCCGATCCCTAACCGTAAACCTAATGCTAACCCTATCCCTAACCCTAAACCTATCAATAAACCGAACCCTAGCCCTAAAATTATCACTAACCCTAATCCTAGAAATGAGCCTAAAACTAACTCTAACTGTAAACGTAACATTAATCAATAACCCTAACCCTAACCCTACCCCTAAATTCACTCTAGGCCTATAACTAATCCCTAACCCTAACCCTAACCCTAAGCCTAACCCTAAGCCCTAACCCTAACCCTAACCCTAACCCTATCCCTAAACGTATACCTAATGCTAAACCTCTCCCTAACCCTAAACCTATCAATAAACCGAACCCTAGTCCTAAAACTATCCCTAACAATAATCCCAGAAATGAGCCTAAAACTAACTCTAACTGTAAACGTAACAGTAATCAATAACCCTAACCCTAACCCTAACCCTAAACTCACTCTAACCCTATCCCTAATTCCTAACTCTAACTCTAACCCTAACCCAAACACTAACCCCGAAACCCTAACCCTAAACCTAACCCTAACATTAATCCTAACCTTCTAACCCTAACACTAACCCTAGCCCTAACCCTAACGCTAAAACTAAACCTAACCCGAAAACCTAACCCTAACACTAAGCCTAACAATAACACATAACACTAACCATAACCCTATTATTAAACGTAAACTTAATGCTAACCCTGTCCCTAAACCTAACCCAGACAATAAACCTAACCCTAAACCTAAAAATATCCCTAACCCTAATCATAATACTGAGCCTAACACTAACCCTAAGCGTAACCCTAACCCTAATTTCTAACTCTAACCCTAACCAGAACAGTAACCCTAGTCCATAACCCTAACATTAACCTTTACAATAACCCTAACCCTAACCGCAACACTAACCCTTAAGCCTGGCACTAACCTTATCCCTAATCCCTAAGCCTAGCACTAACAATAACACTAACCCTAACCATAAGCATAAACATAACTGTAAACCTAAACCTAACCATAACCATATGCTTATCACCTAACCCATAACCCTAAACACAACCCGAACCCTAAACCTAATAGTAACGCTGAACCTATCAGTATTCTGAAGCCTAACCCTGACCCTATCCCTAACACCTAACCCCTAAACCTAACCCTAACATGCCCCTAACCCTAACCTTAAACGTAACCGTAAACCTAATGCTAAACCTAACCCTAACCATAACACTAACCCTAACCATTACCCTAACACTAACACTAATCCTAAACTCTAACCCTAACACTTACCCTAACCCTAACCCTAAACTGTAAAACCAAACCCTAACCCTAACACAAACCCTAACCCAAAATCTGAAGCTAACCCTAACCCAAATTCTAACTCTAACCCTAACCCTAACCCATAACAATAACCCTAATCCTAACCGTAACCCTAACCCTAACACTAACTTCTAACCTTAACCCTAAACCTAATCATAACCCTAAGACTAAATCTCACCCTAAACTCCAACACTAACCCTAAACGTAACCCGACCGATAAACCTAAACCATATCATAACCCTAAACCTAACACTAAACCTAACCCAAAACCTAACCCTAACACTAAACCTAACCCTAAAACATAACCCTAACCCTAACACTAAGCCTAACCCTAAAACTAACCATAAACCTAACCTTAACGTTAACACTATCCCCAACCCTATCCCTAAACCTGAACTTAAACCTAACCCTAATCTAACCCTAACCCTAACCATAACCCTAACCCTTACCCTTACCCTAAACTCTAACCCTAACGCTAACCCTAACACTAATCTCTAACTCTAAACGCTAACAATAAACCTAACCCTAAACCGAACCATAAACCTAAACCTAACCTTAACCCTAACCATAACGCTAACCCTAACCGTAACCCTAGTTTTAAACCTAAGCTGAATACTAACACTAATCCATAACCCTAACTTTAACCCTTACCATAACCCTTACACTAAATGCAAAACTAGCCCCTAACTCTAACACTAACCCTATCCATAATCCCTAACCCTAATCCTAACCCTAACACTAAAACTAGCCGTAACCCTAAATGTAACACCAACACTAAACGTAACCCTAAACATAACCTTAACCATATCCTTAACACCTAACCCCTAACCCTAACCCAAACCCTAAACCTAACCATAACCCTAACACTAACACTAATGCTAATCCTAAACCCTAACCATAACCCTCACCCTAACGCTAACCCAAAACCTACCTCTAATCCCTATCCTAAACCTAACCCTAACCCTAAACCTAACCCTAAACCGAACACTAACCGTAACCCTAAACATAACCTTAACCCTAACCCTCCCTACCAATAACCATAACCCTAAACCAAAGTTAACACTAACCCTAACTTTAACACTTAACCCTAAACCTTAACCCTAACGCTAAGCCTAACCCTAACATCTAACACTAAACCTATCCCTAAACAAAGCCTAATCATAACCATAACCCTAACACTCTAAAACTAACCCATATCGAAACCCTAACCTTATCAATAACACTAACCCTAGCCCTAACCCTAACTTCTAACTCTAACCCTAACCCTTAAACTATTCCTAACACTAAACCTAACCCTAACAGAAACCCTAACCCTAAAGCTAACCTCTAACCCTAACCCTAGCCCTTACCCTAAAACAAACCCCTACGCAAAACCTAACCCTAACCCTAACCCTAAACCTCACACTAACCATAAAACTAACCCTAACCCTAAACCTAACCTTAACCCTAACCCTAACCCTAACCCCAACCCTAACACTCACCCTAACCCTATCCCTAATCGCTAACCCTAACCATAACCATAACCCAAACACTAACACCAAAACCCGAACCCTAATCATAACACAAAACATCACCGTAACCCTAACATTAACCCTAGCTCTAATCCTAACCTTCTAGCCCTGACCTTAACCCTAATCTTAACCCTAACCCTAACACCTAACCCTAACCCTAACACCTAATCCTAACCCTAACAACTAACCATAACCCTACCCCTATCCCTAACCATAAACCTAATGCTAACCCTATCCCTAACAATAACCCTATCAATAAACTAAACCCTAGCCCTAAAACTATCCCTAAACCTAATCCTAGAACTGAGCCTAATGCTAACTCTAACTGTAAACTTAACACTAATCCATAACCATAACCCTAACCCAAACCCTAAAACTCACTCTAACCCTATCCCTAATCCCTAACACTAACCCGAACCCCAACCCAAACACTAACCCAAAAAACCCTAACCCTAAACCTAACCCGAACCCTAATCCTAACCTTAACCCTAAACCTAATCCTAAACCTAACCATAAACCTAACCGTAACCCTAAGCCTAACCTTAACCCTAAAACTAACAAGAACCCAAATTCATAACCCTAAACCTAACTCTAATCCTAACCCTAATCCCTAACCCTAACGATAAGCCTAAACCTAACCCTAAACCTAAACCCTATCCCTAATCGCTAACCCTAACTATAACCATAACCCAAACACTAACACCAAAACACTAACCCTAATCATAACACAACCCTAGCTCTAATCCTAACCTTCTAACTCTAACCCTAACACAAATCCGAACCCGAACCCTAACACTAACACCTACCCCTAACCCTAACCCTAACCACTAACCCTAACCCTAAGCCTAACCCTATCCCTAACCGTAAACCTAATGCTAACCCTATCCCTAACCCTAAACCTATCAATAAACCGAACCCTAGCCCTAAAACTATCCCTAACCCTAATCCTAGAACTGAGCCAAAAACTAACTCTAACTGTAAACCTAACCCTAATCCATAACCCTAACCCTAACCCTACCCCTAAACTCACTCTAACCCTATCCCTAATCCCTAACCCTAACCCTAACCCTAACCCAAACACTAACCCCGAAACCCTAACCCTAAACCTAACCCTAACATTAATCCTAAACTTCTAACCCTAACCCTAACCCTAGCCCTAACCCTAACGCTAAAACTAACCCTAACCCAAAACACTAACCCTAACCCTAAGACTAACACTAACACCTAACCCTAACCATAACCCTATCATTAAACCTAAACTTAATGCTAACCCTGTCCCTAACCCTAACCCAGACAATAAACCTAATCCTAAACCTAAAACTATCCCTAACCCTAATCATAATACTGAGCCTAACACTAACCCTAAGCCTAACCCTAACCCTAATTTCTAACTCTAACCCTAACCAGAACAGTAACCCTAGTCCATAACCCTAACATTAACCTTTACAATAACCCTAACCCTAACAGTAACACTAACCCCTAAGCCTGACCCTAACCTTATCCCTAATCCCTAAGCCTAGCTCTAACAATAACACTAACCCTAACCATAACCCTCAATATAACTGTAAACCTAACCCTAACCATAACCATATTCTTATCACCTAACCCATAACAATAAACAAAACCCAAACCCTAAACCTAACCCTAAACCTAATAGTAACCCTGAAACTATCAGTCTTCTGAAGCCTAACCCGGACACTATCCCTAACACCTAACCCCTAAACCTAACCCGAACATGCCCCTAACCCTAACCTTAAACGTAACTGTAAACCTAACCCTAACCCTAAACCTAAACATAACCCTAACCATTACCCTAACACTAACACTAATCCTAAACTCTAACCCTAACACTTACACTAACCCTAACCCTAAACTGTAAAACCAAACCCTAACCCTAACACAAACCCTAACCCAAAATCTAAACCTAACCCTAACTTAATCCTAACCCTAACCCTAACCCTAACCCTAACCCATAACAATAACCCTAACCCTAACCGTAACCCTAACACTAACACTAACTTCTAACCTTAACCCTAACCTTAATCATAACCCTAAGACTAAATCTCACCCTAAACTCTACCACTAACCCTAAACGCAACCCTAAGCCTAAACTTAAACCATATCATAACCCTAAACCTAACACTAAACCTAACCCAAAACCTAACCCTAACACTAAACCTAATCCTAAAACCTAACCCTAACCCTAACACTAAGCCTAACTCTAAAACTAACCATAACCCTAACCTTAACCTTAACCCTAAACCCAACCCTATCCCTAAACCTGACCCTAAACCTTACCCTAATCTAACCCTAACCCTAACCATAACCCTAACCCTTACCCTTACCCTAAACTCTAACCCTAACGCTAACCCTAACCCTAATCTCTAACTCTAAACGATAACAATAAACCTAACCCTAAATAGAACCCTAAACCTAAACCTAACCTTAACCCTAACCATAACGCTAACCCTAACCGTAACCCTAGTTTTAAACCTAAGCTGAATACTAACACTAATCCATAACCCTAACCTTAAGCCTTACCATAACCCTTACACTAAATGCAAAACTAGCCCCTAACTCTAACACTAACCCTATCCATAATCCCTAACCATAATCCTAACCCTAACACTAAAACTAGCCATAACCCTAAATGAAACACCAACACTAAACGTAACCCTAAACATAACCTTAACCATATCCTTAACACCTAACCCCTAACCCTAACCCAAACCCTAAACCTAACCATAACCCTAACACTAACACTAATGCTAACCCTAAACCCTAACCATAACCCTCACCCTAACGCTAACCCAAAACCTACCTCTAATCCCTATCCTAAACCTAACCCTAACCCTAAACCTAACCCTAAACCGAACACTAACCGTAACCCTAAACATAACCTTAACCCTAACCCTCCCTACCAATAACCATAACCCTAAACCAAAGTTAACACTAACCCTAACTTTAACACTTAACCCTAAACCTTAACCCTAACGCTAAGCCTAACCCTAACATCTAACACTAAACCTATCCCTAAACAAAGCCTAATCATAACCATAACCCTAACACTCTAAAACTAACCCATATCGAAACCCTAACCTTATCAATAACACTAACCCTAGCCCTAACCCTAACTTCTAACTCTAACCCTAACCCTTAAACTATTCCTAACACTAAACCTAACCCTAACAGAAACCCTAACCCTAAAGCTAACCTCTAACCCTAACCCTAGCCCTTACCCTAAAACAAACCCCTACGCAAAACCTAACCCTAACCCTAACCCTAAACCTCACACTAACCATAAAACTAACCCTAACCCTAAACCTAACCTTAACCCTAACCCTAACCCTAACCCCAACCCTAACACTCACCCTAACCCTATCCCTAATCGCTAACCCTAACCATAACCATAACCCAAACACTAACACCAAAACCCTAACCCTAATCATAACACAAAACATCACCGTAACCCTAACATTAACCCTAGCTCTAATCCTAACCTTCTAGCCCTGACCTTAACCCTAATCTTAACCCTAACCCTAACACCTAACCCTAACCCTAACACCTAATCCTAACCCTAACAACTAACCATAACCCTACCCCTATCCCTAACCATAAACCTAATGCTAACCCTATCCCTAACAATAACCCTATCAATAAACTAAACCCTAGCCCTAAAACTATCCCTAAACCTAATCCTAGAACTGAGCCTAATGCTAACTCTAACTGTAAACTTAACACTAATCCATAACCATAACCCTAACCCAAACCCTAAAACTCACTCTAACCCTATCCCTAATCCCTAACACTAACCCGAACCCCAACCCAAACACTAACCCAAAAAACCCTAACCCTAAACCTAACCCGAACCCTAATCCTAACCTTAACCCTAAACCTAATCCTAAACCTAACCATAAACCTAACCGTAACCCTAAGCCTAACCTTAACCCTAAAACTAACAAGAACCCAAATTCATAACCCTAAACCTAACTCTAATCCTAACCCTAATCCCTAACCCTAACGATAAGCCTAAACCTAACCCTAAACCTAAACCCTATCCCTAATCGCTAACCCTAACTATAACCATAACCCAAACACTAACACCAAAACACTAACCCTAATCATAACACAACCCTAGCTCTAATCCTAACCTTCTAACTCTAACCCTAACACAAATCCGAACCCGAACCCTAACACTAACACCTACCCCTAACCCTAACCCTAACCACTAACCCTAACCCTAACCCTAACCCTATCCCTAACCGTAAACCTAATGCTAACCCTATCCCTAACCCTAAACCTATCAATAAACCGAACCCTAGCCCTAAAACTATCCCTAACCCTAATCCTAGAACTGAGCCAAAAACTAACTCTAACTGTAAACCTAACCCTAATCCATAACCCTAACCCTAACCCTACCCCTAAACTCACTCTAACCCTATCCCTAATCCCTAACCCTAACCCTAACCCTAACCCAAACACTAACCCCGAAACCCTAACCCTAAACCTAACCCTAACATTAATCCTAAACTTCTAACCCTAACCCTAACCCTAGCCCTAACCCTAACGCTAAAACTAACCCTAACCGAAAACACTAACCCTAACCCTAAGACTAACACTAACACCTAACCCTAACCATAACCCTATCATTAAACCTAAACTTAATGCTAACCCTGTCCCTAACCCTAACCCAGACAATAAACCTAATCCTAAACCTAAAACTATCCCTAACCCTAATCATAATACTGAGCCTAACACTAACCCTAAGCCTAACCCTAACCCTAATTTCTAACTCTAACCCTAACCAGAACAGTAACCCTAGTCCATAACCCTAACATTAACCTTTACAATAACCCTAACCCTAACAGTAACACTAACCCCTAAGCCTGACCCTAACCTTATCCCTAATCCCTAAGCCTAGCTCTAACAATAACACTAACCCTAACCATAACCCTCAATATAACTGTAAACCTAACCCTAACCATAACCATATTCTTATCACCTAACCCATAACAATAAACAAAACCCGAACCCTAAACCTAACCCTAAACCTAATAGTAACCCTGAAACTATCAGTCTTCTGAAGCCTAACCCGGACACTATCCCTAACACCTAACCCCTAAACCTAACCCGAACATGCCCCTAACCCTAACCTTAAACGTAACCGTAAACCTAACCCTAACCCTAAACCTAAACATAACCCTAACCATTACCCTAACACTAACACTAATCCTAAACTCTAACCCTAACACTTACCCTAACCCTAACCCTAAACTGTAAAACCAAACCCTAACCCTAACACAAACCCTAACCCAAAATCTGAAGCTAACCCTAACCCAAATCCTAACGCTAACCCTAACACTAACCCATAACAATAACCCTAACCCTAACCGTAACCCTAACCCTAACACTAACTTCTAACCTTAACCCTAAACCTAATTATAACCCTAAGACTAAATCTCACCCTAAACTCTAACACTAACCCTAAACGTAACCCTAACGATAAACCTAAACCATATCATAACCCTAAACCTAACACTAAACCTAACCCAAAACCTAACCCTAACACTAAACCTAACCCTAAAACATAACCCTAACCCTAACACTAAGCCTAACCCTAAAACTAACCATAAACCTAACCTTAACCTTAACCCTAACCCCAACCCTATCCCTAAACCTGACCCTAAACCTAACCCTAATTTAACCCTAACCCTAACCATAACCCTTACCCTTACCCTTACCCTAAACTCCAACCCTAACGCTAATGCTAACCCTAATCTCTAATTCTAAACGCTAACAATAAACCTAACCCTAAACCGAACCATAAACCTAAACCTAACCTTAACCCTAACCATAAGGCTAACAATAACCGTAACCCTGGTTTTAACCCTAAGCAGAATACTAACACTAATCCATAACCCTAAACTTAACCCTTACCCTTACCCTAACACTAAATGTAAAACTAGCCCCTAACCCTAAAACTAACCCTATCCGTAATCCCTAACCCTAATCCTAACCTTAACACTAAAACTAGCCGTAACCCTAAATGTAACACCAACACTAAACGTAACCCTAAACATAACCTTAACCATATCCATAACACCTAACCCCTAACCCTAACCCAAACCCTAAACCTAACCATAACCCTAACACTAACACTAATGCTAACCCTAAACCCTAACCATAACCCTCACCCTAACGCTAACCCAAAACCTACCTCTAATCCCTATCCTTAACCTAACCCTAACCCTAAACCTAAACCTAAACCGAACACTAACCGTAACCCTAAACATAACCTTAACCCTAAACCTCCCTACATATAACCATAACCCTAAACCAAAGTCTAACACTAACCCTAACTTTAACACTTAACCCTAAACCTTAACCCTAACGCTAACCCTAACCCTAACATCTAACATTAAACCTATCCCTAAACAAAGCCTAATCATAACCATAACCCTAACACTCTAAAACTAACCCATACCGAAACCCTAAACTTATCAATAACATTAACCCTAGCCCTAACCCTAACTTCTAATTCTATCCCTAACTCTTACACTATCCCTAACACTAAACCTAAGCCTAACTGAAACCCTAACACTAAAGCTAACCTCTACCCCTTACCCTAGCTCTTACCCTAACCCAAACCCCTATGCAAAACCTAACCCTAATCCTAACCCTAAACCTCACACTAACCCTAAACCTAACCTTAACCCTAAACCTAACCTTAACCCTATCACTAACCCTAACCCTAACACTCACCCTAACCCTATCCCTAATCGCTAACCCTAACCATAACGATAACCCAAACACTAACACCAAAACCCGAACCCTAATCATAACACAAAACATCACCGTAACTCTAACACTAACCCTAGCTCTAATCCTAACCTTCTAGCCCTGACCCTAACCCTAATCCTAACCCTAACACTAACACCTAATCCTAACCCAAACACCTAACCCTAACCCTAACCCTATGCCTAACCGTAAACCTAATACTAACCCTATCCCTAACCCTAACCCTATCAATAAACTAAACCCTAGCCCTAAAACTATCCCTAAGCCTAATCCTAGAACTGAGCCTAATGCTAAATCTAACTGTAAACTTAACACTAATCCATAACCATAAACCTAACCCAAACCCTAAAACTCACTCTAACCCTATCCCTAATCCCTAACCCTAACCCGAACCGTAACCCAAACACTAACCCCGAAACCCTAACCCTAAACCTAACCCGAACCCTAAGACTAATCTTAACCCTAAACCTAACCCTAAACCTAACCATAAACCTAACCGTAACCCGAAGACTAACCTTAACCCTAAAACTAACATGAACCCAAATTCATCACCCTAAACCTAACTCGAAACCTAACCCTAATCCCTAACCCTAACGACAAGCCTAAACCTAACCCTAAACCTAAACCCTATCCCTAATCGCTAACCCTAACCATAACCATAACCCAAACACTAACACCAAAACCCTAACCCTAATCGTAACACAAAACCTCACCGTAACCCTAACCCTGACCCTAGCTCTAATCCTAATCATCTAACTCTAAACCTAACCCTAATCCTAACCAGAACCCGAACACTAACACCAACGCCTCACCCTAAAACTAAGCCTTAAACCTAAACCTAACCCTATCCCTAACCGTGAACCTAATGCTAACCCTATCCCTAACCCTAAACCTATCAATAAACCGAACGTAGCCCTAAAACTATCCCTAACCCTAATCCTGGAAATGAGCCTAAAACTAACTCTAACTGTAAACGTAACAGTAATCCATAACCCTAACCCTAACCCTAACCCTAAACTCACTCTAACCCTATCCCTAATTCCTCACTCTAACTCTAACACTAACCCAAACACTAACCCCGAAACCCTAACTCTAAACCTAACCCTAACATTAAACCTAACCTTCTAACCCTAACACTAACCCTAGCCCTAACCCTAACGCTAAAACTAACCCTAACCCGAAACCCTAACCCTAACCCTAAGCCTAACACTAACACCTAACCCTAACCATAACCCTATCATCAAAGCTAAAGCTAATGCTAACCCTGTCCCTAACCCTAACCCAGACAATAAACCTAACCCTAAACCTAAAACTATCCCTAACCCTAATCATAATACTCAGGTTAACACTAACCCTAAGCCTAACCCTAACCCTAATTTCTAACTCTAACCCTAACCAGAACAGTAACCCTTGTCCATAACCCTAACATTAACCTTTACAATAACCCTAACCCTAACAGTAACACTAACCCCTAAGCCTGACCCTAACCTTATCCCTGATCCCTAAGCCTAGCTCTAACAATAACACTAACCCTAACCATAACCCTAAACATAACTGTAAACCTAACCCTAACCATAACCATATTCTTATCACCTAACCCATAACCCTAAACAAAACCTGAACCCTAAACCTAATAGTAACCATGAACCTATCAGTCTTCCGAAGCCTAACCCTGACGCTATCCCTAACAACTAACCCCTAAACCTAACCCTAACATGCCCCTAACCCTAACCTTAAACGTAACCGTAAACCTAACCCTAATCTAACCCTAACCCTAACAATAACGCTAACACTTACCCTTACCCTAAACTCTAACCCTAACGCTAACCCTAACCCTAATCTCTAACTCTAAACGCTAACAATAAACCTAACCCTAAACCGAACCATAAATCTAAACCTAACCTTAACCATAACCATAACGCTAACCTAAACCGTAACCCTAGTTTTAACCCTAAGCCGAATACTAACACTAATCCATAACCTTAACCTTAACCCTTACCATAACCCTAACACTAAATATAAAACTAGCCCCTAACACTAACACTAACCCTATCCGTAATCCCTAACCCTAATCCTAACCCTAACACTAAAACTAGCCATAACCCTAAATGTAACACCAACACTAAACGTAACACTAAACATAACTTTACCCATATGCTTAACACCTAATCCCTAACCCTAACCCAAACCCTAAACCTCACCATAACCCTAACACTAACACTAATGCTAACTCTAAACCCTAACCATGACCCTCACCCTAACGCTAACCCAAAACCTACCTCTAAACCCTATCCTAAACCTAACCCTAACCCTAAACCTAACCCCAAACCAAACACTAACCGTAACCCTAAACATAACCTTAACCCTAACACTCCCTACCTAAACCATAACCCTAAAGCAAAGTCTAACACTAACCCTAACTTTAACACTTAACCCTAAAGCTTTACCCTAACGCTAACCCTAACCCTAACATCTAACACTAAACCTATCCCTAAACAAAGCCTAATCATAACCATAACCCTAACTCTCTATAACTAAACCATACTGAAACCCTAACCCTGTCAATAACACTAACCCTAGCCCTAACCCTAACTTCTAACTCTAACCCTAACCCTTATACTATCCCTAACACTAAACCTAACCCTAACTGAAACCCTAACCCTAAAGCTAACCTCTAACCCTAACCCTAGCCCTTACCCTAACCCAAACCCCTACGCAAAACCTAACCCTAACTCTAACCCTAAACCACACACTAACCCTAAACCTAACCCTAACCCTATCCCTAACCCTAACCCTAACCCTAACACTAACCCTAACACTATCCCTAATCGCTAACCCTAACCATAACCATAACCCAAAAATTAACACCAAAACCCTAACCCTAATCATAACACAAAACCTCACCGTAACCCTAACCCTAACACTAGCTCTAATCCTAACCTTCTAACCCTAACCCTAATCCTAACCCTAACCCTAACACCTTAGCCTAACCCTAACACCTAACCCTAACCCTAACCCTATCCCTAAACGTAAACGTAAAGCTAACCCTATCCCTAGGCCTAACCCTATCAATAAACTAAACCCTAGCCCTAAAACTATCCCTAAACCTAATCCTAGAACTGAGCCTAACGCTAACACTAACTGTAAACTTAACACTAATCCATAACCATAACCCTAACCCAAACCACAAAATTCACTCTAACCCTGTCCCTACTCCCTAACCCTAACACTAAACCTAATCCAAACACTAAACCTGAAACCCTAACCCTAAACCGAACCCGAACCCTAATCCTAAACTTAACCCTAAAACTAACCCTAAAACTAACCATAACCCTAACCGTAACCCTAAGCTTAACCCTAACCCTAAAACTAACACGACCCCAAATTCATAACCCTAAACCTAACTCGAAACCTAACCCTAATCCCTAACCCTAACGATAAGCCTAAACCTAACCCTAAACCTAAGCCCTATCCCTAATCGCTAACCCTAACCATAACCATAACCCAAACACTAACACCAAAACCCTAACCCTAATCGTAACACAAAACCTCACCGTAACCCTAACCCAAACCCTAGCTCTAATCCTAACCATCTAACCCTAACCCTAACCCTAATTCTAACCCAAACCCGAACACTAACACCAACACCTAACCCTAACCCTAAGCCCTAACCCTAACCCTAACACGATCCCTAACCGTAAACCTAATGCTAACCCTATCCCTAACCATAAACCTATCAATAAACCGAACCCTAGCCCTAAAACTATCCCTTACCCTAATCCTAGAAATGAGCCTAAAACTAACTCTAACTGTAAACGTAACAGTAATCCATAACCCTAACCCTAACCCTAACCCTAAACTCACTCTAACCCTATCCCTAATTCCTAACTCTAACTCTAACCCTAACCCAAACACTAACCCCGAAACCCTAACCCTAAACCTAATCCTAACATTAATCCTAACCTTCTAACCCTAACACTAACCCTAGGCCTAACCCTAACGCTAAAACTAACACTAACCCGAAACCCTAACCCTAACCCTAAGCCTAACACTAACACCTAACCCTAACCATAACCCTATCATCAAAGCTAAAGCTAATGCTAACCCTGTCCCTAACCCTAACCCAGACAATAAACCTAACCCTAAACCTAAAACTATCCGTAACCCTAATTATAATACTCAGCCTAACACTAACCCTAAGCCTAACCCTAACCCTAATTTCTAACTCTAACCCTAACCAGAACAGTAACCTTTGTCCATAACCCTAACATTAACCTTTACAATAACCCTAACCCTAACCGTAACACTAACCCCTAAGCCTGACCCTAACCTTATCCCTAATCCCTAAGACTAGCTCTAACAATAACACTAACCGTAACCATAACCCTAAAGATAACTGTAAACCTAACCCTAACCATAACCATATTCTTATCACCTAACCCATAACCCTAAACAAAACCTGAACCCTAAACCTAACCCTAAACCTAATAGTAACCATGAACCTATCAGTCTTCCGAAGCCTAACCCTGACCCTATCCCTAACAACTAACCCCTAAACCTAACCCTAACCTGCCCCTAACCCTAACCTTAAACGTAACCGTAAACCTAACCCTAATCTAACCCTTACCCTAACCATAAGGCTAACCCTTACCCTTACCCTAAACTCTAACCCTAACGCTAACCCTAACCCTAATCTCTAACTCTAAATGCTAACAATAAACCTAACCCTAAACCGAACCATAAATCTAAACCTATCCTTAACCATAACCATAATGATAACCTAAACCGTAACCCTAGTTTTAACCCTAAGCTGAATACTAACACTAATCCATAACCCTAACCTTAACCCTTACCATAACCCTAACACTAAATATAAAACTAGCCCCTAACCCTAACACTAACCCTATCCGTAATCCCTAACCCTATTCCTAACCCTAACACTAAAACTAGCCATAGCCCTAAATGTAACACCAACACTAAACGTAACCCTAAACATAACCTTAACCATATCCTTAACACCTAACCCCTAACCCTAACCCAAACCCTAAACCTCACCATAACCCTAACACTAACACTCATGCTAACCCTAAACCCTAACCATAACCCTCACCCTAACGCTAACCCAAAACCTACCTCTAATCCCTATCCTAAACATAACCCTAACCCTAAACCTAACCCTAAACCGAACACTAACCGTAACCCTAAACATAACCTTAACCCTAAACCTCCCTACCTATAACCATAACCCTAAACCAAAGTCTTAACACTAACCCTAACTATAACACTTAACCCTAAACCTTAAACCTAACCCTAACATCTAACACTAAACCTATCCCTAAACAAAGCCTATCCATAACCCTAACCCTAACACTCAAAAACTAACCCATACCGAAACCCAAACCCTATCAATAACACTAACCCTAGCCGTAACCCTAAGTTCTAACTCTAACCCAAACCCTTACACTATCCCTAACACTGAACCTAACCCTAACTGAAATCATAACCCTAAAGCTAACCTCTAACCCTAACCCTAGCCCTTACCCTAACCCAAACCCCTACGCAAAACCTAACCCTAACCCTAACCCTAAACCTCACACTAACCCTAAACCTAACCCTAACCCTAAACCTAACATTAACCCTAACCCTAACCCTAACCCTAACACTCACCCTAACCCTATCCCTAATCGCTAACGCTAACCATAACCATAACCCAAACACTAACACCAAAACCCTAACCCTAATCATAACACAAAACCTCACCGTAACCCTAACAATAACCCTAGCTCTAATTCTAACCTTCTAGCCCTGACCCTAAACCTAATCCTAACCCTAACCCTAACACCTAAACCTAACCCTAACACCTAAACCCAACCCTATCCCTATCCCTAACCGTAAACCTAATGCTAACCCTATCCCTAACCCTAACCCTATCAATAAACTAAACCCTAGCCCTAAAACTATCCCTAAACCTAATCCTAGAACTGAGCCTAACGCTAACTCTAACTGTAAACTTAACGGTAATCCATAACCTTAACCCTAACCCAAACCCTAAAACTCACTCTGACCCTATCCCTAATCCCTCACCCTAACCCTAACCCTAACCCAAACAGTAACCCGGAAACCCTAACACTAAACCTAACCCGAAGCCTAATCCTAAACTTAACCCTAACCCTAACCCGAAACCTAACCATAACCCTAACCGTAACCCTAAGCCTAACCCTATCCCTAACACTAACACAAACACAAATTCATAACCCTAAACCTAACTCTAAACCTAACCCTAATCCCTAACCCTTACGATAAGCCTAACCCTAACCCAAAACCTAAACCCTATCCCTAATCGCTAACCATCACCATAACCATAACCCAAACACTAACACCAAAATCCTAATTATAATCATAACACAAAACCTCACCGTAACCCTAACCCGAAACCTAGCTCTAATCCTAACCTTCTAGCCCTGACCCTAAGCCGAATCCTAACCCTAACACTAACACCTAACCCTAACCCTAACACCTAACCCTAACCCTAACCCTATCCCTAACCGTAAACCTAATGCTAACCCTATCCCTAACCCTAACCCTATCAATAAACTAAACCCTAACCCTAAAACTATCCTTAAACCTAATCATAGAACAGAGCCTAACGCTAACTCTAACTGTAAACTTAACGCTAATCCATAACCGTAACCCTAACCCAAACCCTAAAACTCACTCTAACCCTATTCCTAATCCCTAACCCTAACCCTAACCCTAACCCAAACACTAACCCTGATTCCCTAACCTGAAACCTAACCCGAAGCCTAATCCTAAACTTAACCCTAACCCTAACCCGAAACCTAACCATAACCCTAACCGTAACCCTAAGCTTAACCCTAACCCTAACACTAACACGAACACAAATTCATAACCCTAAACCTAACTCTAACCCTAACTCTAATCCCTAACCCTTACGATAAGCCTAACCATAACCCAAAACCTAGACCCTATCCCTAATCGCTAACCGTAACCATAACCATAACCCAAACACTAACACCAAAACCCTAATTCTAATCATAACACAAAACCTCACCGTAACCCTAACCCTAACCCTAGCTCTAATCCTAACCTTCTAACTCTAAACCTAACCCTAATCCTAACACGAACCCTAACACTAACACCTACCCATAACCCTAACCCTAACCCCTAACCCTAACCCTAACCCTATCCCTAACCGTAAACCTAATGCTAACCCTATCCCTAACCCTAAACCTATCAATAAACCGAACCCTAGGCCTAAAACATTCCCTCACCCTAATCCTAGAAATGAGCTTAAAACCGACTCTAACTGTAAACGTAACAGTAATCCATAACCCTAACCCTAACCCTACCCCTAAACTCACTCTAACACTGTCCCTAATTCCTAACTCTAACTCTAACCCTAACCCAAACAGTAACCCCGAAACCCTAACCCTAAACCTAACCCTAATATTAATCCTAATCTTCTAACCCTAACCCTAACCCTAGCCATTACCCTAACGCTAAAACTAACCCTAACCCGAAACCCTAACCCTAACCCGAAGCCTAGCACTAACACCTTACCCTAACCATAACCCTATCATTAAACCTAAACTTAATGCTAACCCTGTCCCTAACACTAACCCAGACAATAAACCTAACCCTAAACCTAAAACTATCCCTAAACCTAATCATAATACTGAACCTAACACTAACCCAAGCCTAACCATAACCCTAATTTCTAACTCTAACCCTAACCAGAACAGTAACCCTAGTCCATAACCCTAACATTAACCTTTACAATAACACTAACCCTGACCGTAACACTAACCCCTAAGCCTGACCCTAACCTTATCCCTATTCCCTAAGCCTAGCTCTCACAATAACACTAACCCTAACCATAACCCTAAACATAACTGTAAACCTAACACTAACCATAACCATATTCTTATCACCTAACCCACAACCCTAACCAAAACCCGAACCCTAGACCTAACCCTAAACCTAATAGTAAGCCTGAACCTATCAGTCTTCCGAAGCCTAACCCTGACCCTATCCCTAACACCTAACCCCTAAACCTAACCCTAACCTGCCCCTAACCCTAACCTTAAATGTAACCGTAAACCTAACCCTAAACCTAACCCTAACCCTGACCCTAACCCTAACCATTACCCTAACACTAACACTAATCCTAAACTCTAACCCTAACACTTACCCTAACCCTAAACCTAAACTGTAAAACCAAACCCTAACCCTAACACAAAACCTAACCCAAAATCTACACCTAACCCGAAACCAAATCCTAACCCTAACACTAACCCTAACCCATAACAATAACCCTAACCCTAACCATAACCCTAACCCTAAGACTAACTTCTAACCTTAACCCTAACCCTAATCATAACCCTAAGACTAAATCTCACCCTAAACTCAAACACTAACCCTAAACGTAACGCTAATCCTAAATCTAAACCATATCATAACCCTAAACCTAACACTAAACCTAACCCAAAACCTAACCCTAACACTAAACCTAACCCTAAAACCTAACCCTAACCCTAACCCTAACCCTAACCCTAACCCTAATCTAACCCTAACCCTAACCATAACCCTAACCCTTACCCTTACCCTAAACTCTAACCCTGACTCTAACCTTAACACTAATCTCTAACTCTAAACGATAACAATAAACCTAACCCTAAACCGAACCCTAATCCTAAACCTAACCTTAACCCTAACCATAACGCTAACCCTAACCGTAACCCTAGTTTTAATCCTAAGCCAAATACTAACACTAATCCATAACATTAACCTTAACCCTTACCATAACCCTAACAGTAAATGTAAAACTAGCCCCTAACCCTAACACTAACCCTATCCGTAATCCCTAACCCTAATCCTAACCATAACACTAAAACTAGCCATAACCCTAAATGTAACACCAACACTATACGTAACCCTAAACATAACCTTAACCGTATCCTTAACACCTAACCCCTAACCCTAACCCAAACCCTAAACCTAACCATAACCCTAACACTAACACTAATGCTAACCCTAAACCCTAACCATAACCCTCACCCTAACGCTAACCCAAAACATACCTCTAATCCCTATCCTAAACCTAACCATAACCCTAAACCTAACCCTAAAGCGAACAGTAACCATAACCCTAAACATAACCTTAACCCTAAACCTCCCTACCTATAACCATAACCCTAAACCAAAGTCTAACACTAACCCTAACTTTAACACTTAACCCTAAACCTTAACTCTAACGCTAACCCTAACCCTAACCCTAACATCTAACACTAAACCTATCCCTAAACAAAGCCTAACCATAACCATAACCCTAACACTCTAAAACTAACCCATACCTAAACCCTAACCCTATCAATAACACTAACCCTAGCCCTAACCCTAACTTCTAACTCTAACCCTAACCCTTACACTATCCCTAACTAACACTAAACCTAACCCTAACTGAAACCCTAACCCTAAAGCTAACCTCTAACCCTAACCCTAGCCCTTACCCTAACCCAAATCCCTACGCAAAACCTAACCCTAACTCTAACCCTAAACCTCACACTAACACTAAACCTAACATTAACCCTAAACCTAACATTAACCCTAACCCTAAACCTAACCCTAACCCTAACCCTAACACTCACCCTAACCCTATCCCTAGTCGCTAACCCTAACCATAACCATAACCCAAACACTAACACCAAAACCCTAATCCTAATCACAACACAAAACATCACCGTAACCCTAACCCTAACCCTAGCTCTAATCCTAACCTTCTAGCCCTGACCCTAACCCTAATTCTAACACTAACCCTAACAACTAACCCTAACCCTAACACCTAACCCTAACCCTAGCCCTATCCCTAACCGTAAACCTAATGCTAACCCTATCCCTAACCCTAACCCTATCAATAAACTAAACCCTAACCCTAAAACTATCCCTAAACCTAATCATAGAACAGAGCCTAACGCTAACTCTAACTGTAAACTTAACGCTAATCCATAACCGTAACCCTAACCCAAACCCTAAAACTCACTCTAACCCTATTCCTAATCCCTAACCCTAACCCTAACCCTAACCCAAACACTAACCCTGATTCCCTAACCTGAAACCTAACCCGAAGCCTAATCCTAAACTTAACCCTAACCCTAACCCGAAACCTAACCATAACCCTAACCGTAACCCTAAGCTTAACCCTAACCCTAACACTAACACGAACACAAATTCATAACCCTAAACCTAACTCTAACCCTAACTCTAATCCCTAACCGTTACGATAAGCCTAACCGTAACCCAAAACCTAGACCCTATCCCTAATCGCTAACCGTAACCATAACCATAACCCAAACACTAACACCAAAACCCTAATTCTAATCATAACACAAAACCTCACCGTAACCCTAACCCTAACCCTAGCTCTAATCCTAACCTTCTAACTCTAAACCTAACCCTAATCCTAACACGAACCCTAACACTAACACCTACCCATAACCCTAACCCTAACCCCTAACCCTAACCCTAACCCTATCCCTAACCGTAAACCTAATGCTAACCCTATCCCTAACCCTAAACCTATCAATAAACCGAACCCTAGGCCTAAAACATTCCCTCACCCTAATCCTAGAAATGAGCTTAAAACCGACTCTAACTGTAAACGTAACAGTAATCCATAACCCTAACCCTAACCCTACCCCTAAACTCACTCTACCACTGTCCCTAATTCCTAACTCTAACTCTAACCCTAACCCAAACAGTAACCCCGAAACCCTAACCCTAAACCTAACCCTAACATTAATCCTAATCTTCTAACCCTAACCCTAACCCTAGCCATTACCCTAACGCTAAAACTAACCCTAACCCGAAACCCTAACCCTAACCCGAAGCCTAGCACTAACACCTTACCCTAACCATAACCCTATCATTAAACCTAAACTTAATGCTAACCCTGTCCCTAACACTAACCCAGACAATAAACCTAACCCTAAACCTAAAACTATCCCTAAACCTAATCATAATACTGAACCTAACACTAACCCAAGCCTAACCATAACCCTAATTTCTAACTCTAATCCTAACCAGAACAGTAACCCTAGTCCATAACCCTAACATTAACCTTTACAATAACCCTAACCCTGACCGTAACACTAACCCCTAAGCCTGACCCTAACCTTATCCCTAATCCCTAAGCCTAGCTCTCACAATAACACTAACCCTAACCATAACCCTAAACATAACTGTAAACCTAACCCTAACCATAACCATATTCTTATCACCTAACCCACAACCCTAACCAAAACCCGAACCCTAGACCTAACCCTAAACCTAATAGTAAGCCTGAACCTATCAGTCTTCCGAAGCCTAACCCTGACCCTATCCCTAACACCTAACCCATAAACCTAACCCTAACCTGCCCCTAACCCTAACCTTAAATGTAACCGTAAACCTAACCCTAAACCTAACCCTAACCCTGACCCTAACCCTAACCATTACCCTAACACTAACACTAATCCTAAACTCTAACCCTAACACTTACCCTAACCCTAAACCTAAACTGTAAAACCAAACTCTAACCCTAACACAAAACCTAACCCAAAATCTACACCTAACCCGAAACCAAATCCTAACCCTAACACTAACCCTAACCCATAACAATAACCCTAACCCTAACCATAACCCTAACCCTAAGACTAACTTCTAACCTTAACCCTAACCCTAATCATAACCCTAAGACTAAATCTCACCCTAAACTCTAACACTAACCCTAAACGTAACGCTAATCCTAAATCTAAACCATATCATAACCCTAAACCTAACACTAAACCTAACCCAAAACCTAACCCTAACACTAAACCTAACCCTAAAACCTAACCCTAACCCTAACCCTAACCCTAACCCTAACCCTAACCTTAACCCTAATCTAACCCAAACTCTAACCATAACCCTAACCCTCACCCTTACCCTAAACTCTAACCCTAACTCTAACCCTAACCCTAATCTCTAAATCTAAACGATAACAATAAACCTAACCCTAAACCGAACCCTAATCCTAAACCTAACCTTAACCCTAACCATAACGCTAACCCTAACCGTAACCCTAGTTTTAACCCTAAGCCAAATACTAACACTAATCCATAACATTAACCTTAACCCTTACCATAACCCTAACAGTAAATGTAAAACTAGCCCCTAACCCTAACACTAACCCTATCCGTAATCCCTAACCCTAATCCTAACCATAACACTAAAACTAGCCATAACCCTAAATGTAACACCAACACTATACGTAACCCTAAACATAACCTTAACCATATCCTTAACACCTAACCCCTAACCCTAACCCAAACCCTAAACCTAACCATAACCCTAACACTAACACTAATGCTAACCCTAAACCCTAACCATAACCCTCACCCTAACGCTAACCCAAAACATACCTCTAATCCCTATCCTAAACCTAACCATAACCCTAAACCTAACCCTAAAGCGAACAGTAACCGTAACCCTAAACATAACCTTAACCCTAAACCTCCCTACCTATAACCATAACCCTAAACCAAAGTCTAACACTAACCCTAACTTTAACACTTAACCCTAAACCTTAACTCTAACACTAACCCTAACCCTAACCCTAACATCTAACACTAAACCTATCCCTAAACAAAGCCTAACCATAACCATAACCCTAACACTCTAAAACTAACCCATACCTAAACCCTAACCCTATCAATAACACTAACCCTAGCCCTAACCCTAACTTCTAACTCTAACCCTAACCCTTACACTATCCCTAACTAACACTAAACCTAACCCTAACTGAAACCCTAACCCTAAAGCTAACCTCTAACCCTAACCCTAGCCCTTACCCTAACCCAAATCCCTACGCAAAACCTAACCCTAACTCTAACCCTAAACCTCACATTAACACTAAACCTAACATTAACCCTAAACCTAACATTAACCCTAACCCTACACCTAACCCTAACCCTAACCCTAACACTCACCCTAACCCTATCCCTAGTCGCTAACCCTAACCATAACCATAACCCAAACACTAACACCAAAACCCTAATCCTAATCACAACACAAAACATCACCGTAACCCTAACCCTAACCCTAGCTCTAATCCTAACCTTCTAGCCCTGACCCTAACCCTAATTCTAACACTAACCCTAACAACTAACCCTAACCCTAACACCTAACCCTAACCCTAGCCCTATCCCTAACCGTAAACCTAATGCTAACCCTATCCCTAACCCTAACCCTATCAATAAACTAAACCCTAACCCTAAAACTATCCCTAAACCTAATCATAGAACAGAGCCTAACGCTAACTCTAACTGTAAACTTAACGCTAATCCATAACCGTAACCCTAACCCAAACCCTAAAACTCACTCTAACCCTATTCCTAATCCCTAACCCTAACCCTAACCCTAACCCAAACACTAACCCTGATTCCCTAACCCGAAACCTAACCCGAAGCCTAATCCTAAACTTAACCCTAACCCTAACCCGAAACCTAACCATAACCCTAACCGTAACCCTAAGCCTAACCCTAACCCTAACACTAACACGAACACAAATTCATAACCCTAAACCTAACTCTAACCCTAACTCTAATCCCTAACCCTCACGATAAGCCTAACCATAACCCAAAACCTAGACCCTATCCCTAATCGCTAACCGTAACCATAACCATAACCCAAACACTAACACCAAAACCCTAATTCTAATCATAACACAAAACCTCACCGTAACCCTAACCCTAACCCTAGCTCTAATCCTAACCTTCTAACTCTAAACCTAACCCTAATCCTAACACGAACCCTAACACTAACACCTACCCATAACCCTAACCCTAACCCCTAACCCTAACCCTAACCCTATCCCTAACCGTAAACCTAATGCTAACCCTATCCCTAACCCTAAACCTATCAATAAACCGAACCCTAGGCCTAAAACATTCCCTCACCCTAATCCTAGAAATGAGCTTAAAACTGACTCTAACTGTAAACGTAACAGTAATCCATAACCCTAACCCTAACCCTAACCCTACCCCAAAACTCACTCTAACCCTGTCCCTAATTCCTAACTCTACCTCTAACCCTAACCCAAACAGTAACCACGAAACCATAACCCTAAACCTAACCCTAACATTAATCCTAACCTTCTAACCCTAACCCTAACCCTAGACCTAACCCTAACGCTAAAACTAACCCTAACCCGAACCCTAACCCTAACCCGAAGCCTAACACCAACACCTAACCCTAAACATAACCCTATCATTAAACCTAAACTTAATGCTAACCCTGTCCCTAACACAGACAAAAACCTAACCCTAAACCTAAAACTATCCCTAACCCTAATCATAATACTGAGCCTAACACTAACCCTAAGCCTAACCCTAACCCTAATTTCTAACTCTAACCCTAACCAGAACAGTAACCCTAGTCCATAACCCTAGCATAAGCATTTACAATAACCCTAACCCTAACCGTAACACTAACCCCTAAGTCTGACCCTAATCTTATCCCTAATCCCTAAGCCTAGCTCTAACAATAACACTAACCCTAACCATAACCCTAAACATAACTGTAAACCTAACCCTAACCATAACCATATTCTTATCACCTAACCCATAACAATAAACAAAACCCGAACCCTAAACCTAACCCTAAACCTAATAGTAACCCTGAACCTATCAGTCTTCTGAAGCCTAACCCGGACCCTGTCCCTAACACCTAACCCCTAAACCTAACCCTAACCTGCCCCTAACCCTAACCTTAAACGTAACCATAAACCTAACCCTAACCCTAACCCTAACCCTAATCCTAACCGTAACCATTACCCTAACACTAACACTAATCCTAAACTCTAACCCTAACACTTACTCTAACCCTAACCCTAAACTGTAAAACCAAACCCTAACCCTAAACCTAACCCTAACCCATAACAATTACCCTAACCCTAACCGTAACCCTAACCCTAACACTAACTTCTAACCTTAACCCTAACCCTAATCATAACCCTAAGACTAAATCTCACCCTAAACACTAACACTAACCCTAAACGTAACCCTAACCATAAACCTAAACCATATCATAACCCTAAACCTAACACTAAACCTAACCCAAAACCTAACCCTAACACTTAACTTAATGCTAAAACCTAACCCTAACCCTAACACTAAGCCTAACTCTAAACCTAACCATAAGCCTAAACTTAACCTTAACCCTAACCCCAACCCTATCCCTAAACCTGACCCTAAACCTAACCCTAATCTAACCCTAACCCTAACCATAGCCCTAACCCTTACCCTTACCCTAATCTCTAACCCTAACGCTAACCCTAACACTAATCTCTAACTCTAAACGCTAACAATAAACCTAACCCTAAACCGAACCATAAACCTAAACCTAACCTTAACCCTAACCATAACGCTAACCATAACCGTAACCCTGGTTTTAACCCTAAGCAGAATACTAACACTAATCCATAACCCTAACCTTAACCCTTAGCATAACCCTAACACTAAATGTAAAACTAGCCCCTAACACTAACACTCACCCTATTCATAATCCCTAACCCTAATCCTAACCCTAACACTAAAACTAGCCATAACCCTAAATGTAACACCAACACTAAACGTAACCCTAAACATAACCTTAACCATATCCTTAACACCTAACCCCTAACCCTAACCCAAACCCTAAACCTAACCATAACCCTAAAACTAACATCAATGCTAACCCTAAACCCTATCCATAACCTCACCCTAACGCTAACCCAAAACCTACCTCTAATCCCTATCCTAAACCTAACCCTAACCCTCAACCTAACCCTAAACCGAACACTAACCGTAACCCTAAACATAACCTTAACCCTAACCCTTCCTACCTATAACCATAACCCTAAACCAAATTCTAACACTAACCCTAACTTTAACACTTAACCCTAAACCTTAACCCTAACGCTAACCCTAACCCTAACATCTAACACTAAACCTATCCCTAAACAAAGCCTAATCATAACCATAACCATAACACTCTAAAACTAAACCATACCAAAACCCTAACCCTATCAATAACACTAACCCTAGCCCTAACCCTAACTTCTAACTCTAACCCTAACCCTTACACTATCCCTAACACTAAACCTAGCCCTAACTGAAACCCTAACCCTAAAGCTAACCTCTAACCCTAACCCTAGCCCTTAACCTAACCCAAACCCCTACGCAAAACCTAACCCTAACCCTAATCCTAAATCTCACACTAACCCTAAAGCTAACCCTAAACCTAAACCTAACCTTAATCCTAAACCTAACCCTAACCCTATCCCTCACACTCACCCTGACCCTATCCCTAATCGCTAAACCTAACCATAACCATAACCCAAACACTAACACCAAAACCCTAACCCTAATCATAACACAAAACCTCACCGTAACCCTAACCCTAACCCTAGCTCTATTCCTAACCTTCTATCCCTAAACCTAACCCTAATCCTAACCCTAAAGCTAACACCTAACCCTAACCCTAACACCTAACCCTAACCCTAACCCTATCCCTAACCGTAAACCTAATGCTAACCCTATCCCTAAGTCTAACCCTATCAATAAACTAAACCCTAGACCTAAAACTATCCCTAAACCTAATCCTAGAACTGAGCCTAACGCTAACTCTAACTGTAAACTTAACACTAATCCATAACCATAACCCTAACCAAAAACCTAAAACTCACTCTAACCCTATCCCTAATCCCTAACCCTAACCCGAACCGTAACCCAAACACTAACCCCGAAAACCTAACCCTAAACCTAACCCGAACCCTAATCCTAAACTTAACCCTAAACATAACCCTAAACCTAACCATAAACCTAACCGTAACCCTAAGCCTAACCTTAACCCTAAAACTAACACGAATGCAAATTCATAACCCTAAACCTAACTCTAAACCTAACCCTAATCCCTAACGATAAGCCTAAACCTAACCCTAATCCTAAACCCTATCCCTAATCGCTAACCCTAACTATAACCATAATCCAAACACTAACAACAAAACACTAACCCTAATCATAACACAACCCTAGCTTTAATCCTAACCTTCTAACTCTTACCCTAACCCTAATCCTAACACGAACCCTAACACTAACACCTACCCCTAACCCTAACCCTAACCCCTAACCCTAACCCTAACCCTATCCCTAACCGTAAACCTAATGCTAACCTTATCCCTAAACCTAAACCTATCAATAAACCAAACCCTAGCCCTAAAACTATCCCTAAACCTAATCCTAGAACTGAGCCAAAAACTAACTCTAACTTTAAACCTAACCCTAATCCATAACCCTAACCCTAACCCTACCCCTAAACTCACTCTAACCCTATCCCTAATCCCTAACCCTAACCCTAACCCTAACCCAAACACTAACCCCGAAAGCCTAACCCTAAACCTAACCCTAACATTAATCCTACCCTTCCTACCCTAACCCTAACACTAGCCCTAACCCTAACGCTAAAACTAACCCTAACCCGAAACCCTAACCCTAACCCTAAGACTAACACTAACACCTAACCCTAACCATAACCCTATCATTAAACCTAAAGCTAATGCTAACCCTGTCCCTAACCCTAACCCAGACAATAAACCTAACCCTAAACCTAAAACTATCCCTAACCCTAATCATAATACTGAGCCTAACACTAACCCTAAGCCTAACCCTAACCCTAACCCTAACCCTAACCGTAACCATTACCCTAACACTAACACTAATCCTAAACTCTAACCCTAACACTTACTCTAACCCTAACCCTAAACTGTAAAACCAAACCCTAACCCTAACACAAACCCTAACCCAAAATCTAAACCTAACCCTAACTTAATCCTAACCCTAAACCTAACCCTAACCCATAACAATTACCCTAACCCTAACCGTAACCCTAACCCTAACACTAACTTCTAACCTTAACCCTAACCCTAATCATAAACCTAAGACTAAATCTCACCCTAAACTCTAACACTAACCCTAAACGTAACCCTAACCCTAAACCTAAACCATATCATAACCCTAAACCTAACACTAAACCTAACCCAAAACCTAACCCTAACACTAAACCTAATCCTAAAACCTAACCCTAACCCTAACACTAAGCCTAACTCTAAAACTAACCATAAGCCTAACCTTAACCTTAACCCTAACCCCAACCCTATCCCTAAACCTGACCCTAAACCTAACCCTAATCTAACCCTAACCCTAACCATTACCCTAACCCTTACCCTTACCCTAATCTCTAAACCTAACGTTAACCCTAACCCTAATCTCTAACTCTAAACACTAACAATAAACCTAACCCTAAACCGAACCATAAACCAAAACCTAACCTTAACCCTAACCATAACGCTAACCATAACCGTAACCCTGGTTTTAACCCTAAGCAGAATACTAACACTAATCCATAACCCTAACCTTAACCCTTACCATAACCCTAACACTAAATGTAAAACTAGCCCCTAACACTAACACGAACCCTATCCGTAATCCCTAACCCTAATTCTAACCCTAACACTAAAACTAGCCACAACCCTAAATGAAACACCAACACTAAACGTAACCCTGAACATAACCTTAACCATATCCTTAACACCTAACCCCTAACCCTAACCCAAACCCTAAACCTAACCATAACCCTAACACTAACATTAATGCTAACCCTAAACCCTAACCATAACCCTCACCCTAACGCTAACCCAAAACCTAACTCTAATCCCTATCATAAACCTAACCCTAACCCTAAACCTAACCCTAAACCGAACACTAACCGTAACCCTAAACATAACCTTAACCCTAACCCTCCCTACCTATAACCATAACCCTAAACCAAAGTCTAACACTAACCCTAACTTTAACACTTAACCCTAAACCTTAACCCTAACGCTAACCCTAACCCTAACATCTAACACTTAACCTATCCCTAAACAAAGCCTAATTATAACCATAACCCTAACACTCTAAAACTAACCCATATCGAAACCCTAACCTTATCAATAACACTAACCCTAGCCCTAACCCTAACTTCTAACTCTAACCCTAACCCTTACACTATCCCTAACACTAAACCTAGCCCTAACTGAAACCCTAACCCTAAAGCTAACCTCTAACCCTAACCCTAGCCCTTACCCTAACCCAAAACCCTACGCAAAACCTAACTCTAACCCTAACCCTAAACCTCACACTATCCCTAAAGCTAACCCTAACCCTAAACCTAAACTTAACCCTAACCCTAACCCTAACCCTAACACTCACCCTAACCCTAACCCTAATCCTAACACTAACCCTAACACCTAACCCTAACCCTAACACCTAAACCTAAACCTAACCCTATCCCTAACCGTAAACCTAATGCTAACCCTATCCCTATCCCTAACACTATCAATAAACTAAACCCTAGCCCTAAAACTATCCCTAAACCTAATCCTAGAACTGAGCCTAACGCTAACACTAGCTGTAAACTTAACACTAATCCATAACCATAACCCTAACCCAAACCCTAAAATTCACTCAAACCCTATCCCTACTACTTAACCCTAACCCTAACCCTAACCCAAACACTAAACCCGAAACCCTAACCCTAAACCTAACCCGAACCCTAATCCTAAACTTAAACCTAAACCTAACCCTAAAACTAAACATAACCCTAACCGTAACCCTGAGCCTAACCCTAACCCTAAACCTAACCCGAACACTAATCCTAAACTTAAACCTAAACCTAACCCTAAAACTAAACATAACCCTAACCGTAACCCTGAGCCCAACCCTAACCCTAAAATTAACACGAACCCAAATTCATAACCCTAAACATAACTCTAAACCTAACCCTAATCCCTAACCCTAACGATAAGCCTAAACCTAACCCTAAACCTAAACCTTATCCCTAATCGCTAACCCTAACCATAACCATAACCCAAACACTAACACCAAAACCCTAACCCTAATCGTAACACAAAACCTCACCGTAACCCTAACCCTAACCCTAGCTCTAATCCTAACCATTTAACTCTAACCCTAACCCTAATTCTAACCCGAACCCTAACACTAACACCAACCCCTAACCCTAACACTAAGCCCTAAGCCTAAACCTAACCCTATCCCTAACCGTATACCTAATGCTAACCCTATCCCTAAACCTAAACCTATCAATAAACCGAACCCTAGCCCTAAATCAATCCCTAACCCTAATCCTAGAAATGAGCCTAAAACTAACTCTAACTGTAAACGTAACAGTAATCCATAACCCTAACCCTAACCCTAACCCTAAACTCACTCTAACCCTATCCCTAATTCCTAACTCTAACTCTAACCCTAACGCAAACACTAACCCTGAAACCCTAACCTTAAACTTAACCCTAACATTGATCCTAACCTTCTAACCCTAACCCTAACCCTAGCCCTAACCCTAACGCTAAAACTAACCATAATGGGAAACCTTAACCCTAACCCTAAGACTAACACTAACACCTAACCCTAACCATAACCCTATCATTAAACCTAAAGCTAATGCTAACCCTGTCCCTAAAACTAACCCAGACAATAAACCTAACCCTAAACCTAAAACTATCCCTAACCCTAATCATAATACTGAGCCTAACACTAACCCTAAGCCTAACCCTAACCCTAAATTCTTACTCTAAACCTAACCAGAAAAGTAACCCTAGTCCATAACCCTAACATTAACCTTTACAATACCCCTAACCCTAACAGTAACACTAACCCCTAAGCCTGACCCTAACCTTATCCCTAATCCCTAAGCCTAGCTCTAACAATAACACTAACCCTAACCATAAGCCTGAACATAACTGTAAACCTAACCCTAACCATAACCATATTTTATCACCTAACCCGTAACCCTAACCAAAACCCGAACCCTAAACCTAACCCTAAACCTAATTGTAACGCTGAACCTATCAGTATTCCGAAGCCTAACCCTGACCCTATCCCTAACACCTAACCCCTAAACCTAACCCTAACCTACCCCTATCCCTAACCTTAAACGTAACCGTAAACCTAATGCTAAACCTAACCCTAACCATAACACTAACCCTAACCATTACCCTAACACTAACACTAATCCTAAACTCTAACCCTAACACTTACCCTAACCCTAACCCTAAACTGTAAAACCAAACCCTAACCCTAACACAAACCCTAACCCAAAATCTGAAGCTAACCCTAACCCAAATTCTAACTCTAACCCTAACCCTAACCCATAACAATAACCCTAATCCTAACCGTAACCCTAACCATTACCCTAACACTAACACTAATCCTAACTATAACACTAACACTTACCCTAAGCATAACCCTAAACTGTAAAACCAAACCCTAACCCTAACACAAACCCTAACCCAAAATCTAAACCTAACCCTAACCCAAATCCTACGCTAACCCTAACCCTAACCCTAACCCATAACAATAACCCTAACCCTAACCGTAACACTAACCCTAACACTAACTTCTAACCTTAACCCTAACCCTAATCATAACCCTAAGACTAAATCTCACCCTAAAATCTAACACTAAACCTAAACGTAACCCTATCAATAAACCTAAACCATATCATAAACCTAAATCTAACACTAAACCTAACCCAAAACTTAACCCTAAAATTAACCTAACCCTTAAACCTAACCCTAACCATAACACTAAGCCTAACCCTAAAACTAACCATAATCCTAACCTTAACCTTAACCTAACCCCAACCCTATCCCTAAACCTGACCCTAAAACTAACCCTAATCTAACCCTAACCCTAACCATAACCCTAACCCTTACCCTTACCCTAAACTCTAACCCTAATGCTAACCCTAACCCTAATCTCTAACTCTAAACGCTAACAATAAACCTAACCCTAAACCGAGCCATAAACCTAAACCTAACCTTAACCCTAACCATAACGCTAACCCTAACTGTAACCCTAGTTTTAACCCTAAGCCAAATACTAACACTAATCCATAACCCTAACCTTAACCCTTAACATAACCCTAACACTAAATGTAAAACTAGCCCCTAATCCTAACACTAACCCTATCCGTAATCCCTAACCCTAATCCTAACACTAACACTAAAACTAGCCGTAACCCTAAATGTAACACCAACACTAAACGTAACCCTAAACATAACCTTAACCATATGCTTAACACCTAACCCCTAACCCTAACCCAAACCCTAAACCTAACAATAACTCTAACACTAACACTAATGCTAACCCTAAACCCTAACCATAACCCTCACCCTAACGCTAACCCAAAACCTACCTCTAATCCCTATCCAAAACCTAATCCTAACCCTAAACCTAACCCCAAACCGAACACTAACCGTAACCCTAAACATAACCTTAACCCTAACCCTCCCTACCTATAACCATAACCCTAAACCAAAGTCTAACACTAACCCTAACTTTAACACTTAACCCTAAAGCTTTAACCTAACGCTAAAACTAACCCTAACATCTAACACTAAACCTATACCTAAACAAAGCCTAATCATAACCATATCCCTAAAACTCTAAAACTAAACCATACCGAAACCCTAACCGTATCAATAACACTAACCCTAGACCTAACCCTAACTTCTAACTCTAACCCTAACCCTTACACTATCCCTAACACTAAACCTAACCCTAACTGAAACCCTAACACTAAAGCTAACCTCTAAACCTAAACCTAGCCCTTACCCTAACCCAAACCCCTACGCAAAACCTAACCCTAATCTTAACCCTAAATCTCACACTAATCCTAAACCTAACCCTAACCCTAAACCTAACCTTAACCCTAACCCTAACCCTAACACTCACCCTAACACTATCCCTAATCGCTAACCCTAACCATAACCATAACCCAAACACTAACACCAAAACCCTAACCCTAATCATAACACAAAACCTCACCGTAACCCTAACCCTAACCCTAGCTCTAATCCTAACCTTCTAGCCCTGACCCTAACCCTAATCCTAACCCTAACCCTAACACCTAACACTAACCCTAACACCTAACCCTAACCCTAACCCTATACCTAACCGTAAACCTAATGTTAACTCTATCCCTAACCCTAACCCTATCAATAAACTAAACCCCGGCCCTAAAACTTACCCTAAATCTAATCCTAGAACTGAGCCTAACGCTAACTCTAACTGTAAACTTAACACTAATCCATAACCATAACCCTAACCCAAACCCTAAAATTCACTCTAAACCTATCCCTAATCCCTAACCCTAACCCTAAGAACTACCCCTAACCCTAACCCTAAGACCTGATCTTAACCCTAACCCTATATCTCACCGTAAACCTAATGTTAATCCTATCCCTAACCCTAAACCTATCAATAAACCGAACCCTAGCCCTAAAACTATCCCTAACCCTAATCCTAGACCTGAGCCAAAAACTAACTCTAACTGTAAACCTAACCCTAATCCATAACCCTAAACCTAACCCTACCCCTAAAGTCACTCTAACCCTATCCCTAATCCCTAACCCTAACCCGATACCCTAACCCAAACACTAACCCCGAAACCCTAACCCTAAACCTAACCCTAACATTAATCCTAACCTTCTAACCCTAACCCTAACCCTAGCCCTAACCCTAGCGCTAAAACTAACCCTAACCCGAAACCCTAACCCTAACCCTAAGACTAACACTAACACCTAACCCTAACCATAACCCTATCATTAAACCTAAAGCTAATGCTAACCCTGTCCCTAACCCTAACACAGACAATAAACCTAACCCTAAACCTAAAACTATCCCTAACCCTAATCATAATACTGAGCCTAACACTAACCCTAAGCCTAACCCTAACCCTAATTTCTAACTCTAACCCTAACCAAAACAGTAACCCTTGTCCATAACCCTAACATTAACCTATACAATAACACTAACCCTAACGGTAACACTAACCCCTAAGCCTGTCCCTAACCTTATCCCTAATTCCTAAGCCTAGCTCTAACAATAACACTAACCCTAAACATAACCCTAAAGATAACTGTAAACCTAACCCTAACCATAACCATATTCTTATCACTTAACCCATAACCCTAACCAAAACCCGAACCCTAAACCTAACCCTAAACCTAATAGTACCCCTGAACCTATCAGTCTTCCGAAGCCTAACCCTAACCCTATCCCTAACACCTAAACCCTAAACCTAACCCTAAACTGAACCTAACCCTAACCTTAAACGTAACCGTAAACCTAACCCTAACCCTAACCCTAACCCTAACCGTAACCATTACCCTAACACTAACACTAATCCTAAACTCTAACCCTAACACTTACCCTAACCCTAACCCTAAACTGTAAAACCAAACCCTAACCCTAACACAAACCCTAACCCAAAATCTAAACCTAACCCTAACCTAAATCCTAACCCTGACCCTAACCCTAACCCTAACCCATAACAATAACCCTAACCTAACCGTAACCCTAACCCTAACACTAACTTCTAACCTTAACCCTAACCCTAATCATAAACCTTAGACCAAATAACACCCTAAACTCTAACACTAACCCTAAACGTAACCCTAACCCTAAACCTAAACCATATCATAACCCTAAACCTAACACTAAACCTAACCCAAAACCTAACCCTAACACTAAACCTAATCCTAAAACCTAACCCTAACCCTAACACTAAGCCTAACTCTAATACTAACCATAAGCCTAACCTTAACCTTAACTCTAACCACAACCCTATCCCTAAACCTGACCCTAAACCTAACCCTAATCTAACCCAACCCTAACCATAACCGTAACCCTTAGCCTTACCCTAAACTCTAACCCTAATGCTAACCCTAACCCCAAACTCTAACTCTAAACGGTAACAATAAACCTAATCCTAACCGAACCATAAACCTAAACCTAACCTTAACCCTAACCATAACGCTAACCCTAACCGTAACCCTGGTTTTAACCCTAAGCAGAATACTAACACTAATCCATAACCTTAACCTTAACCCTTACCATAACCCTAACACTAAATGTAAAACTAGCCCCTAACCCTAACACTAACCCTATCCGTAATCCCTAACCCTAATCCTAACACTAACACTAAAACTAGCCGTAACACTAAATGTACCACCAACACTAAACGTAACCCTAAACATAACCTTAACCATATCCTTAACACCTAACCCCTAACCCTAACCCAAACCCTAAACCTAACAATAACCCTAACACTAACACTAATGCTAACCCTAAACCCTAACCATAACCCTCACCCTAACGCTAACCCAAAACCTACCTCTAATCCCTATCATAAACCTAACCCTAACCCTAAACCTAATACTAAACCGAACAGTAACCGTAAGCCTAAACATAACCTTAACCCTAAACCTCCCTACCTATAACCATAACCCTAAAACAAAGTCTAACACTAACCCTAACTTTAACACTTAACCCTAAACCTTAAACCTAACCCTAACATCTAACACTAAACCTATCCCTAAATAAAGCCTAACCATAATCCTAACCCTAACACTAAAACTAACCGATACCGAAACCCTAACGCTATCAATAACACTAACCCTAGCGCTAACCCTAACTTCTAACTCTAACCCTAACCCTTACACTATCCCTAACACTAAACCTAACCCTAACTGAAACCCTAACGCTAAAGCTAACCTCTAAACCTAACCCTAGCCCTTACCCTAACCCAAAACCCTTCGCCAAACCTAACCCTAACCCTAACCCTAAACCTCACACTAACACTAAACCTAACCCTAACCCTAAACCTAACCTTAAGCCCAACCCTAATCCTAACCCTAACCCTAACCCTAACACTCACCCTAACCCTATCCCTAATCGCTAACGCTAACCATAACCATAACCAAAACACTAACACCAAAACCCTAACCCTAATCATAACACAAAACCTCACCGTAACCCTAACCCTAACCCTAGCTCTAATCCTAACCTTCTAGCCCTGACCCTAACCCTAATCCTAACACTAACCCTAACCCCTAAACCTAACCCTAACCCTAACACCTAACCCTAATACTAACCCTATCCCTAACGGTAAACCTAATGCTAACCCTATCCCTAACCCTAACCCTATCAATAAACTAAACCCTAGCCCTAAAACTATCCCTAAACCTAATCCTAGAACTGAGCCTAACGCTAACACTAACTGTAAACTTAACACTAATCCATAACCATAACCCTAACCAAAGCCTAAAATTCACTCTAACCCTATCCCTACTCCCTAAACCTAACCCTAACCCAAACCCAAACACTAACCCCGAAACCCTAACCCTAACCCTAACCCTAACCCTAACCCTAACCTAACCCTAACCTGCCCCTAACCCTAACCTTAAATGTAACCGTAAACCTAATGATAAACCTAACCCTAACCGTAACCGTTACCTTAACCATTACCCTAACACTAACACTAATCCTAAACTCTAACCCTAACACTTACCCTAACCCTAACCCTAAACTGTAAAACCAAACCGTAACCCTAACACAAACCCTAACCCAAAATCTAAAGCTAACCCTAACCCTAACCCTAACCCATAACAATAACCCTAACCCTTACCATAACCCTAATGCTAACACTAACTTCTAACCTTAACCCTAACCTTAATCATAACCCGAAGACTAAATCTCACCCTAAACTCTAACACTAACCCTAATCGTAAACCTAACCCTAAACCTAACCCTAAAGCTAACACTAAACCTAACCCTAAAACTAACCATAACCCTAACCGTAACCCTAAGCTTAACCCTAACCCTAAAACTAACACGAACCCGAATTCATAACCCTAAACCTAACTCGAAACCTAACCCTAATCCCTAACCCTAACGACAAGCCTAAACCTAACCCTCAACCTAAACCCTATCCCTAATCGCTAACCCTAACCATAACCATAACCCAAACACTAACACCAAAACCCTAACCCTAATCGTAACACAAAACCTCACCGTAACCCTAACCCTAACCCTAGCTCTAATCCTAACCATCTAACCCTAACCCTAACCCTAATTCTAACCCGAACCCGAACACTAACACCAACGCCTAACCCTAACCCTAAGCCCTAACCCTAACCCTAACACTATCCCTAACCGTAAACCTAATGCTAACCCTATCCCTAACCATAAACCTATCCATAAACCGAACCCTAGCCCTAAAACTATCCCTTACCCTAATCCTAGAAATGAGCCTAAAACTAACTCTAACTGTAAACGTAACAGTAATCCATAACCCTAACCCTAACCCTAACCCTAAACTCACTCTAACCCTATCCCTAATTCCTAACTCTAACTCTAACCCTAACCCAAACACTAACCCCGATACCCTAACCCTAAACCTAATCCTAACATTAATCCTAACCTTCTAACCCTAACACTAACCCTAGGCCTAACCCTAACGCTAAAACTAACACTAACCCGAAACCCTAACCCTAACCCTAACCTAAGCCTAACACTTACACCTAACCCTAACCATAACCCTATCATCAAAGCTAAAGCTAATGCTAACCCTGTCCCTAACCCTAACCCAGACAATAAACCTAACCCTAAACCAAAAATTATCCCTAACCCTAATTTTAATACTCAGCCTAACACTAACCCTAAGCCTAACCCTAACCCTAATTTCTAACTCTAACCCTAACCAGAACAGTAACCCTTGTCCATAACCCTAACATTAACCTTTACAATAACCCTAACCCTAACCGTAACACTAACCCCTAAGCCTGACCCTAACCTTATCCCTAATCCCTAAGCCTAGCTCTAACAATAACATTAACCGTAACCATAACCCTAAAGATAACCGTAAACCTAACCCTAACCATAACCATATTCTTATCACCTAACCCATAACCCTGAACAAAACCTGAACCCTAAACCTAACCCTAAACCTAATAGTAACCCTGAACCTATCAGTCTTCCGAAGCCTAACCCTGACCCTATCCCTAACAACTAACCCCTAAACCTAACCCTAACCTGCCCCTAACCCTAACCTTAAACGTAACCGTAAACCTAACCCTAATCTAACCCTTACCCTAACCATAAGGCTAACCCTTACCCTTACCCTAAACTCTAACCCTAACGCTAACCCTAACCCTAATCTCTAACTCTAAACGCTAACAATAAACCTAACCCTAAACCGAACCATAAATCTAAACCTATCCTTAACCATAACCATAATGATAACCCAAACCGTAACCCTAGTTTTAAGCCTAAGCTGAATACTAACACTAATCCATAACCCTAACCTTAACCCTTACCATAACCCTAACACTAAATATAAAACTAGCCAATAACCCTAACACTAACCCTATCCGTAATCCCTAACCCTATTCCTAACACTAACACTAAAACTAGCCATAGCCCTAAATGTAACACCAACACTAAACGTAACCCTAAACATAACCTTAACCATATCCTTAACACCTAACCCCTAACCCTAACCCAAACCATAAACCTCACCATAACCCTAACACTAACACTCATGCTAACCCTAAAACCTAACCATAACCCTCACCCTAACGCTAACCCAAAACCTACCTCTAATCCCTATCCTAAACCTAACCCTAACCCTAAACCTAACCCTAAACCGAACACTAACCGTAACCCTAAACATAACCTTAACCCTAAACCTCCCTACCTATAACCATAACCCTAAACCAAAGTCTAACACTAACCCTAACTATAACACTTAACCCTAAACCTTAAACCTAACCCTAACATCTAACACTAAACCTATCCCTAAACAAAGCCTAACCATAACCCTAACCCTAACACTCAAAAACTAACCCATACCGAAACCCAAACCCTATCAATAACACTAACCCTAGCCGTAACCCTAAGTTCTAACTCTAACCCAAACCCTTACACTATCCCTAACACTGAACCTAACCCTAACTGAAACCATAACCCTAAAGCTAACCTCTAACCCTAACCCTAGCCCTTACTCTAACCCAAACCCCTACGCAAAACCTAACCCTAACCCTAACCCTAAACCTCACACTAACCCTAAACCTAACCCTAACCCTAAACCTAACATTAACCCTAACCATAACCCTAACCCTAACACTCACACTAACCCTATCCCTAATCGCTAACCCTAACCATAACCATAACCCAAACACTAACACCAAAACCCTAACCCTAATCATAACACAAAACCTCACCGTAACCCTAACAATAACCCTAGCTCTAATTCTAACCTTCTAGCCCTGACCCTAACCCTAATCCTAACCCTAACCCTAACACCTAAACCTAACCCTAACACCTAAACCCAACCCTATCCCTATCCCTAACTGTAAACCTAATGCTAACCCTATCCCTAACCCTAACCCTATCAATAAACTAAACCCTAGCCCTAAAACTATCCCTAAACCTAATCCTAGAACTGAGCCTAACGCTAACTCTAACTGTAAACTTAACGGTAATCCATAATCTTAACCCTAACCCAAACCCTAAAACTCACTCTGACCCTATCCCTAATCCCTCACCCTAACCCTAACCCTAACCCAAACAGTAACCCGGAAACCCTAACACTAAACCTAACCAAAACCCTAATCCTAAACTTAACCCTAAACCTAACCCGAAACCTAACCATAACCCTAACCGTAACCCTAAGCCTAACCCTATCCCTAACACTAACACAAACACAAATTCATAACCCTAAACCTAACTCTAAACCTAACCCTAATCCCTAACCCTTACGATAAGCCTAACCCTAACCCAAAACTTAAACCCTATCCCTAATCGCTAACCATCACCATAACCATAACCCAAACACTAACACCAAAATCCTAATTATAATCATAACACAAAACCTCACCGTAACCCTAACCCGAACCCGAGCTCTTATCCTAACCTTCTAGCCCTGACCCTAAGCCGAATCCTAACCCTAACTAACCCTAACACCTAACCCTAACCCTAACACCTAACCCTAAACCTAACCCTATGCCTATCCGGAAACCTAATGCAAACCCTATCTCTAACCCTAACCCTATCAATAAACTAAACCCTAGCCCTAAAACTATCCCTAAACATAATCCTAGAACTGAGCCTAACGCTAACTCTAACTGTAAACTTAACGCTAATCCATAACCATAACCCTAACCCAAACCCTAAAACTCACTCTAACCCTATCCCTAATCTCTAACACTAACCCTAACCCTAACCCAAACACTAAAACCAAATCCCTAACCCTAAACCTACCCCGAACACTAATCCTAAACTTAACCCTAACCCTAACCCTAAACCTAACCATAACCCTAACCGTAACCCTAAGCCTAACCCTAACCCTAACACTAACACGAACACAAATTCATAACCCTAAACCTAACTCTAACCCTAACCCTAATCCCTAACCCTTACGATAAGCCTAACCCTAACCCAAAACCTAAACCCTATCCCTAATCGCTAACCGTAACCATAACCATAACCCAAACACTAACACCAAAACCCTAATTCTAATCATAACACAAAACCTCACCGTAACCCTAACCCTAACCCTAGCTCTAATCCTAACCTTCTAACTCTAAACCTAACCCTAATCCTAACCCGAACCCTAACACTAACACCTACCCATAACCCTAACCCTAAACCCTACACCTAACCCTAACCCTAAACCCTAACCCTATCCCTAACCGTAAACCTAATGCTAACCCTATCCCTAACCCTAAACCTATCAATAAACCGAACCCTAGCCCTAAAACTATACCTAACCCTAATCCTAGAAATGAGCCTAAAACTAACTCTAACTGTAAACGTAACAGTAATCCATAACCCTAACCCTAACCCTACCCCTAAACTCACTCTAACACTGTCCCTAATTCCTAACTCTAACTCTAACCCTAACCCAAACAGTAACCCCGAAACCCTAACCCTAAACCTAACCCTAACATTAATCCTAATCTTCTAACCCTAACCCTAACCCTAGCCATTACTCTAACGCTAAAACTAACCCTAACCCGAAACCCTAACCCTAACCCGAAGCCTAGCACTAACACCTTACCCTAACCATAACCCTATCATTAAACCTAAACTTAATGCTAACCCTGTCCCTAAAACTAACCCAGACAATAAACCTAACTCTAAACCTAAAACTATCCCTAAACCTAATCATAATACTGAACCTAACACTAACCCAAGCCTAACCATAACCCTAATTTCTAACTCTAACCCTAACCAGAACAGTAACCCTAGTCCATAACCCTAACATTAACCTTTACAATAACCCTAACCCTGACTGTAACACTAACCCCTAAGCCTGACCCTAACCTTATCCCTAATCCCTAAGCCTAGCTCTCACAATAACACTAACCCTAACCATAACCCTAAACATAACTGTAAACCTAACCCTAACCATAACCATATTCTTATCACCTAACCCACAACCCTAACCAAAACCCGAACCCTAGACCTAACCCTAAACCTAATAGTAACCCTGAACCTATCAGTCTTCCGAAGCCTAACCCTGACCCTATCCCTAACACCTAACCCCTAAACCTAACCCTAACCTGCCCCTAACCCTAACCTTAAATGTAACCGTAAACCTAACCCTAAACCTAACCCTAACCCTGACCCTAACCCCAACCATTACCCTAACACTAACACTAATCCTAAACCCTAACCCTAACACTTACCCTAACACTAAACCTAAACTGTAAAACCAAACCCTAACCCTAAAACAAACCCTAACCCAAAATCTACACCTAACCCGAAAGCAAATCCTAACCCTAACACTAACCCTAACCCATAACAATAACCCTAACCCTAACCATAACCCTAACCCTAAGACTAACTTCTAACCTTAACCCTAACCCTAATCATAACCCTAAGACTAAATCTCACCCTAAACTCTAACACTAACCCTAAACGTAACGCTAATCCTAAATCTAAACCATATCATAACCCTAAACCTAACACTAAACCTAACCCAAAACCTAATCCTAAAACTAAACCTAACCCTAAAACCTAACCCTAACCCTAACCCTAACCCTAACCCTAACCCTAACCCTAATCTAACCCTAACCCTAACCATAACCCTAACCCTTACCCTTACCCTAAACTCTAACCCTAACTCTAACCCTAACCCTAATCTCTAACTCTAAATGATAACAATAAACCTAACCCTAAACCGAACCCTAATCCTAAACCTAACCTTAACCCTAACCATAACGCTAACCCTAACCGTAACCCTAGTTTTAACCCTAAGCCAAATACTAACACTAATCCATAACATTAACCTTAACTCTTACCATAACCCTAACAGTAAATGTAAAACTAGCCCCTAACCCTAACACTAACCCTATCCGTAATCCCTAACCCTAATCCTAACCATAACACTAAAACTAGCCATAACCCTAAATGTAACACCAACACTATACGTAACCCTAAACATAACCTTAACCATATCCTTAACACCTAACCCCTAACCCTAACCCAAACCCTAAACCTAACCATAACCCTAACACTAACACTAATGCTAACCCTAAACCCTAACCATAACCCTCACCCTAACGCTAACCCAAAACATACCTCTAATCCCTATCCTAAACCTAACCATAACCCTAAACCTAACCCTAAAGCGAACAGTAACCGTAACCCTAAACATAACCTTAACCCTAAACCTCCCTACCTATAACCATAACCCTAAACCAAAGTCTAACACTAACCCTAACTTTAACACTTAACCCTAAACCTTAACTCTAACGCTAACCCTAACCCTAACCCTAACATCTAACACTAAACCTATCCCTAAACAAAGCCTAACCATAACCCTAACCCTAACACTCTAAAACTAACCCATACCTAAACCCTAACCCTATCAATAACACTAACCCTAGCCCTAACCCTAACTTCTAACTCTAACCCTAACCCTTACACTATCCCTAACTAACACTAAACCTAACCCTAACTGAAACCCTAACCCTAAAGCTAACCTCTAACCCTAACCCTAGCCCTTACCCTAACCCAAACCCCTACGCAAAACCTAACCCTAACCCTAACCCTAAACCTCACACTAACCCTAAACCTAACCCTAACCCTAAACCTAACATTAACCCTAACCCTAACCCTAACCCTAACACTCACCCTAACCCTATCCCTAATCGCTAACGCTAACCATAACCATAACCCAAACACTAACACCAAAACCCTAACCCTAATCATAACACAAAACCTCACCGTAACCCTAACAATAACCCTAGCTCTAATTCTAACCTTCTAGCCCTGACCCTAAACCTAATCCTAACCCTAACCCTAACACCTAAACCTAACCCTAACACCTAACCCTAACCCAAGCCCTATCCCTAACCGTAAACCTAATGCTAACCCTATCCCTAACCCTAACCCTATCAATAAACTAAACCCTAGCCCTAAAACTATCCCTAAACCTAATCCTAGAACTGAGCCTAACGCTAACTCTAACTGTAAACTTAACGGTAATCCATAACCTTAACCCTAACCCAAACCCTAAAACTCACTCTCACCCTATCCCTAATCCCTCACCCTAACCCTAACCCTAACCCAAACAGTAACCCGGAAACCCTAACACTAAACCTAACCCGAAGCCTAATCCTAAACTTAACCCTAACCCTAACCCGAAACCTAACCATAACCCTAACCGTAACCCTAAGCCTAACCCTATCCCTAACACTAAGAAAAACACAAATTCATAACCCTAAACCTAACTCTAAACCTAACCCTAATCCCTAACCCTTGCGATAAGCCTAACCCTAACCCAAAACCTAAACCCTATCCCTAATCGCTAACCATCACCATAACCATAACCCAAACACTAACACCAAAATCCTAATTATAATCATAACACAAAACCTCACCGTAACCCTAACCCGAAACCTAGCTCTAATCCTAACCTTCTAGCCCTGACCCTAAGACGAATCCTAACCCTAACCCTAACACCTAACCCTAACCCTAACACCTAACCCTAACCCTAACCCTATCCCTATCCGGAAACCTAATGCTAACCCTATCTCTAACCCTAACCCTATCAATAAACTAAACCCTAGCCCTAAAACTTTCCCTAAACCTAATCCTAGAACTGAGCCTAACGCTAACTCTAACTGTAAACTTAACGCTAATCCATAACCATAACCCTAACACAAACCCTAAAACTCACTCTAACCCTATCCCTAATCTCTAACACTAACCCTAACCCTAACCCAAACACTAACCCCAAATCCCTAACCCTAAACCTAACCCGAACCCTAATCCTAAACTTAACCCTAACCCTAACCCTAAACCTAACCATAACCCTAACCGTAACCCTAAGCCTAACCCTAACCCTAACACTAACACGAACACAAATTCATAACCCTAAACCTAACTCTAACCCTAACCCTAATCCCTAACCCTTACGATAAGCCTAACCCTAACCCAAAACCTAAACCCTATCCCTAATCGCTAACCGTAACCATAACCATAACCCAAACACTAACACCAAAACCCTAATTCTAATCATAACACAAAACCTCACCGTAACCCTAACCCTAACCCTAGCTCTAATCCTAACCTTCTAACTCTAAACCTAACCCTAATCCTAACCCGAACCCTAACACTAACACCTACCCATAACCCTAACCCTAAACCCTACACCTAACCCTAACCCTAACCCCTAACCCTATCCCTAACCGTAAACCTAATGCTAACCCTGTCCCTAACACTAAACCTATCAATAAACCGAACCCTAGCCCTAAAACTATACCTAACCCTAATCCTAGAAATGAGCCTAAAACTAACTCTAACTGTAAACGTAACAGTAATCCACAACCCTAACCCTAACCCTACCCCTAAACTCACTCTAACACTGTCCCTAATTCCTAACTCTAACTCTAACCCTAACCCAAACAGTAACCCCGAAACCCTAACCCTAAACCTAACCCTAACATTAATCCTAATCTTCTAACCCTAACCCTAACCCTAGCCATTACCCTAACGCTAAAACTAACCCTAACCCGAAACCCTAACCCTAACCCGAAGCCTAGCACTAACACCTTACCCTAACCATAACCCTATCATTAAACCTAAACTTAATGCTAACCCTGTCCCTAACACTAACCCAGACAATAAACCTAACCCTAAACCTACAACTATCCCTAAACCTAATCATAATACTGAACCTAACACTAACCCAAGCCTAACCATAACCCTAAATTCTAACTCTAACCCTAACCAGAACAGTAACCCTAGTCCATAACCCTAACATTAACCTTTACAATAACCCTAACCCTGACTGTAACACTAACCCCTAAGCCTGACCCTAACCTTATCCCTAATCCCTAAGCCTAGCTCCCACAATAACACTAACCCTAACCATAACCCTAAACATAACTGTAAACCTAACCCTAACCATAACCATATTCTTATCACCTAACCCACAACCCTAACCAAAACCCTAGACCTAACCCTAAACCTAATAGTAACCCTGAACCTATCAGTCTTCCGAAGCCTAACCCTGACCCTATCCCTAACACCTAACCCCTAAACCTAACCCTAACCTGCCCCTAACCCTAACCTTAAATGTAACCGTAAACCTAACCCTAAACCTAACCCTAACCCTGACCCTAACCCTAACCATTACCCTAACACTAACACTAATCCTAAACTCTAACCCTAACACTTACCCTAACCCTAAACCTAAACTGTAAAACCAAACCCTAACCCTAACACAAAACCTAACCCAAAATCTACACCTAACCCGAAACCAAATCCTAACCCTAACACTAACCCTAACCCATAACAATAACCCTAACCCTAACCATAACCCTAACCCTAAGACTAACTTCTAACCTTAACCCTAACCCTAATCATAACCCTAAGACTAAATCTCACCCTAAACTCTAACACTAACCCTAAACGTAACGCTAATCCTAAATCTAAACCATATCATAACCCTAAACCTAACACTAAACCTAACCCAAAACCTAACCTTAACACTAAACCTAACCCTAAAACCTAACCCTAACCCTAACCCTAACCCTAACCCTAACCCTAATCTAACCCTAACCCTAACCATAACCCTAACCCTTACCCTTACCCTAAACTCTAACCCTGACTCTAACCTTAACCCTAATCTCTAACTCTAAACGATAACAATAAACCTAACCCTAAACCGAACCCTAATCCTAAACCTAACCTTAACCCTAACCATAACGCTAACCCTAACCGTAACCCTAGTTTTAACCCTAAGCCAAATACTAACACTAATCCATAACATTAACCTTAACCCTTACCATAACCCTAACAGTAAATGTAAAACTAGCCCCTAACCCTAACACTAACCCTATCCGTAATCCCTAACCCTAATCCTAACCATAACACTAAAACAAGCCATAACCCTAAATGTAACACCAACACTATACGTAACCCTAAACATAACCTTAACCATATCCTTAACACCTAACCCCCAACCCTAACCCAAACCCTAAACCTAACCATAACCCTAACACTAACACTAATGCTAACCCTAAACCCTAACCATAACCCTCACCCTAACGCTAACCAAAACATACCTCTAATCCCTATCCTAAACCTAACCATAACCCTAAACCTAACCCTAAAGCGAACAGTAACCGTAACCCTAAACATAACCTTAACCCTAAACCTCCCTACCTATAACCATAACCCTAAACCAAAGTCTAACACTAACCCTAACTTTAACACTTAACCCTAAACCTTAACTCTAACGCTAACCCTAACCCTAACCCTAACATCTAACACTAAACCTATCCCTAAACAAAGCCTAACCATAACCATAACCCTAACACTCTAAAACTAACCCATACCTAAACCCTAACCCTATCAATAACACTAACCCTAGCACTAACCCTAACTTCTAACTCTAACCCTAACCCTTACACTATCCCTAACTAACACTAAACCTAACCCTAACTGAAACCCTAACCCTAAAGCTAACCTCTAACCCTAACCCTAGCCCTTACCCTAACCCAAATCCCTATGCAAAACCTAACCCTAACTCTAACCCTAAACCTCACACTAACACTAAACCTAACATTAACCCTAAACCTAACATTAACCCTAACCCTACACCTAACCCTAACCCTAAGCCTAACACTCACCCTAACCCTATCCCTAGTCGCTAACCCTAACCATAACCATAACCCAAACACTAACACCAAAACCCTAATCCTAATCACAACACAAAACATCACCGTAACCTTAACCCTAACCCTAGCTCTAATCCTAACCTTCTAGCCCTGACCCTAACCCTAATTCTAACACTAACCCTAACAACTAACCCTAACCCTAACACCTAACCCTAACCCTAGCCCTATCCCTAACCGTAAACCTAATGCTAACCCTATCCCTAACCCTAACCCTATCAATAAACTAAACCCTAACCCTAAAACTATCCCTAAACCTAATCATAGAACAGAGCCTAACGCTAACTCTAACTGTAAACTTAACGCTAATCCATAACCGTAACCCTAACCCAAACCCTAAAACTCACTCTAACCCTATTCCTAATCCCTAACCCTAACCCTAACCCTAACCCAAACACTAACCCTGATTCCCTAACCCGAAACCTAACCCGAAGCCTAATCCTAAACTTAACCCTAACCCTAACCCGAAACCTAACCATAACCCTAACTGTAACCCTAAGCTTAACCCTAACCCTAACACTAACACGAACACAAATTCATAACCCTAAACCTAACTCTAACCCTAACTCTAATCCCTAACCCTTACGATAAGCCTAACCGTAACCCAAAACCTAGACCCTATCCCTAATCGCTAACCGTAACCATAACCATAACCCAAACACTAACACCAAAACCCTAATTCTAATCATAACACAAAACGTCACCGTAACCCTAACCCTAACCCTAGCTCTAATCCTAACCTTCTAACTCTAAACCTAACCCTAATCCTAACACGAACCCTAACACTAACACCTACACATAACCCTAACCCTAACCCCTAACCCTAACCCTAACCCTATCCCTAACCGTAAACCTAATGCTAACCCTATCCCTAACCCTAAACCTATCAATAAACCGAACCCTAGGCCTAAAACATTCCCTCACCCTAATCCTAGAAATGAGCTTAAAACTGACTCTAACTGTAAACGTAACAGTAATCCATAACCCTAACCCTAACCCTACCCCTAAACTCACTCTAACACTGTCCCTAATTCCTAACTCTAACTCTAACCCTAACCCAAACAGTAACCCCGAAACCCTAACCCTAAACCTAACCCTAACATTAATCCTAATCTTCTAACCCTAACCCTAACCCTAGCCATTACCCTAACGCTAAAACTAACCCTAACCCGAAACCCTAACCCTAACCCGAAGCCTAGCACTAACACCTTACCCTAACCATAACCCTATCATTAAACCTAAACTTAATGCTAACCCTGTCCCTAACACTAACCCAGACAATAAACCTAACCCTAAACCTAAAACTATCCCTAAACCTAATCATAATACTGAACCTAACACTAACCCAAGCCTAACCATAACCCTAATTTCTAACTCTAACCCTAACCAGAACAGTAACCCTAGTCCATAACCCTAACATTAACCTTTACAATAACCCTAACCCTGACCGTAACACTAACCCCTAAGCCTGACCCTAACCTTATCCCTATTCCCTAAGCCTAGCTCTCACAATAACACTAACCCTAACCATAACCCTAAACATAACTGTAAACCTAACCCTAACCATAACCATATTCTTATCACCTAACCCACAACCCTAACCAAAACCCGAACCCTAGACCTAACCCTAAACCTAATAGTAAGCCTGAACCTATCAGTCTTCCGAAGCCTAACCCTGACCCTATCCCTAACACCTAACCCCTAAACCTAACCCTAACCTGCCCCTAACCCTAACCTTAAATGTAACCGTAAACCTAACCCTAAACCTAACCCTAACCCTGACCCTAACCCTAACCATTACCCTAACACTAACACTAATCCTAAACTCTAACCCTAACACTTACCCTAACCCTAAACCTAAACTGTAAAACCAAACCCTAACCCTAACACAAAACCTAACCCAAAATCTACACCTAACCCGAAACCAAATCCTAACCCTAACACTAACCCTAACCCATAACAATAACCCTAACCCTAACCATAACCCTAACCCTAAGACTAACTTCTAACCTTAACCCTAACCCTAATCATAACCCTAAGACTAAATCTCACCCTAAACTCTAACACTAACCCTAAACGTAACGCTAATCCTAAATCTAAACCATATCATAACCCTAAACCTAACACTAAACCTAACCCAAAACCTAACCCTAACACTAAACCTAACCCTAAAACCTAACCCTAACCCTAACACTAACCCTAACCCTAACCCTAACCCTAATCTAACCCTAACCCTAACCATAACCCTAACCCTTACCCTTACCCTAAACTCTAACCCTAACTCTAACACTAACCCTAATCTCTAACTCTAAACGATAACAATAAACCTAACCCTAAACCGAACCCTAATCCTAAACCTAACCTTAACCCTAAGCATAACGCTAACCCTAACCGTAACCCTAGTTTTAACCCTAAGCCAAATACTAACACTAATCCATAACATTAACCTTAACCCTTACCATAACCCTAACAGTAAATGTAAAACTAGCCCCTAACCCTAACACTAACCCTATCCATAATCCCTAACCCTAATCCTAACCATAACACTAAAACTAGCCATAACCCTAAATGTAACACCAACACTATACGTAACCCTAAACATAACCTTAACCATATCCTTAACACTAACCCCTAACCCTAACCCAAACCCTAAACCTAACCATAACCCTAACACTAACACTAATGCTAACCCTAAACCCTAACCATAACCCTCACCCTAACGCTAACCCAAAACATACCTCTAATCCCTATCCTAAACCTAACCATAACCCTAAACCTAACCCTAAAGCGAACAGTAACCGTAACCCTAAACATAACCTTAACCCTAAACCTCCCTACCTATAACCATAACCCTAAACCAAAGTCTAACACTAACCCTAACTTTAACACTTAACCCTAAACCTTAACTCTAACGCTAACCCTAACCCTAACCCTAACATCTAACACTAAACCTATCCCTAAACAAAGCCTAACCATAACCATAACCCTAACACTCTAAAACTAACCCATACCTAAACCCTAACCCTATCAATAACACTAACCCTAGCCCTAACCCTAACTTCTAACTCTAACCCTAACCCTTACACTATCCCTAACTAACACTAAACCTAACCCTAACTGAAACCCTAACCCTAAAGCTAACCTCTAACCCTAACCCTAGCCCTTACCCTAACCCAAATCCCTACGCAAAACCTAACCCTAACTCTAACCCTAAACCTCACACTAACACTAAACCTAACATTAACCCTAAACCTAACATTAACCCTAACCCTACACCTAACCCTAACCCTAAGCCTAACACTCACCCTAACCCTATCCCTAGTCGCTAACCCTAACCATAACCATAACCCAAACACTAACACCAAAACCCTAATCCTAATCACAACACAAAACATCACCGTAACCCTAACCCTAACCCTAGCTCTAATCCTAACCTTCTAGCCCTGACCCTAACCCTAATTCTAACACTAACCCTAACAACTAACCCTAACCCTAACACCTAACCCTAACCCTAGCCCTATCCCTAACCGTAAACCTAATGCTAACCCTATCCCTAACCCTAACCCTATCAATAAACTAAACCCTAACCCTAAAAATATCCCTAAACCTAATCATAGAACAGAGCCTAACGCTAACTCTAACTGTAAACTTAACGCTAATCCATAACCGTAACCCTAACCCAAACCCTAAAACTCACTCTAACCCTATTCCTAATCCCTAACCCTAACCCTAACCCTAACCCAAACACTAACCCTGATTCCCTAACCCGAAACCTAACCCGAAGCCTAATCCTAAACTTAACCCTAACCCTAACCCGAAACCTAACCATAACCCTAACCGTAACCCTAAGCCTAACCCTAACCCTAACACTAACACGAACACAAATTCATAACCCTAAACCTAACTCTAACCCTAACTCTAATCCCTAACCCTTACGATAAGCCTAACCGTAACACAAAACCTAGACCCTATCCCTAATCGCTAACCGTAACCATAACCATAACCCAAACACTAACACCAAAACCCTAATTCTAATCATAACACAAAACCTCACCGTAACCCTAACCCTAACCCTAGCTCTAATCCTAACCTTCTAACTCTAAACCTAACCCTAATCCTAACACGAACCCTAACACTAACACATACCCATAACCCTAACCCTAACCCCTAACCCTAACCCTAACCCTATCCCTAACCGTAAACCTAATGCTAACCCTATCCCTAACCCTAAACCTATCAATAAACCGAACCCTAGGCCTAAAACATTCCCTCACCCTAATCCTAGAAATGAGCTTAAAACTGACTCTAACTGTAAACGTAACAGTAATCCATAACCCTAACCCTAACCCTACCCCTAAACTCACTCTAACACTGTCCCTAATTCCTAACTCTAACTCTAACCCTAACCCAAACAGTAACCCCGAAACCCTAACCCTAAACCTAACCCTAACATTAATCCTAATCTTCTAACCCTAACCCTAACCCTAGCCATTACCCTAACGCTAAAACTAACCCTAACCCGAAACCCTAACCCTAACCCGAAGCCTAGCACTAACACCTTACCCTAACCATAACCCTATCATTAAACCTAAACTTAATGCTAACCCTGTCCCTAACACTAACCCAGACAATAAACCTAACCCTAAACCTAAAACTATCCCTAAACCTAATCATAATACTGAACCTAACACTAACCCAAGCCTAACCATAACCCTAATTTCTAACTCTAACCCTAACCAGAACAGTAACCCTAGTCCATAACCCTAACATTAACCTTTACAATAACCCTAACCCTGACCGTAACACTAACCCCTAAGCCTGACCCTAAACTTATCCCTATTCCCTAAGCCTAGCTCTCACAATAACACTAACCCTAACCATAACCCTAAACATAACTGTAAACCTAACCCTAACCATAACCATATTCTTATCACCTAACCCACAACCCTAACCAAAACCCGAACCCTAGACCTAACCCTAAACCTAATAGTAAGCCTGAACCTATCAGTCTTCCGAAGCCTAACCCTGACCCTATCCCTAACACCTAACCCCTAAACCTAACCCTAACCTGCCCCTAACCCTAACCTTAAATGTAACCGTAAACCTAACCCTAAACCTAACCCTAACCCTGACCCTAACCCTAACCATTACCCTAACACTAACACTAATCCTAAACTCTAACCCTAACACTTACCCTAACCCTAAACCTAAACTGTAAAACCAAACCCTAACCCTAACACAAAACCTAACCCAAAATCTACACCTAACCTGAAACCAAATCCTAACCCTAACACTAACCCTAACCCATAACAATAACCCTAACCCTAACCATAACCCTAACCCTAAGACTAACTTCTAACCTTAACCCTAACCCTAATCATAACCCTAAGACTAAATCTCACCCTAAACTCTAACACTAACCCTAAACGTAACGCTAATCCTAAATCTAAACTATATCATAACCCTAAACCTAACACTAAACCTAACCCAAAACCTAACCCTAACACTAAACCTAACCCTAAATCCTAACCCTAACCCTAACCCTAACCCTAACCCTAACCCTAACCCTAACCCTAATCTAACCCTAACCCTAACCATAACCCTAACCCTTACCCTTACCCTAAACTCTAACCCTAACTCTAACACTAACCCTAATCTCTAACTCTAAACGATAACAATAAACCTAACCCTAAACCGAACCCTAATCCTAAACCTAACCTTAACCCTAACCATAACGCTAACCCTAACCGTAACCCTAGTTTTAACCCTAAGCCAAATACTAACACTAATCCATAACATTAACCTTAACCCTTACCATAACCCTAACAGTAAATGTAAAACTAGCCCCTAACCCTAACACTAACCCTATCCATAATCCCTAACCCTAATCCTAACCATAAAACTAAAACTAGCCATAACCCTAAATGTAACACCAACACTATACGTAACCCTAAACATAACCTTAACCATATCCTTAACACTAACCCCTAACCCTAACCCAAACCCTAAACCTAACCATAACCCTAACACTAACACTAATGCTAACCCTAAACCCTAACCATAACCCTCACCCTAACGCTAACCCAAAACATACCTCTAATCCCTATCCTAAACCTAACCATAACCCTAAACCTAACCCTAAAGCGAACAGTAACCGTAACCCTAAACATAACCTTAACCCTAAACCTCCCTACCTATAACCATAACCCTAAACCAAAGTCTAACACTAACCCTAACTTTAACACTTAACCCTAAACCTTAACTCTAACGCTAACCCTAACCCTAACCCTAACATCTAACACTAAACCTATCCCTAAACAAAGCCTAACCATAACCATAACCCTAACACTCTAAAACTAACCCATACCTAAACCCTAACCCTATCAATAACACTAACCCTAGCCCTAACCCTAACTTCTAACTCTAACCCTAACCCTTACACTATCCCTAACTAACACTAAACCTAACCCTAACTGAAACCCTAACCCTAAAGCTAACCTCTAACCCTAACCCTAGCCCTTACCCTAACCCAAATCCCTACGCAAAACCTAACCCTAACTCTAACCCTAAACCTCACACTAACACTAAACCTAACATTAACCCTAAACCTAACATTAACCCTAACCCTACACCTAACCCTAACCCTAAGCCTAACACTCACCCTAACCCTATCCCTAGTCGCTAACCCTAACCATAACCATAACCCAAACACTAACACCAAAACCCTAATCCTAATCACAACACAAAACATCACCGTAACCCTAACCCTAACCCTAGCTCTAATCCTAACCTTCTAGCCCTGACCCTAACCCTAATTCTAACACTAACCCTAACAACTAACCCTAACCCTAACACCTAACCCTAACCCTAGCCCTATCCCTAACCGTAAACCTAATGCTAACCCTATCCCTAACCCTAACCCTATCAATAAACTAAACCCTAACCCTAAAAATATCCCTAAACCTAATCATAGAACAGAGCCTAACGCTAACTCTAACTGTAAACTTAACGCTAATCCATAACCGTAACCCTAACCCAAACCCTAAAACTCACTCTAACCCTATTCCTAATCCCTAACCCTAACCCTAACCCTAACCCAAACACTAACCCTGATTCCCTAACCCGAAACCTAACCCGAAGCCTAATCCTAAACTTAACCCTAACCCTAACCCGAAACCTAACCATAACCCTAACCGTAACCCTAAGCCTAACCCTAACCCTAACACTAACACGAACACAAATTCATAACCCTAAACCTAACTCTAACCCTAACTCTAATCCCTAACCCTTACGATAAGCCTAACCGTAACCCAAAACCTAAACCCTATCCCTAATCGCTAACCGTAACCATAACCATAACCCAAACACTAACACCAAAACCCTAATTCTAATCATAACACAAAACCTCACCGTAACCCTAACCCTAACCCTAGCTCTAATCCTAACCTTCTAACTCTAAACCTAACCCTAATCCTAACACGAACCCTAACACTAACACATACCCATAACCCTAACCCTAACCCCTAACCCTAACCCTAACCCTATCCCTAACCGTAAACCTAATGCTAACCCTATCCCTAACCCTAAACCTATCAATAAACCGAACCCTAGGCCTAAAACATTCCCTCACCCTAATCCTAGAAATGAGCTTAAAACTGACTCTAACTGTAAACGTAACAGTAATCCATAACCCTAACCCTAACCCTACCCCTAAACTCACTCTAACACTGTCCCTAATTCCTAACTCTAACTCTAACCCTAACCCAAACAGTAACCCCGAAACCCTAACCCTAAACCTAACCCTAACATTAATCCTAATCTTCTAACCCTAACCCTAACCCTAGCCATTACCCTAACGCTAAAACTAACCCTAACCCGAAACCCTAACCCTAACCCGAAGCCTAGCACTAACACCTTACCCTAACCATAACCCTATCATTAAACCTAAACTTAATGCTAACCCTGTCCCTAACACTAACCCAGACAATAAACCTAACCCTAAACCTAAAACTATCCCTAAACCTAATCATAATACTGAACCTAACACTAACCCAAGCCTAACCATAACCCTAATTTCTAACTCTAACCCTAACCAGAACAGTAACCCTAGTCCATAACCCTAACATTAACCTTTACAATAACCCTAACCCTGACCGTAACACTAACCCCTAAGCCTGACCCTAAACTTATCCCTATTCCCTAAGCCTAGCTCTCACAATAACACTAACCCTAACCATAACCCTAAACATAACTGTAAACCTAACCCTAACCATAACCATATTCTTATCACCTAACCCACAACCCTAACCAAAACCCGAACCCTAGACCTAACCCTAAACCTAATAGTAAGCCTGAACCTATCAGTCTTCCGAAGCCTAACCCTGACCCTATCCCTAACACCTAACCCCTAAACCTAACCCTAACCTGCCCCTAACCCTAACCTTAAATGTAACCGTAAACCTAACCCTAAACCTAACCCTAACCCTGACCCTAACCCTAACCATTACCCTAACACTAACACTAATCCTAAACTCTAACCCTAACACTTACCCTAACCCTAAACCTAAACTGTAAAACCAAACCCTAACCCTAACACAAAACCTAACCCAAAATCTACACCTAACCCGAAACCAAATCCTAACCCTAACACTAACCCTAACCCATAACAATAACCCTAACCCTAACCATAACCCTAACCCTAAGACTAACTTCTAACCTTAACCCTAACCCTAATCATAACCCTAAGACTAAATCTCACCCTAAACTCTAACACTAACCCTAAACGTAACGCTAATCCTAAATCTAAACCATATCATAACCCTAACCCTAACACTAAACCTAACCCAAAACCTAACCCTAACACTAAACCTAACCCTAAATCCTAACCCTAACCCTAACCCTAACCCTAACCCTAACCCTAATCTAACCCTAACCCTAACCATAACCCTAACCCTTACCCTTACCCTAAACTCTAACCCTAACTCTAACACTAACCCTAATCTCTAACTCTAAACGATAACAATAAACCTAACCCTAAACCGAACCCTAATCCTAAACCTAACCTTAACCCTAACCATAACGCTAACCCTAACCGTAACCCTAGTTTTAACCCTAAGCCAAATACTAACACTAATCCATAACATTAACCTTAACCCTTACCATAACCCTAACAGTAAATGTAAAACTAGCCCCTAACCCTAACACTAACCCTATCCATAATCCCTAACCCTAATCCTAACCATAAAACTAAAACTAGCCATAACCCTAAATGTAACACCAACACTATACGTAACCCTAAACATAACCTTAACCATATCCTTAACACTAACCCCTAACCCTAACCCAAACCCTAAACCTAACCATAACCCTAACACTAACACTAATGCTAACCCTAAACCCTAACCATAACCCTCACCCTAACGCTAACCCAAAACATACCTCTAATCCCTATCCTAAACCTAACCATAACCCTAAACCTAACCCTAAAGCGAACAGTAACCGTAACCCTAAACATAACCTTAACCCTAAACCTCCCTACCTATAACCATAACCCTAAACCAAAGTCTAACACTAACCCTAACTTTAACACTTAACCCTAAACCTTAACTCTAACGCTAACCCTAACCCTAACCCTAACATCTAACACTAAACCTATCCCTAAACAAAGCCTAACCATAACCATAACCCTAACACTCTAAAACTAACCCATACCTAAACCCTAACCTTATCAATAACACTAACCCTAGCCCTAACCCTAACTTCTAACTCTAACCCTAACCCTTACACTATCCCTAACTAACACTAAACCTAACCCTAACTGAAACCCTAACCCTAAAGCTAACCTCTAACCCTAACCCTAGCCCTTACCCTAACCCAAATCCCTACGCAAAACCTAACCCTAACTCTAACCCTAAACCTCACACTAACACTAAACCTAACATTAACCCTAAACCTAACATTAACCCTAACCCTACACCTAACCCTTACCCTAACCCTAATACTCACCCTAACCCTATCCCTAGTCGCTAACCCTAACCATAACCATAACCCAAACACTAACACCAAAACCCTAATCCTAATCACAACACAAAACATCACCGTAACCTTAACCCTAACCCTAGCTCTAATCCTAACCTTCTAGCCCTGACCCTAACCCTAATTCTAACACTAACCCTAACAACTAACCCTAACCCTAACTCCTAACCCTAACCCTAGCCCTATCCCTAACCGTAAACCTAATGCTAACCCTATCCCTAACCCTAACCCTATCAATAAACTAAACCCTAACCCTAAAACTATCCCTAAACCTAATCATAGAACAGAGCCTAACGCTAACTCTAACTGTAAACTTAACGCTAATCCATAACCGTAACCCTAACCCAAACCCTAAAACTCACTCTAACCCTATTCCTAATCCCTAACCCTAACCCTAACCCTAACCCAAACACTAACCCTGATTCCCTAACCCGAAACCTAACCCGAAGCCTAATCCTAAACTTAACCCTAACCCTAACCCGAAATCTAACCATAACCCTAACCGTAACCCTAAGCCTAACCCTAACCCTAACACTAACACGAACACAAATTCATAACCCTAAACCTAACTCTAACCCTAACTCTAATCCCTAACCCTTACGATAAGCCTAACCATAACCCAGAACCTAGACCCTATCCCTAATCGCTAACCGTAACCATAACCATAACCCAAACACTAACACCAAAACCCTAATTCTAATCATAACACAAAACCTCACCGTAACCCTAACCCTAACCCTAGCTCTAATCCTAACCTTCTAACTCTAAACCTAACCCTAATCCTAACACGAACCCTAACACTAACACCTACCCATAAACCTAACCCTAACCCCTAACCCTAACCCTAACCCTATCCCTAACCGTAAACCTAATGCTAACCCTATCCCTAACCCTAAACCTATCAATAAACCGAACCCTAGGCCTAAAACATTCCCTCACCCTAATCCTAGAAATGAGCTTAAAACTGACTCTAACTGTAAACGTAACAGTAATCCATAACCCTAACCCTAACCCTACCCCTAAACTCACTCTAACACTGTCCCTAATTCCTAACTCTAACTCTAACCCTAACCCAAACAGTAACCCCGAAACCCTAACCCTAAACCTAACCCTAACATTAATCCTAATCTTCTAACCCTAACCCTAACCCTAGCCATTACCCTAACGCTAAAACTAACCCTAACCCCAAACACTAACCCTAACCCGAAGCCTAGCACTAACACCTTACCCTAACCATAACCCTATCATTAAACCTAAACTTAATGCTAACCCTGTCCCTAACACTAACCCAGACAATAAACCTAACCCTAAACCTAAAACTATCCCTAAACCTAATCATAATACTGAACCTAACACTAACCCAAGCCTAACCATAACCCTAATTTCTAACTCTAACCCTAACCAGAACAGTAACCCTAGTCCATAACCCTAACATTAACCTTTACAATAACCCTAACCCTGACCGTAACACTAACCCCTAAGCCTGACCCTAACCTTATCCCTAATCCCTAAGCCTAGCTCTCACAATAACACTCACCCTAACCATAACCCTAAACATAACTGTAAACCTAACCCTAACCATAACCATATTCTTATCACCTATCCCACAACCCTAACCAAAACCCGAACCCTAGACCTAACCCTAAACCTAATAGTAACCCTGAACCTATCAGTCTTCCGAAGCCTAACCCTGACCCTATCCCTAACACCTAACCCCTAAACCTAACCCTAACCTGCCCCTAACCCTAACCTTAAATGTAACCGTAAACCTAACCCTAAACCTAACCCTAACCCTGACCCTAACCCTAACCATTACCCTAACACTAACACTAATCCTAAACTCTAACCCTAACACTTACCCTAACCCTAAACCTAAACTGTAAAACCAAACCCTAACCCTAACACAAAACCTAACCCAAAATCTACACCTAACCCGAAACCAAATCCTAACCCTAACACTAACCCTAACCCATAACAATAACCCTAACCCTAACCATAACCCTAACCCTAAGACTAACTTCTAACCTTAACCCTAACCCTAATCATAACCCTAAGACTAAATCTCACCCTAAACTCTAACACTAACCCTAAACGTAACGCTAATCCTAAATCTAAACCATATCATAACCCTAAACCTAACACTAAACCTAACCCAAAACCTAACCCTAACACTAAACCTAACCCTAAAACCTAACCCTAACCCTAACCCTAACCCTAACCCTAACCCTAACCCTAATCTAACCCTAACCCTAACCATAACCCTAACCCTTACCCTTACCCTAAACTCTAACCCTAACTCTAACACTAACCCTAATCTCTAACTCTAAACGATAACAATAAACCTAACCCTAAACCGAACCCTAATCCTAAACCTAACCTTAACCCTAACCATAACGCTAACCCTAACCGTAACCCTAGTTTTAACCCTAAGCCAAATACTAACACTAATCCATAACATTAACCTTAACCCTTACCATAACCCTAACAGTAAATGTAAAACTAGCCCCTAACCCTAACACTAACCCTATCCATAATCCCTAACCCTAATCCTAACCATAAAACTAAAACTAGCCATAACCCTAAATGTAACACCAACACTATACGTAACCCTAAACATAACCTTAACCATATCCTTAACACTAACCCCTAACCCTAACCCAAACCCTAAACCTAACCATAACCCTAACACTAACACTAATGCTAACCCTAAACCCTAACCATAACCCTCACCCTAACGCTAACCCAAAACATACCTCTAATCCCTATCCTAAACCTAACCATAACCCTAAACCTAACCCTAAAGCGAACAGTAACCGTAACCCTAAACATAACCTTAACCCTAAACCTCCCTACCTATAACCATAACCCTAAACCAAAGTCTAACACTAACCCTAACTTTAACACTTAACCCTAAACCTTAACTCTAACGCTAACCCTAACCCTAACCCTAACATCTAACACTAAACCTATCCCTAAACAAAGCCTAACCATAACCATAACCCTAACACTCTAAAACTAACCCATACCTAAACCCTAACCTTATCAATAACACTAACCCTAGCCCTAACCCTAACTTCTAACTCTAACCCTAACCCTTACACTATCCCTAACTAACACTAAACCTAACCCTAACTGAAACCCTAACCCTAAAGCTAACCTCTAACCCTAACCCTAGCCCTTACCCTAACCCAAATCCCTACGCAAAACCTAACCCTAACTCTAACCCTAAACCTCACACTAACACTAAACCTAACATTAACCCTAAACCTAACATTAACCCTAACCCTACACCTAACCCTTACCCTAACCCTAATACTCACCCTAACCCTATCCCTAGTCGCTAACCCTAACCATAACCATAACCCAAACACTAACACCAAAACCCTAATCCTAATCACAACACAAAACATCACCGTAACCTTAACCCTAACCCTAGCTCTAATCCTAACCTTCTAGCCCTGACCCTAACCCTAATTCTAACACTAACCCTAACAACTAACCCTAACCCTAACTCCTAACCCTAACCCTAGCCCTATCCCTAACCGTAAACCTAATGCTAACCCTATCCCTAACCCTAACCCTATCAATAAACTAAACCCTAACCCTAAAACTATCCCTAAACCTAATCATAGAACAGAGCCTAACGCTAACTCTAACTGTAAACTTAACGCTAATCCATAACCGTAACCCTAACCCAAACCCTAAAACTCACTCTAACCCTATTCCTAATCCCTAACCCTAACCCTAACCCTAACCCAAACACTAACCCTGATTCCCTAACCCGAAACCTAACCCGAAGCCTAATCCTAAACTTAACCCTAACCCTAACCCGAAATCTAACCATAACCCTAACCGTAACCCTAAGCCTAACCCTAACCCTAACACTAACACGAACACAAATTCATAACCCTAAACCTAACTCTAACCCTAACTCTAATCCCTAACCCTTACGATAAGCCTAACCATAACCCAGAACCTAGACCCTATCCCTAATCGCTAACCGTAACCATAACCATAACCCAAACACTAACACCAAAACCCTAATTCTAATCATAACACAAAACCTCACCGTAACCCTAACCCTAACCCTAGCTCTAATCCTAACCTTCTAACTCTAAACCTAACCCTAATCCTAACACGAACCCTAACACTAACACCTACCCATAAACCTAACCCTAACCCCTAACCCTAACCCTAACCCTATCCCTAACCGTAAACCTAATGCTAACCCTATCCCTAACCCTAAACCTATCAATAAACCGAACCCTAGGCCTAAAACATTCCCTCACCCTAATCCTAGAAATGAGCTTAAAACTGACTCTAACTGTAAACGTAACAGTAATCCATAACCCTAACCCTAACCCTACCCCTAAACTCACTCTAACACTGTCCCTAATTCCTAACTCTAACTCTAACCCTAACCCAAACAGTAACCCCGAAACCCTAACCCTAAACCTAACCCTAACATTAATCCTAATCTTCTAACCCTAACCCTAACCCTAGCCATTACCCTAACGCTAAAACTAACCCTAACCCCAAACACTAACCCTAACCCGAAGCCTAGCACTAACACCTTACCCTAACCATAACCCTATCATTAAACCTAAACTTAATGCTAACCCTGTCCCTAACACTAACCCAGACAATAAACCTAACCCTAAACCTAAAACTATCCCTAAACCTAATCATAATACTGAACCTAACACTAACCCAAGCCTAACCATAACCCTAATTTCTAACTCTAACCCTAACCAGAACAGTAACCCTAGTCCATAACCCTAACATTAACCTTTACAATAACCCTAACCCTGACCGTAACACTAACCCCTAAGCCTGACCCTAACCTTATCCCTAATCCCTAAGCCTAGCTCTCACAATAACACTCACCCTAACCATAACCCTAAACATAACTGTAAACCTAACCCTAACCATAACCATATTCTTATCACCTATCCCACAACCCTAACCAAAACCCGAACCCTAGACCTAACCCTAAACCTAATAGTAACCCTGAACCTATCAGTCTTCCGAAGCCTAACCCTGACCCTATCCCTAACACCTAACCCCTAAACCTAACCCTAACCTGCCCCTAACCCTAACCTTAAATGTAACCGTAAACCTAACCCTAAACCTAACCCTAACCCTGACCCTAACCCTAACCATTACCCTAACACTAACACTAATCCTAAACTCTAACCCTAACACTTACCCTAACCCTAAACCTAAACTGTAAAACCAAACCCTAACCCTAACACAAAACCTAACCCAAAATCTACACCTAACCCGAAACCAAATCCTAACCCTAACACTAACCCTAACCCATAACAATAACCCTAACCCTAACCATAACCCTAACCCTAAGACTAACTTCTAACCTTAACCCTAACCCTAATCATAACCCTAAGACTAAATCTCACCCTAAACTCTAACACTAACCCTAAACGTAACGCTAATCCTAAATCTAAACCATATCATAACCCTAAACCTAACACTAAACCTAACCCAAAACCTAACCCTAACACTAAACCTAACCCTAAAACCTAACCCTAACCCTAACCCTAACCCTAACCCTAACCCTAACCCTAATCTAACCCTAACCCTAACCATAACCCTAACCCTTACCCTTACCCTAAACTCTAACCCTAACTCTAACACTAACCCTAATCTCTAACTCTAAACGATAACAATAAACCTAACCCTAAACCGAACCCTAATCCTAAACCTAACCTTAACCCTAACCATAACGCTAACCCTAACCGTAACCCTAGTTTTAACCCTAAGCCAAATACTAACACTAATCCATAACATTAACCTTAACCCTTACCATAACCCTAACAGTAAATGTAAAACTAGCCCCTAACCCTAACACTAACCCTATCCATAATCCCTAACCCTAATCCTAACCATAACACTAAAACTAGCCATAACCCTAAATGTAACACCAACACTATACGTAACCCTAAACATAACCTTAACCATATCCTTAACACTAACCCCTAACCCTAACCCAAACCCTAAACCTAACCATAACCCTAACACTAACACTAATGCTAACCCTAAACCCTAACCATAACCCTCACCCTAACGCTAACCCAAAACATACCTCTAATCCCTATCCTAAACCTAACCATAACCCTAAACCTAACCCTAAAGCGAACAGTAACCGTAACCCTAAACATAACCTTAACCCTAAACCTCCCTACCTATAACCATAACCCTAAACCAAAGTCTAACACTAACCCTAACTTTAACACTTAACCCTAAACCTTAACTCTAACGCTAACCCTAACCCTAACCCTAACATCTAACACTAAACCTATCCCTAAACAAAGCCTAACCATAACCATAACCCTAACACTCTAAAACTAACCCATACCTAAACCCTAACCTTATCAATAACACTAACCCTAGCCCTAACTCTAACTTCTAACTCTAACCCTAACCCTTACACTATCCCTAACTAACACTAAACCTAACCCTAACTGAAACCCTAACCCTAAAGCTAACCTCTAACCCTAACCCTAGCCCTTACCCTAACCCAAATCCCTACGCAAAACCTAACCCTAACTCTAACCCTAAACCTCACACTAACACTAAACCTAACATTAACCCTAAACCTAACATTAACCCTAACCCTACACCTAACCCTAACCCTAACCCTAATACTCACCCTAACCCTATCCCTAGTCGCTAACCCTAACCATAACCATAACCCAAACACTAACACCAAAACCCTAATCCTAATCACAACACAAAACATCACCGTAACCTTAACCCTAAGCCTAGCTCTAGTCCTAACCTTCTAGCCCTGACCCTAACCCTAATTCTAACACTAACCCTAACAACTAACCCTAACCCTAACACCTAACCCTAACCCTAGCCCTATCCCTAACCGTAAACCTAATGCTAACCCTATCCCTAACCCTAACCCTATCAATAAACTAAACCCTAACCCTAAAACTATCCCTAAACCTAATCATAGAACAGAGCCTAACGCTAACTCTAACTGTAAACTTAACGCTAATCCATAACCGTAACCCTAACCCAAACCCTAAAACTCACTCTAACCCTATTCCTAATCCCTAACCATAACCCTAACCCTAACCCAAACACTAACCCTGATTCCCTAACCCGAAACCTAACCCGAAGCCTAATCCTAAACTTAAACCTAACCCTAACCCGAAACCTAACCATAACCCTAACCGTAACCCTAAGCCTAACCCTAACCCTAACACTAACACGAACACAAATTCATAACCCTAAACCTAACTCTAACCCTAACTCTAATCCCTAACCCTTACGATAAGCCTAACCATAACCCAAAACCTAGACCCTATCCCTAATCGCTAACCGTAACCATAACCATAACCCAAACACTAACACCAAAACCCTAATTCTAATCATAACACAAAACCTCACCGTAACCCTAACCCTAACCCTAGCTCTAATCCTAACCTTCTAACTCTAAACCTAACCCTAATCCTAACACGAACCCTAACACTAACACCTACCCATAACCCTAACCCTAACCCCTAACCCTAACCCTAACCCTATCCCTAACCGTAAACCTAATGCTAACCCTATCCCTAACCCTAAACCTATCAATAAACCGAACCCTAGGCCTAAAACATTCCCTCACCCTAATCCTAGAAATGAGCTTAAAACTGACTCTAACTGTAAACGTAACAGTAATCCATAACCCTAACCCTAACCCTACCCCTAAACTCACTCTAACACTGTCCCTAATTCCTAACTCTAACTCTAACCCTAACCCAAACAGTAACCCCGAAACCCTAACCCTAAACCTAACCCTAACATTAATCCTAATCTTCTAACCCTAACCCTAACCCTAGCCATTACCCTAACGCTAAAACTAACCCTAACCCGAAACCCTAACCCTAACCCGAAGCCTAGCACTAACACCTTACCCTAACCATAACCCTATCATTAAACCTAAACTTAATGCTAACCCTGTCCCTAACACTAACCCAGACAATAAACCTAACCCTAAACCTAAAACTATCCCTAAACCTAATCATAATACTGAACCTAACACTAACCCAAGCCTAACCATAACCCTAATTTCTAACTCTAACCCTAACCAGAACAGTAACCCTAGTCCATAACCCTAACATTAACCTTTACAATAACCCTAACCCTGACCGTAACACTAACCCCTAAGCCTGACCCTAACCTTATCCCTAATCCCTAAGCCTAGCTCTCACAATAACACTAACCCTAACCATAACCCTAAACATAACTGTAAACCTAACCCTAACCATAACCATATTCTTATCACCTAACCCACAACCCTAACCAAAACCCGAACCCTAGACCTAACCCTAAACCTAATAGTAAGCCTGAACCTATCAGTCTTCCGAAGCCTAACCCTGACCCTATCCCTAACACCTAACCCCTAAACCTAACCCTAACCTGCCCCTAACCCTAACCTTAAATGTAACCGTAAACCTAACCCTAAACCTAACCCTAACCCTGACCCTAACCCTAACCATTACCCTAACACTAACACTAATCCTAAACTCTAACCCTAACACTTACCCTAACCCTAAACCTAAACTGTAAAACCAAACCCTAACCCTAACACAAAACCTAACCCAAAATCTACACCTAACCCGAAACCAAATCCTAACCCTAACACTAACCCTAACCCATAACAATAACCCTAACCCTAACCATAACCCTAACCCTAAGACTAACTTCTAACCTTAACCCTAACCCTAATCATAACCCTAAGATAAATCTCACCCTAAACTCTAACACTAACCCTAAACGTAACGCTAATCCTAAATCTAAACCATATCATAACCCTAAACCTAACACTAAACCTAACCCAAAACCTAACCCTAACACTAAACCTAACCCTAAAACCTAACCCTAACCCTAACCCTAACCCTAACCCTAACCCTAACCTTAACCCTAATCTAACCCTAACTCTAACCATAACCCTAACCCTTACCCTTACCCTAAACTCTAACCCTAACTCTAACCCTAACACTAATCTCTAACTCTAAACGATAACAATAAACCTAACCCTAAACCGAACCCTAATCCTAAACCTAACCTTAACCCTAACCATAACGCTAACCCTAACCGTAACCCTAGTTTTAACCCTAAGCCAAATACTAACACTAATCCATAACATTAACCTTAACCCTTACCATAACCCTAACAGTAAATGTAAAACTAGCCCCTAACTCTAACACTAACCCTATCCGTAATCCCTAACCCTAATCCTAACCATAACACTAAAACTAGCCATAACCCTAAATGTAACACCAACACTATACGTAACCCTAAACATAACCTTAACCATATCCTTAACACCTAACCCCTAACCCTAACCCAAACCCTAAACCTAACCATAACCCTAACACTAACACTAATGCTAACCCTAAACCCTAACCATAACCCTCACCCTAACGCTAACCCAAAACATACCTCTAATCCCTATCCTAAACCTAACCATAACCCTAAACCTAACCCTAAAGCGAACAGTAACCGTAACCCTAAACATAACCTTAACCCTAAACCTCCCTACCTATAACCATAACCCTAAACCAAAGTCTAACACTAACCCTAACTTTAACACTTAACCCTAAACCTTAACTCTAACGCTAACCCTAACCCTAACCCTAACATCTAACACTAAACCTATCCCTAAACAAAGCCTAACCATAACCATAACCCTAACACTCTAAAACTAACCCATACCTAAACCCTAACCCTATCAATAACACTAACCCTAGCCCTAACCCTAACTTCTAACTCTAACCCTAACCCTTACACTATCCCTAACTAACACTAAACCTAACCCTAACTGAAACCCTAACCCTAAAGCTAACCTCTAACCCTAACCCTAGCCCTTACCCTAACCCAAATCCCTACGCAAAACCTAACCCTAACTCTAACCCTAAACCTCACACTAACACTAAACCTAACATTAACCCTAAACCTAACATTAACCCTAACCCTACACCTAACCCTAACCCTAACCCTAACACTCACCCTAACCCTATCCCTAGTCGCTAACCCTAACCATAACCATAACCCAAAAACTAACACCAAAACCCTAATCCTAATCACAACACAAAACATCACCGTAACCCTAACCCTAACCCTAGCTCTAATCCTAACCTTCTAGCCCTGACCCTAACCCTAATTCTAACACTAACCCTAACAACTAACCCTAACCCTAACACCTAACCCTAACCCTAGCCCTATCCCTAACCGTAAACCTAATGCTAACCCTATCCCTAACCCTAACCCTATCAATAAACTAAACCCTAACCCTAAAACTATCCCTAAACCTAATCATAGAACAGAGCCTAACGCTAACTCTAACTGTAAACTTAACGCTAATCCATAACCGTAACCCTAACCCAAACCCTAAAACTCACTCTAACCCTATTCCTAATCCCTAACCCTAACACTAACCCTAACCCAAACACTAACCCTGATTCCCTAACCCGAAACCTAACCCGAAGCCTAATCCTAAACTTAACCCTAACCCTAACCCGAAACCTAACCATAACCCTAACCGTAACCCTAAGCCTAACCCTAACCCTAACACTAACACGAACACAAATTCATAACCCTAAACCTAACTCTAACCCTAACTCTAATCCCTAACCCTTACGATAAGCCTAACCATAACACAAAACCTAGACCCTATCCCTAATCGCTAACCGTAACCATAACCATAACCCAAACACTAACACCAAAACCCTAATTCTAATCATAACACAAAACCTCACCGTAACCCTAACCCTAACCCTAGCTCTAATCCTAACCTTCTAACTCTAAACCTAACCCTAATCCTAACACGAACCCTAACACTAACACCTACCCATAACCCTAACCCTAACCCCTAACCCTAACCCTAACCCTATCCCTAACCGTAAACCTAATGCTAACCCTATCCCTAACCCTAAACCTATCAATAAACCGAACCCTAGGCCTAAAACATTCCCTCACCCTAATCCTAGAAATGAGCTTAAAACTGACTCTAACTGTAAACGTAACAGTAATCCATAACCCTAACCCTAACCCTACCCCAAAACTCACTCTAACCCTGTCCCTAATTCCTAACTCTACCTCTAACCCTAACCCAAACAGTAACCACGAAACCATAACCCTAAACCTAACCCTAACATTAATCCTAACCTTCTAACCCTAACCCTAAACCTAGCCCTAACCCTAACGCTAAAACTAACCCTAACCCGAACCCTAACCCTAACCCGAAGCCCAACACCAACACCTAACCCTAAACATAACCCTATCATTAAACCTAAACTTAATGCTAACCCTGTCCCTAACCCAGACAAAAACCTAACCCTAAACCTAAAACTATCCCTAACCCTAATCATAGTACTGAGCCTAACACTAACCCTAAGCCTAACCCTAACCCTAATTTCTAACTCTAACCCTAACCAGAACAGTAACCCTAGTCCATAACCCTAACATAAGCATTTACAATAACCCTAACCCTAACCGTAACACTAACCCCTAAGTCTGACCCTAATCTTATCCCTAATCCCTAAGCCTAGCTCTAACAATAACACTAACCCTAACCATAACCCTAAACATAACTGTAAACCTAACCCTAACCATAACCATATTCTTATCACCTAACCCATAACAATAAACAAAACCCGAACCCTAAACCTAACCCTAAACCTAATAGTAACCCTGAACCTATCAGTCTTCTGAAGCCTAACCCGGACCCTGTCCCTAACACCTAACCCCTAAACCTAACCCTAAACTGCCCCTAACCCTAACCTTAAACGTAACCATAAACCTAACCCTAACCCTAACCCTAACCCTAATCCTAACCGTAACCATTACCCTAACACTAACACTAATCCTAAACTCTAACCCTAACACTTTCTCTAACCCTAACCCTAAACTGTAAAACCAAACCCTAACCCTAAACCTAACCCTAACCCATAACAATTACCCTAACCCTAACCGTAACCCTAACCCTAACACTAACTTCTAACCTTAACCCTAACCCTAATCATAAACCTAAGACTAAATCTCACCCTAAACTCTAACACTAACCCTAAACGTAACCCTAACCCTAAACCTAAACCATATCATAACCCTAAACCTAACACTAAACCTAACCCAAAACCTAACCCTAACACTTAACTTAATGCTAAAACCTAACCCTAACCCTAACACTAAGCCTAACTCTAAACCTAACCATAAGCCTAAACTTAAACTTAACCCTAACCCCAACCCTATCCCTAAACCTGACCCTAAACCTAACCCTAATCTAACCCTAACCCTAACCATAGCCCTAACCCTTACCCTTACCCTAATCTCTAACCCTAACGCTAACCCTAACACTAATCTCTAACTCTAAACGCTAACAATAAACCTAACCCTAAACCGAACCATAAACCTAAACCTAACCTTAACCCTAACCATAACGCTAACCATAAGCGTAACCCTGGTTTTAACCCTAAGCAGAATACTAACACTAATCCATAACCCTAACCTTAACCCTTAGCATAACCCTAACACTAAATGTAAAACTAGCCCCTAACACTAACACTCACCCTATTCATAATCCCTAACCCTAATCCTAACCCTAACACTAAAACTAGCCATAACCCTAAATGTAACACCAACACTAAACGTAACCCTAAACATAACCTTAACCATATCCTTAACACCTAACCCCTAACCCTAACCCAAACCCTAAACCTAACCATAACCCTAAAACTAACATCAATGCTAACCCTAAACCCTATCCATAACCTCACCCTAACGCTAACCCAAAACCTACCTCTAATCCCTATCCTAAACCTAACCCTAACCCTCAACCTAACCCTAAACCGAACACTAACCGTAACCCTAAACATAACCTTAACCCTAACCCTTCCTACCTATAACCATAACCCTAAACCAAATTCTAACACTAACCCTAACTTTAACACTTAACCCTAAACCTTAACCCTAACGCTAACCCTAACCCTAACATCTAACACTAAACCTATCCCTAAACAAAGCCTAATCATAACCATAACCATAACACTCTAAAACTAAACCATACCGAAACCCTAACCCTATCAATAACACTAACCCTAGCCCTAACCCTAACTTCTAACTCTAACCCTAACCCTTACACTATCCCTAACACTAAACCTAGCCCTAACTGAAACCCTAACCCTAAAGCTAACCTCTAACCCTAACTCTAGCCCTTACCCTAACCCAAACCCCTACGCAAAACCTAACCCTAACCCTAATCCTAAATCTCACACTAACCCTAAAGCTAACCCTAAACCTAAACCTAACCTTAATCCTAAACCTAACCCTAACCCTATCCCTCACACTCACCCTGACCCTATCCCTAATCGCTAAACCTAACCATAACCATAACCCAAACACTAACACCAAAACCCTAACCCTAATCATAACACAAAACCTCACCGTAACCCTAACCCTAACCCTAGCTCTATTCCTAACCTTCTATCCCTAAACCTAACCCTAATCCTAACCCTAAAGCTAACACCTAACCCTAACTCTAACACCTAACCCTAACCCTAACCCTATCCCTAACCGTAAACCTAATGCTAACCCTATCCCTAAGTCTAACCCTATCAATAAACTAAACCCTAGACCTAAAACTATCCCTAAACCTAATCCTAGAACTGAGCCTAACGCTAACTCTAACTGTAAACTTAACACTAATCCATAACCATAACCCTAACCAAAAACCTAAAACTCACTCTAACCCTATTCCTAATCCCTAACCCTAACCCGAACCATAACCCAAACACTAACCCCGAAAACCTAACCCTAAACCTAACCCGAACCCTAATCCTAAACTTAACCCTAAACATAACCCTAAACCTAACCATAAACCTAACCGTAACCCTAAGCCTAACCTTAACCCTAAAACTAACACGAACCCAAATTCATAACCCTAAACCTAACTCTAAACCTAACCCTAATCCCTAACGATAAGCCTAAACCTAACCCTAATCCTAAACCCTATCCCTAATCGCTAACCCTAACTATAACCATAATCCAAACACTAACAACAAAACACTAACCCTAATCATAACACAACCCTAGCTTTAATCCTAACCTTCTAACTCTTACCCTAACCCTAATCCTAACACGAACCCTAACACTAACACCTACCCCTAACCCTAACCCTAACCCCTAACCCTAACCCTAACCCTATCCCTAACCGTAAACCTAATGCTAACCTTATCCCTAAACGTAAACCTATCAATAAACCAAACCCTAGCCCTAAAACTATCCCTAAACCTAATCCTAGAACTGAGCCAAAAACTAACTCTAACTTTAAACCTAACCCTAATCCATAACCCTAACCCTAACCCTACCCCTAAACTCACTCTAACCCTATCCCTAATCCCTAACCCTAACTCTAACCCTAACCCAAACACTAACCCCGAAACCCTAACCCTAAACCTAACCCTAACATTAATCCTACCCTTCCTACCCTAACCCTAACACTAGCCCTAACCCTAACGCTAAAACTAACCCTAACCCAAAACCCTAACCCTAACCCTAAGACTAACACTAACACCTAACCCTAACCATAACCCTATCATTAAACCTAAAGCTAATGCTAACCCTGTCCCTAACCCTAACCCAGACAATAAACCTAACCCTAAACCTAAAACTATCCCTAACCCTAATCATAATACTGAGCCTAACACTAACCCTAAGCCTAACCCTAACCCTAATTTCTAACTCTAACCCTAACCAGAACAGTAACCCTAGTCCATAACCCTAACATTAAACTTTACAATAACCCTAACCCTAACCGTAACACTAACCCCTAAGCTTGACCCTAACCTTATCCCTAATCCCTAAGCCTAGCTCTAACAATAACACTAACCCTAACCATAACCCTAAATATAACTGTAAACCTAACCCTAACCATAACCATATTCTAATCGCCTAACACATAACAATAAACAAAACCCGAACCCTAAACCTAACCTTAAACCTAATAGTAACCCTGAACCTATCAGTCTTCTGAAGCCTAACCTGGACCCTGTCCCTAACACCTAACCCATAAACCTAACCCTAACCTGCCCCTAACCCTAACCATAAACGTAACCATAAACCTAACCCTAACCCTAACCCTAACCCTAACCCTAACCGTAACCATTACCCTAACACTAACACTAATCCTAAACTCTAACCCTAACACTTACACTAACCCTAACCCAAACTGTAAAACCAAACCCTAACCCTAACACAAACCCTAACCCAAAATCTAAACCTAACCCTAACTTAATCCTAACCCTAAACCTAACCCTAACCCATAACAATTACCCTAACCCTAACCGTAACCCTAACCCTAACACTAACTTCTAACCTTAACCCTAACCCTAATCATAAACCTAAGACTAAATCTCACCCTAAACTCTAACACTAACCCTAAACGTAACCCTAACCCTAAACCTAAACCATATCATAACCCTAAACCTAACACTAAACCTAACCCAAAACCTAACCCTAACACTAAACCTAATCCTAAAACCTAACCCTAACCCTAACACTAAGCCTAACTCTAAAACTAACCATAAGCCTAACCTTAACCTTAACCCTAACCCCAACCCTATCCCTAAACCTGACCCTAAACCTAACCCTAATCTAACCCTAACCATAACCATTACCCTAACCCTTACCCTTACCCTAATCTCTAAACCTAACGCTAACCCTAACCCTAATCTCTAACTCTAAACACTAACAATAAACCTAACCCTAAACCGAACCATAAACCTAAACCTAACCTTAACCCTAACCATAACGCTAACCAAAACCGTAACCCTGGTTTTAACCCTAAGCAGAATACTAACACTAATCCATAACCCTAACCTTAACCCTTACCATAACCCTAACACTAAATGTAAAACTAGCCCCTAACACTAACACGAACCCTATCCGTAATCCCTAACCCTAATTCTAACCCTAACACTAAAACTAGCCACAACCCTAAATGAAACACCAACACTAAACGTAACCCTGAACATAACCTTAACCATAACCTTAACACCTAACCCCTAACCCTAACCCAAACCCTAAACCTAACCATAACCCTAACACTAACATTAATGCTAACCCTAAACCCTAACCATAACCCTCACCCTAACGCTAACCCAAAACCTAACTCTAATCCCTATCATAAACCTAACCCTAACCCTAAACCTAACCCTAAACCGAACACTAACCGTAACCCTAAACATAACCTTAACCCTAACCCTCCCTACCTATAACCATAACCCTAAACCAAAGTCTAACACTAACCCTAACTTTAACACTTAACCCTAAACCTTAACCCTAACGCTAACCCTAACCCTAACATCTAACACTTAACCTATCCCTAAACAAAGCCTAATTATAACCATAACCCTAACACTCTAAAACTAACCCATACCGAAACCCTAACCTTATCAATAACACTAACCTTAGCCCTAACCCTAACTTCTAACTCTAACCCTAACCCTTACACTATCCCTAACACTAAACCTAGCCCTAACTGAAACCCTAACCCTAAAGCTAACCTCTAACCCTAACCCTAGCCCTTACCCTAACCCAAAACCCTACGCAAAACCTAACTCTAACCCTAACCCTAAACCTCACACTATCCCTAAAGCTAACCCTAACCCTAAACCTAAACTTAACCCTAACCCTAACCCTAACCCTAACACTCACCCTAACCCTAACCCTAATCCTCACACTAACCCTAACACCTAACCCTAACCCTAACACCTAAACCTAAACCTAACCCTATCCCTAACCGTAAACCTAATGCTAACCCTATCCCTATCCCTAACACTATCAATAAACTAAACCCTAGCCCTAAAACTATCCCTAAACCTAATCCTAGAACTGAGCCTAACGCTAACACTAGCTGGAAACTTAACACTAATCCATAACCATAACCCTAACCCAAACCCTAAAATTCACTCAAACCCTATCCCTACTACCTAACCCTAACCCTAACCCAAACACTAAACCCGAAACTCTAACCCTAAACCTAACCCGAACCCTAATCCTAAACTTAAACCTAAACCTAACCCTAAAACTAAACATAACCCTAACCATAACCCTGAGCCTAACCCTAACCCTAAACCTAACCCGAACACTAATCCTAAACTTAAACCTAAACCTAACCCTAAAACTAAACATAACCCTAACCGTAACCCTGAGCCCAACCCTAACCCTAAAATTAACACGAACCCAAATTCATAACCCTAAACATAACTCTAAACCTAACCCTAATCCCTAACCCTAACGATAAGCCTAAACCTAACCCTAAACCTAAACCTTATCCCTAATCGCTAACCCTAACCATAACCATAACCCAAACACTAACACCAAAACCCTAACCCTAATCGTAACACAAAACCTCATCGTAACCCTAACCCTAACCCTAGCTCTAATCCTAACCATTTAACTCTAACCCTAACCCTAATTCTAACCCGAACCCTAACACTAACACCAACCCCTAACCCTAACACTAAGCCCTAAGCCTAACCCTAACCCTATCCCTAACCGTATACCTAATGCTAACCCTATCCCTAAACCTAAACCTATCAATAAACCGAACCCTAGCCCTAAATCAATCCCTAACCCTAATCCTAGAAATGAGCCTAAAACTAACTCTAACTGTAAACGTAACAGTAATCCATAACCCTAACCCTAACCCTAACCCTAAACTCACTCTAACCCTATCCCTAATTCCTAACTCTAACTCTAACCCTAACGCAAACACTAACCCTGAAACCCTAACCTTAAACTTAACCCTAACATTGATCCTAACCTTCTAACCCTAACCCTAACCCTAGCCCTAACCCTAACGCTAAAACTAACCCTAATGGGAAACCTTAACCCTAACCCTAAGACTAACACTAACACCTAACCCTAACCATAACCCTATCATTAAACCTAAAGCTAATGCTAACCCTGTCCCTAAAACTAACCCAGACAATAAACCTAACCCTAAACCTAAAACTATCCCTAACCCTAATCATAATACTGAGCCTAACACTAACCCTAAGCCTAACCCTAACCCTAAATTCTTACTCTAAACCTAACCAGAAAAGTAACCCTAGTCCATAACCCTAACATTAACCTTTACAATACCCCTAACCCTAACAGTAACACTAACCCCTAAGCCTGACCCTAACCTTATCCCTAATCCCTAAGCCTAGCTCTAACAATAACACTAACCCTAACCATAAGCCTGAACATAACTGTAAACCTAACCCTAACCATAACCATATTTTATCACCTAACCCGTAACCCTAACCAAAACCCGAACCCTAAACCTAACCCTAAACCTAATTGTAACGCTGAACCTATCAGTATTCCGAAGCCTAACCCTGACCCTATCCCTAACACCTAACCCCTAAACCTAACCCTAACCTACCCCTATCCCTAACCTTAAACGTAACCGTAAACCTAATGCTAAACCTAACCCTAACCGTAACCGTAACCCTAACCATTACCCTAACACTAACACTAATCCTAACTATAACACTAACACTTACCCTAAGCATAACCCTAAACTGTAAAACCAAACCCTAACCCTAACACAAACCCTAACCCAAAATCTAAACCTAACCCTAACCCAAATCCTACCCTAACCCTAACCCTAACCCTAACCCATAACAATAACCCTAACCCTAACCGTAACACTAACGCTAACACTAACTTCTAACCTTAACCCTAACCCTAATCATAACCCTAAGACTAAATCTCACCCTAAAATCTAACACTAAACCTAAACGTAACCCTACCAATAAACCTAAACCATATCATAAACCTAAATCTAACACTAAACCTAACCCTAAACCTAACCCTAAAATTAACCTAACCCTTAAACCTAACCCTAACCATAACACTAAGCCTAACCCTAAAACTAACCATAATCCTAACCTTAACCTTAACCTAACCCCAACCCTATCCCTAAACCTGACCCTAAAACTAACCCTAATCTAACCCTAACCCTAACCATAACCCTAACCCTTACCCTTACCCTAAACTCTAACCCTAATGCTAACCCTAACCCTAATCTCTAACTCTAAACGCTAACAATAAACCTAACCCTAAACCGAGCCATAAACCTAAACCTAACCTTAACCCTAACCATAACGCTAACCCTAACTGTAACCCTAGTTTTAACCCTAAGCTGAATACTAACACTAATCCATAACCCTAACCTTAACCCTTACCATAACCCTAACACTAAATGTAAAACTAGCCCCTAATCCTAACACTAACCCTATCCGTAATCCCTAACCCTAATCCTAACACTAACACTAAAACTAGCCGTAACCCTAAATGTAACACCAACACTAAACGTAACCCTAAACATAACCTTAACCATATGCTTAACACCTAACCCCTAACCCTAACCCAAACCCTAAACCTAACAATAACTCTAACACTAACACTAATGCTAACCCTAAACCCTAACCATAACCCTCACCCTAACGCTAACCCAAAACCTACCTCTAATCCCTATCCAAAACCTAATCCTAACCCTAAACCTAACCCCAAACCGAACACTAACCGTAACCCTAAACATAACCTTAACCCTAACCCTCCCTACCTATAACCATAACCCTAAACCAAAGTCTAACACTAACCCTAACTTTAACACTTAACCCTAAAGCTTTAACCTAACGCTAAAACTAACCCTAACATCTAACACTAAACCTATACCTAAACAAAGCCTAATCATAACCATATCCCTAAAACTCTAAAACTAAACCATACCGAAACCCTAACCGTATCAATAACACTAACCCTAGCCCTAACCCTAACTTCTAACTCTAACCCTAACCCTTACACTATCCCTAACACTAAACCTAACCCTAACTGAAACCCTAACACTAAAGCTAACCTCTAAACCTAAACCTAGCCCTTACCCTAACCCAAACCCCTACGCAAAACCTAACCCTAATCTTAACCCTAAATCTCACACTAATCCTAAACCTAACCCTAACCCTAAACCTAAACTTAACCCTAACCCTAACCCTAACACTCACCCTAACACTATCCCTAATCGCTAACCCTAACCATAACCATAACCCAAACACTAACACCAAAACCCTAACCCTAATCATAACACAAAACCTCACCGTAACCCTAACCCTAACCCTAGCTCTAATCCTAACCTTCTAGCCCTGACCCTAACCCTAATCCTAACCCTAACCCTAACACCTAACACTAACCCTAACACCTAACCCTAACCCTAACCCTATACCTAACCGTAAACCTAATGTTAACTCTATCCCTAACCCTAACCCTATCAATAAACTAAACCCCGGCCCTAAAACTTACCCTAAATCTAATCCTAGAACTGAGCCTAACGCTAACTCTAACTGTAAACTTAACACTAATCCATAACCATAACCCTAACCCAAACCCTAAAATTCACTCTAAACCTATCCCTAATCCCTAACCCTAACCCTAAGACCTACCCCTAACCCTAACCCTAAGACCTGATCTTAACCCTAACCCTATATCTCACCGTAAACCTAATGTTAATCCTATCCCTAACCCTAAACCTATCAATAAACCGAACCCTAGCCCTAAAACTATCCCTAACCCTAATCCTAGACCTGAGCCAAAAACTAACTCTAACTGTAAACCTAACCCTAATCCATAACCCTAAACCTAACCCTACCCCTAAAGTCACTCTAACCCTATCCCTAATCCCTAACCCTAACCCGATACCCTAACCCAAACACTAACCCCGAAACCCTAACCCTAAACCTAACCCTAACATTAATCCTAACCTTCTAACCCTAACCCTAACCCTAGCCCTAACCCTAGCGCTAAAACTAACCCTAACCCGAAACCCTAACCCTAACACTAAGACTAACACTAACACCTAACCCTAACCATAACCCTATCATTAAACCTAAAGCTAATGCTAACCCTGTCCCTAACCCTAACACAGACAATAAACCTAACCCTAAACCTAAAACTATCCCTAACCCTAATCATAATACTGAGCCTAACACTAACCCTAAGCCTAACCCTAACCCTAATTTCTAACTCTAACCCTAACCAAAACAGTAACCCTTGTCCATAACCCTAACATTAACCTATACAATAACACTAACCCTAACGGTAACACTAACCCCTAAGCCTGTCCCTAACCTTATCCCTAATTCCTAAGCCTAGCTCTAACAATAACACTAACCCTAAACATAACCCTAAAGATAACTGTAAACCTAACCCTAACCATAACCATATTCTTATCACCTAACCCATAACCCTAACCAAAACCCGAACCCTAAACCTAACCCTAAACCTAATAGTACCCCTGAACCTATCAGTCTTCCGAAGCCTAACCCTAACCCTATCCCTAACACCTAAACCCTAAACCTAACCCTAAACTGAACCTAACCCTAACCTTAAACGTAACCGTAAACCTAACCCTAACCCTAACCCTAACCCTAACCATTACCCTAACACTAACACTAATCCTAAACTCTAACCCTAACACTTACCCTAACCCTAACCCTAAACTGTAAAACCAAACCCTAACCCTAACACAAACACTAACCCAAAATCTAAACCTAACCCTAACCTAAATCCTAACCCTAACCCTAACCCTAACCCTAACCCATAACAATTACCCTAACCCTAACCGTAACCCTAACCCTAACACTAACTTCTAACCTTAACCCTAACCCTAATCATAAACCTAAGACTAAATCTCACCCTAAACTCTAACACTAACCCTAAACGTAACCCTAACCCTAAACCTAAACCATATCATAACCCTAAACCTAACACTAAACCTAACCCAAAACCTAACCCTAACACTAAACCTAATCCTAAAACCTAACCCTAACCCTAACACTAAGCCTAACTCTAAAACTAACCATAAGCCTAACCTTAACCTTAACCCTAACCCCAACCCTATCCCTAAACCTGACCCTAAACCTAACCCTAATCTAACCCTAACCCTAACCATTACCCTAACCCTTACCCTTACCCTAATCTCTAAACCTAACGTTAACCCTAACCCTAATCTCTAACTCTAAACACTAACAATAAACCTAACCCTAAACCGAACCATAAACCTAAACCTAACCTTAACCCTAACCATAACGCTAACCAAAACCGTAACCCTGGTTTTAACCCTAAGCAGAATACTAACACTAATCCATAACCCTAACCTTAACCCTTACCATAACCCTAACACTAAATGTAAAACTAGCCCCTAACACTAACACGAACCCTATCCGTAATCCCTAACCCTAATTCTAACCCTAACACTAAAACTAGCCACAACCCTAAATGAAACACCAACACTAAACGTAACCCTGAACATAACCTTAACCATATCCTTAACACCTAACCCCTAACCCTAACCCAAACCCTAAACCTAACCATAACCCTAACACTAACATTAATGCTAACCCTAAACCCTAACCATAACCCTCACCCTAACGCTAACCCAAAACCTAACTCTAATCCCTATCATAAACCTAACCCTAACCCTAAACCTAACCCTAAACCGAACACTAACCGTAACCCTAAACATAACCTTAACCCTAACCCTCCCTACCTATAACCATAACCCTAAACCAAAGTCTAACACTAACCCTAACTTTAACACTTAACCCTAAACCTTAACCCTAACGCTAACCCTAACCCTAACATCTAACACTTAACCTATCCCTAAACAAAGCCTAATTATAACCATAACCCTAACACTCTAAAACTAACCCATACCGAAACCCTAACCTTATCAATAACACTAACCCTAGCCCTAACCCTAACTTCTAACTCTAACCCTAACCCTTACACTATCCCTAACACTAAACCTAGCCCTAACTGAAACCCTAACCCTAAAGCTAACCTCTAACCCTAACCCTAGCCCTTACCCTAACCCAAAACCCTACGCAAAACCTAACTCTAACCCTAACCCTAAACCTCACACTATCCCTAAAGCTAACCCTAACCCTAAACCTAAACTTAACCCTAACCCTAACCCTAACCCTAACACTCACCCTAACCCTATCCCTAATCCTAACACTAACCCTAACACCTAACCCTAACCCTAACACCTAAACCTAAACCTAACCCTATCCCTAACCGTAAACCTAATGCTAACCCTATCCCTATCCCTAACACTATCAATAAACTAAACCCTAGCCCTAAAACTATCCCTAAACCTAATCCTAGAACTGAGCCTAACGCTAACACTAGCTGGAAACTTAACACTAATCCATAACCATAACCCTAACCCAAACCCTAAAATTCACTCAAACCCTATCCCTACTACCTAACCCTAACCCTAACCCAAACACTAAACCCGAAACTCTAACCCTAAACCTAACCCGAACCCTAATCCTAAACTTAAACCTAAACCTAACCCTAAAACTAAACATAACCCTAACCGTAACCCTGAGCCTAACCCTAACCCTAAACCTAACCCGAACACTAATCCTAAACTTAAACCTAAACCTAACCCTAAAACTAAACATAACCCTAACCGTAACCCTGAGCCCAACCCTAACCCTAAAATTAACACGAACCCAAATTCATAACCCTAAACATAACTCTAAACCTAACCCTAATCCCTAACCCTAACGATAAGCCTAAACCTAACCCTAAACCTAAACCTTATCCCTAATCGCTAACCCTAACCATAACCATAACCCAAACACTAACACCAAAACCCTAACCCTAATCGTAACACAAAACCTCACCGTAACCCTAACCCTAACCCTAGCTCTAATCCTAACCATTTAACTCTAACCCTAACCCTAATTCTAACCCGAACCCTAACACTAACACCAACCCCTAACCCTAACACTAAGCCCTAAGCCTAACCCTAACCCTATCCCTAACCGTATACCTAATGCTAACCCTATCCCTAAACCTAAACCTATCAATAAACCGAACCCTAGCCCTAAATCAATCCCTAACCCTAATCCTAGAAATGAGCCTAAAACTAACTCTAACTGTAAACGTAACAGTAATCCATAACCCTAACCCTAACCCTAACCCTAAACTCACTCTAACCCTATCCCTAATTCCTAACTCTAACTCTAACCCTAACGCAAACACTAACCCTGAAACCCTAACCTTAAACTTAACCCTAACATTGATCCTAACCTTCTAACCCTAACCCTAACCCTAGCCCTAACCCTAACGCTAAAACTAACCCTAATGGGAAACCTTAACCCTAACCCTAAGACTAACACTAACACCTAACCCTAACCATAACCCTATCATTAAACCTAAAGCTAATGCTAACCCTGTCCCTAAAACTAACCCAGACAATAAACCTAACCCTAAACCTAAAACTATCCCTAACCCTAATCATAATACTGAGCCTAACACTAACCCTAAGCCTAACCCTAACCCTAAATTCTTACTCTAAACCTAACCAGAAAAGTAACCCTACTCCATAACCCTAACATTAACCTTTACAATACCCCTAACCCTAACAGTAACACTAACCCCTAAGCCTGACCCTAACCTTATCCCTAATCCCTAAGCCTAGCTCTAACAATAACACTAACCCTAACCATAAGCCTGAACATAACTGTAAATCTAACCCTAACCATAACCATATTTTATCACCTAACCCGTAACCCTAACCAAAACCCGAACCCTAAACCTAACCCTAAACCTAATTGTAACGCTGAACCTATCAGTATTCCGAAGCCTAACCCTGACCCTATCCCTAACACCTAACCCCTAAACCTAACCCTAACCTACCCCTATCCCTAACCTTAAACGTAACCGTAAACCTAATGCTAAACCTAACCCTAACCGTAACCGTAACCCTAACCATTACCCTAACACTAACACTAATCCTAACTATAACACTAACACTTACCCTAAGCATAACCCTAAACTGTAAAACCAAACCCTAACCCTAACACAAACCCTAACCCAAAATCTAAACCTAACCCTAACCCAAATCCTACCCTAACCCTAACCCTAACCCTAACCCATAACAATAACCCTAACCCTAACCGTAACACTAACGCTAACACTAACTTCTAACCTTAACCCTAACCCTAATCATAACCCTAAGACTAAATCTCACCCTAAAATCTAACACTAAACCTAAACGTAACCCTACCAATAAACCTAAACCATATCATAAACCTAAATCTAACACTAAACCTAACCCTAAACCTAACCCTAAAATTAACCTAACCCTTAAACCTAACCCTAACCATAACACTAAGCCTAACCCTAAAACTAACCATAATCCTAACCTTAACCTTAACCTAACCCCAACCCTATCCCTAAACCTGATCCTAAAACTAACCCTAATCTAACCCTAACCCTAACCATAACCCTAACCCTTACCCTTACCCTAAACTCTAACCCTAATGCTAACCCTAACCCTAATCTCTAACTCTAAACGCTAACAATAAACCTAACCCTAAACCGAGCCATAAACCTAAACCTAACCTTAACCCTAACCATAACGCTAACCCTAACTGTAACCCTAGTTTTAACCCTAAGCTGAATACTAACACTAATCCATAACCCTAACCTTAACCCTTACCATAACCCTAACACTAAATGTAAAACTAGCCCCTAATCCTAACACTAACCCTATCCGTAATCCCTAACCCTAATCCTAACACTAACACTAAAACTAGCCGTAACCCTAAATGTAACACCAACACTAAACGTAACCCTAAACATAACCTTAACCATATGCTTAACACCTAACCCCTAACCCTAACCCAAACCCTAAACCTAACAATAACTCTAACACTAACACTAATGCTAACCCTAAACCCTAACCATAACCCTCACCCTAACGCTAACCCAAAACCTACCTCTAATCCCTATCCAAAACCTAATCCTAACCCTAAACCTAACCCCAAACCGAACACTAACCGTAACCCTAAACATAACCTTAACCCTAACCCTCCCTACCTATAACCATAACCCTAAACCAAAGTCTAACACTAACCCTAACTTTAACACTTAACCCTAAAGCTTTAACCTAACGCTAAAACTAACCCTAACATCTAACACTAAACCTATACCTAAACAAAGCCTAATCATAACCATATCCCTAAAACTCTAAAACTAAACCATACCGAAACCCTAACCGTATCAATAACACTAACCCTAGCCCTAACCCTAACTTCTAATTCTAACCCTAACCCTTACACTATCCCTAACACTAAACCTAACCCTAACTGAAACCCTAACACTAAAGCTAACCTCTAAACCTAAACCTAGCCCTTACCCTAACCCAAACCCCTACGCAAAACCTAACCCTAATCTTAACCCTAAATCTCACACTAATCCTAAACCTAACCCTAACCCTAAACCTAACCTTAACCCTAACCCTAACCCTAACACTCACCCTAACACTATCCCTAATCGCTAACCCTAACCATAACCATAACCCAAACACTAACACCAAAACCCTAACCCTAATCATAACACAAAACCTCACCGTAACCCTAACCCTAACCCTAGCTCTAATCCTAACCTTCTAGCCCTGACCCTAACCCTAATCCTAACCCTAACCCTAACACCTAACACTAACCCTAACACCTAACCCTAACCCTAACCCTATACCTAACCGTAAACCTAATGTTAACTCTATCCCTAACCCTAACCCTATCAATAAACTAAACCCCGGCCCTAAAACTTACCCTAAATCTAATCCTAGAACTGAGCCTAACGCTAACTCTAACTGTAAACTTAACACTAATCCATAACCATAACCCTAACCCAAACCCTAAAATTCACTCTAAACCTATCCCTAATCCCTAACCCTAACCCTAAGACCTACCCCTAACCCTAACCCTAAGACCTGATCTTAACCCTAACCCTATATCTCACCGTAAACCTAATGTTAATCCTATCCCTAACCCTAAACCTATCAATAAACCGAACCCTAGCCCTAAAACTATCCCTAACCCTAATCCTAGACCTGAGCCAAAAACTAACTCTAACTGTAAACCTAACCCTAATCCATAACCCTAAACCTAACCCTACCCCTAAAGTCACTCTAACCCTATCCCTAATCCCTAACCCTAACCCGATACCCTAACCCAAACACTAACCCCGAAACCCTAACCCTAAACCTAACCCTAACATTAATCCTAACCTTCTAACCCTAACCCTAACCCTAGCCCTAACCCTAGCGCTAAAACTAACCCTAACCCGAAACCCTAACCCTAACACTAAGACTAACACTAACACCTAACCCTAACCATAACCCTATCATTAAACCTAAAGCTAATGCTAACCCTGTCCCTAACCCTAACACAGACAATAAACCTAACCCTAAACCTAAAACTATCCCTAACCCTAATCATAATACTGAGCCTAACACTAACCCTAAGCCTAACCCTAACCCTAATTTCTAACTCTAACCCTAACCAAAACAGTAACCCTTGTCCATAACCCTAACATTAACCTATACAATAACACTAACCCTAACGGTAACACTAACCCCTAAGCCTGTCCCTAACCTTATCCCTAATTCCTAAGCCTAGCTCTAACAATAACACTAACCCTAAACATAACCCTAAAGATAACTGTAAACCTAACCCTAACCATAACCATATTCTTATCACCTAACCCATAACCCTAACCAAAACCCGAACCCTAAACCTAACCCTAAACCTAATAGTACCCCTGAACCTATCAGTCTTCCGAAGCCTAACCCTAACCCTATCCCTAACACCTAAACCCTAAACCTAACCCTAAACTGAACCTAACCCTAACCTTAAACGTAACCGTAAACCTAACCCTAACCCTAACCCTAACCCTAACCATTACCCTAACACTAACACTAATCCTAAACTCTAACCCTAACACTTACCCTAACCCTAACCCTAAACTGTAAAACCAAACCCTAACCCTAACACAAACACTAACCCAAAATCTAAACCTAACCCTAACCTAAATCCTAACCCTAACCCTAACCCTAACCCTAACCCATAACAATTACCCTAACCCTAACCGTAACCCTAACCCTAACACTAACTTCTAACCTTAACCCTAACCCTAATCATAAACCTAAGACTAAATCTCACCCTAAACTCTAACACTAACCCTAAACCTAAACCATATCATAACCCTAAACCTAACACTAAACCTAACCCAAAACCTAACCCTAACACTAAACCTAATCCTAAAACCTAACCCTAACCCTAACACTAAGCCTAACTCTAAAACTAACCATAAGCCTAACCTTAACCTTAACCCTAACCCCAACCCTATCCCTAAACCTGACCCTAAACCTAACCCTAATCTAACCCTAACCCTAACCATTACCCTAACCCTTACCCTTACCCTAATCTCTAAACCTAACGCTAACCCTAACCCTAATCTCTAACTCTAAACACTAACAATAAACCTAACCCTAAACCGAACCATAAACCTAAACCTAACCTTAACCCTAACCATAACGCTAACCAAAACCGTAACCCTGGTTTTAACCCTAAGCAGAATACTAACACTAATCCATAACCCTAACCTTAACCCTTACCATAACCCTAACACTAAATGTAAAACTAGCCCCTAACACTAACACGAACCCTATCCGTAATCCCTAACCCTAATTCTAACCCTAACACTAAAACTAGCCACAACCCTAAATGAAACACCAACACTAAACGTAACCCTGAACATAACCTTAACCATATCCTTAACACCTAACCCCTAACCCTAACCCAAACCCTAAACCTAACCATAACCCTAACACTAACATTAATGCTAACCCTAAACCCTAACCATAACCCTCACCCTAACGCTAACCCAAAACCTAACTCTAATCCCTATCATAAACCTAACCCTAACCCTAAACCTAACCCTAAACCGAACACTAACCGTAACCCTAAACATAACCTTAACCCTAACCCTCCCTACCTATAACCATAACCCTAAACCAAAGTCTAACACTAACCCTAACTTTAACACTTAACCCTAAACCTTAACCCTAACGCTAACCCTAACCCTAACATCTAACACTTAACCTATCCCTAAACAAAGCCTAATTATAACCATAACCCTAACACTCTAAAACTAACACATACCGAAACCCTAACCTTATCAATAACACTAACCCTAGCCCTAACCCTAACTTCTAACTCTAACCCTAACCCTTACACTATCCCTAACACTAAACCTAGCCCTAACTGAAACCCTAACCCTAAAGCTAACCTCTAACCCTAACCCTAGCCCTTACCCTAACCCAAAACCCTACGCAAAACCTAACTCTAACCCTAACCCTAAACCTCACACTATCCCTAAAGCTAACCCTAACCCTAAACCTAAACTTAACCCTAACCCTAACCCTAACCCTAACACTCACCCTAACCCTAACCCTAATCCTAACACTAACCCTAACACCTAACCCTAACCCTAACACCTAAACCTAAACCTAACCCTATCCCTAACCGTAAACCTAATGCTAACCCTATCCCTATCCCTAACACTATCAATAAACTAAACCCTAGCCCTAAAACTATCCCTAAACCTAATCCTAGAACTGAGCCTAACGCTAACACTAGCTAGAAACTTAACACTAATCCATAACCATAACCCTAACCCAAACCCTAAAATTCACTCAAACCCTATCCCTACTACCTAACCCTAACCCTAACCCTAACCCAAACACTAAACCCGAAACTCTAACCCTAAACCTAACCCGAACCCTAATCCTAAACTTAAACCTAAACCTAACCCTAAAATTAAACATAACCCTAACCGTAACCCTGAGCCTAACCCTAACCCTAAACCTAACCCGAACACTAATCCTAAACTTAAACCTAAACCTAACCCTAAAACTAAACATAACCCTAACCGTAACCCTGAGCCCAACCCTAACACTAAAATTAACACGAACCCAAATTCATAACCCTAAACATAACTCTAAACCTAACCCTAATCCCTAACCCTAACGATAAGCCTAAACCTAACCCTAAACCTAAACCTTATCCCTAATCGCTAACCCTAACCATAACCATAACCCAAACACTAACACCAAAACCCTAACCCTAATCGTAACACAAAACCTCACCGTAACCCTAACCCTAACCCTAGCTCTAATCCTAACCATTTAACTCTAACCCTAACCCTAATTCTAACCCGAACCCTAACACTAACACCAACCCCTAACCCTAACACTAAGCCCTAAGCCTAACCCTAACCCTATCCCTAACCGTATACCTAATGCTAACCCTATCCCTAAACCTAAACCTATCAATAAACCGAACCCTAGCCCTAAATCAATCCCTAACCCTAATCCTAGAAATGAGCCTAAAACTAACTCTAATTGTAAACGTAACAGTAATCCATAACCCTAACCCTAACCCTAACCCTAAACTCACTCTAACCCTATCCCTAATTCCTAACTCTAACTCTAACCCTAACGCAAACACTAACCCTGAAACCCTAACCTTAAACTTAACCCTAACATTGATCCTAACCTTCTAACCCTAACCCTAACCCTAGCCCTAACCCTAACGCTAAAACTAACCCTAATGGGAAACCTTAACCCTAACCCTAAGACTAACACTAACACCTAACCCTAACCATAACCCTATCATTAAACCTAAAGCTAATGCTAACCCTGTCCCTAAAACTAACCCAGACAATAAACCTAACCCTAAACCTAAAACTATCCCTAACCCTAATCATAATACTGAGCCTAACACTAACCCTAAGCCTAACCCTAACCCTAAATTCTTACTCTAAACCTAACCAGAAAAGTAACCCTACTCCATAACCCTAACATTAACCTTTACAATACCCCTAACCCTAACAGTAACACTAACCCCTAAGCCTGACCCTAACCTTATCCCTAATCCCTAAGCCTAGATCTAACAATAACACTAACCCTAACCATAAGCCTGAACATAACTGTAAACCTAACCCTAACCATAACCATATTTTATCACCTAACCCGTAACCCTAACCAAAACCCGAACCCTAAACCTAACCCTAAACCTAATTGTAACGCTGAACCTATCAGTATTCCGAAGCCTAACCCTGACCCTATCCCTAACACCTAACCCCTAAACCTAACCCTAACCTACCCCTATCCCTAACCTTAAACGTAACCGTAAACCTAATGCTAAACCTAACCCTAACCGTAACCGTAACCCTAACCATTACCCTAACACTAACACTAATCCTAACTATAACACTAACACTTACCCTATGCATAACCCTAAACTGTAAAACCAAACCCTAACCCTAACACAAACCCTAACCCAAAATCTAAACCTAACCCTAACCCAAATCCTACCCTAACCCTAAGCCTAACCCTAACCCATAACAATAACCCTAACCCTAACCGTAACACTAACCCTAACACTAACTTCTAACCTTAACCCTAACCCTAATCATAACCCTAAGACTAAATCTCACCCTAAAATCTAACACTAAACCTAAACGTAACCCTACCAATAAACCTAAACCATATCATAAACCTAAATCTAACACTAAACCTAACCCTAAACCTAACCCTAAAATTAACCTAACCCTTAAACCTAACCCTAACCATAACACTAAGCCTAACCCTAAAACTAACCATAATCCTAACCTTAACCTTAACCTAACCCCAACCCTATCCCTAAACCTGACCCTAAAACTAACCCTAATCTAACCCTAACCCTAACCATAACCCTAACCCTTACCCTTACCCTAAACTCTAACCCTAATGCTAACCCTAACCCTAATCTCTAACTCTAAACGCTAACAATAAACCTAACCCTAAACCGAGCCATAAACCTAAACCTAACCTTAACCCTAACCATAACGCTAACCCTAACTGTAACCCTAGTTTTAACCCTAAGCTGAATACTAACACTAATCCATAACCCTAACCTTAACCCTTACCATAACCCTAACACTAAATGTAAAACTAGCCCCTAATCCTAACACTAACCCTATCCGTAATCCCTAACCCTAATCCTAACACTAACACTAAAACTAGCCGTAACCCTAAATGTAACACCAACACTAAACGTAACCCTAAACATAACCTTAACCATATGCTTAACACCTAACCCCTAACCCTAACCCAAACCCTAAACCTAACAATAACTCTAACACTAACACTAATGCTAACCCTAAACCCTAACCATAACCCTCACCCTAACGCTAACCCAAAACCTACCTCTAATCCCTATCCAAAACCTAATCCTAACCCTAAACCTAACCCCAAACCGAACACTAACCGTAACCCTAAACATAACCTTAACCCTAACCCTCCCTACCTATAACCATAACCCTAAACCAAAGTCTAACACTAACCCTAACTTTAACACTTAACCCTAAAGCTTTAACCTAACGCTAAAACTAACCCTAACATCTAACACTAAACCTATACCTAAACAAAGCCTAATCATAACCATATCCCTAAAACTCTAAAACTAAACCATACCGAAACCCTAACCGTATCAATAACACTAACCCTAGCCCTAACCCTAACTTCTAACTCTAACCCTAACCCTTACACTATCCCTAACACTAAACCTAACCCTAACTGAAACCCTAACACTAAAGCTAACCTCTAAACCTAAACCTAGCCCTTACCCTAACCCAAACCCCTACGCAAAACCTAACCCTAATCTTAACCCTAAATCTCACACTAATCCTAAACCTAACCCTAACCCTAAACCTAAACTTAACCCTAACCCTAACCCTAACACTCACCCTAACACTATCCCTAATCGCTAACCCTAACCATAACCATAACCCAAACACTAACACCAAAACCCTAACCCTAATCATAACACAAAACCTCACCGTAACCCTAACCCTAACCCTAGCTCTAATCCTAACCTTCTAGCCCTGACCCTAACCCTAATCCTAACCCTAACCCTAACACCTAACACTAACCCTAACACCTAACCCTAACCCTAACCCTATACCTAACCGTAAACCTAATGTTAACTCTATCCCTAACCCTAACCCTATCAATAAACTAAACCCCGGCCCTAAAACTTACCCTAAATCTAATCCTAGAACTGAGCCTAACGCTAACTCTAACTGTAAACTTAACACTAATCCATAACCATAACCCTAACCCAAACCCTAAAATTCACTCTAAACCTATCCCTAATCCCTAACCCTAACCCTAAGACCTACCCCTAACCCTAACCCTAAGACCTGATCTTAACCCTAACCCTATATCTCACCGTAAACCTAATGTTAATCCTATCCCTAACCCTAAACCTATCAATAAACCGAACCCTAGCCCTAAAACTATCCCTAACCCTAATCCTAGACCTGAGCCAAAAACTAACTCTAACTGTAAACCTAACCCTAATCCATAACCCTAAACCTAACCCTAACCTAACCTAACCTAAAGTCACTCTAACCCTATCCCTAATCCCTAACCCTAACCCGATACCCTAACCCAAACACTAACCCCGAAACCCTAACCCTAAACCTAACCCTAACATTAATCCTAACCTTCTAACCCTAACCCTAACCCTAGCCCTAACCCTAGCGCTAAAACTAACCCTAACCCGAAACCCTAACCCTAACCCTAAGACTAACACTAACACCTAACCCTAACCATAACCCTATCATTAAACCTAAAGCTAATGCTAACCCTGTCCCTAACCCTAACACAGACAATAAACCTAACCCTAAACCTAAAACTATCCCTAACCCTAATCATAATACTGAGCCTAACACTAACCCTAAGCCTAACCCTAACCCTAATTTCTAACTCTAACCCTAACCAAAACAGTAACCCTTGTCCATAACCCTAACATTAACCTATACAATAACACTAACCCTAACGGTAACACTAACCCCTAAGCCTGTCCCTAACCTTATCCCTAATTCCTAAGCCTAGCTCTAACAATAACACTAACCCTAAACATAACCCTAAAGATAACTGTAAACCTAACCCTAACCATAACCATATTCTTATCACCTAACCCATAACCCTAACCAAAACCCGAACCCTAAACCTAACCCTAAACCTAATAGTACCCCTGAACCTATCAGTCTTCCGAAGCCTAACCCTAACCCTATCCCTAACACCTAAACCATAAACCTAACCCTAAACTGAACCTAACCCTAACCTTAAACGTAACCGTAAACCTAACCCTAACCCTAACCCTAACCCTAACCATTACCGTAACACTAACACTAATCCTAAACTCTAACCCTAACACTTACCCTAACCCTAACCCTAAACTGTAAAACCAAACCCTAACCCTAACACAAACCCTAACCCAAAATCTAAACCTAACCCTAACCTAAATCCTAACCCTGACCCTAACCCTAACCCTAACCCATAACAATAACCCTAACCTAACCGTAACCCTAACCCTAACACTAACTTCTAACCTTAACCCTAACCCTAATCATAAACCTTAGACCAAATAACACCCTAAACTCTAACACTAACCCTAAACGTAACCCTAACCCTAAACCTAAACCATATCATAACCCTAAACCTAACACTATCCCTAACCGTAAACCTAATGCTAACCCGATCCCTAACCATAAACCTATCCATAAACCGAACCCTAGCCCTAAAACTATCCCTTACCCTAATCCTAGAAATGAGCCTAAAACTAACTCTAACTGTAAACGTAACAGTAATCCATAACCCTAACCCTAACCCTAACCCTAAACTCACTCTAACCCTATCCCTAATTCCTAACTCTAACTCTAACCCTAACCCAAACACTAACCCCGAAACCCTAACCCTAAACCTAATCCTAACATTAATCCTAACCTTCTAACCCTAACACTAACCCTAGGCCTAACCCTAACGCTAAAACTAACACTAACCCGAAACCCTAACCCTAACCCTAAGCCTAACACTAACACCTAACCCTAACCATAACCCTATCATCAAAGCTAAAGCTAATGCTAACCCTGTCCCTAACACTAACCCAGACAATAAACCTAACCCTAAACCTAAAACTATCCCTAACCCTAATTTTAATACTCAGCCTAACACTAACCCAAAGCCTAACCCTAACCCTAATTTCTAACTCTAACCCTAACCAGAACAGTAACCCTTGTCCATAACCCTAACATTAACCTTTACAATAACCCTAACCCTAACCGTAACACTAACCCCTAAGCCTGACCCTAACCTTATCCCTAATCCCTAAGCCTAGCTCTAACAATAACACTAACCGTAACCATAACCCTAAAGATAACTGTAAACCTAACCCTAACCATAACCATATTCTTATCACCTAACCCATAACCCTGAACAAAACCTGAACCCTAAACCTAACCCTAAACCTAATAGTAACCCTGAACCTATCAGTCTTCCGAAGCCTAACCCTGACCCTATCCCTAACAACTAACCCCTAAACCTAACCCTAACCTGCCCCTAACCCTAACCTTAAACGTAACCGTAAACCTAACCCTAATCTAACCCTTACCCTAACCATAAGGCTAACCCTTACCCTTACCCTAAACTCTAACCCTAACGCTAACCCTAACCCTAATCTCTAACTCTAAACGCTAACAATAAACCTAACCCTAAACCGAACCATAAATCTAAACCTATTCTTAACCATAACCATAATGATAACCTAAACCGTAACCCTAGTTTTAAGCCTAAGCTGAATACTAACACTAATCCATAACCCTAACCTTAACCCTTACCATAACCCTAACACTAAATATAAAACTAGCCAATAACCCTAACACTAACCCTATCCGTAATCCCTAACCCTATTCCTAACACTAACACTAAAACTAGCCATAGCCCTAAATGTAACACCAACACTAAACGTAACCCTAAACATAACCTTAACCATATCCTTAACACCTAACCCCTAACTCTAACCCAAACCCTAAACCTCACCATAACCCTAACACTAATAGTCATGCTAACCCTAAACCCTAACCATAACCCTCACCCTAACGCTAACCCAAAACCTACCTCTAATCCCTATCCTAAACCTAACCCTAACCCTAAACCTAACCCTAAACCGAACACTAACCGTAACCCTAAACATAACCTTAACCCTAAACCTCCCTACCTATAACCATAACCCTAAACCAAAGTCTAACACTAACCCTAACTATAACACTTAACCCTAAACCTTAAACCTAACCCTAACATCTAACACTAAACCTATCCCTAAACAAAGCCTAACCATAACCCTAACCCTAACACTCAAAAACTAACCCATACCAAAACCCAAACCCTATCAATAACACTAACCCTAGCCGTAACCCTACGTTCTAACTCCAACCCAAACCCTTACACTATCCCTAACACTGAACCTAACCCTAACTGAAACCATAACCCTAAAGCTAACCTCTAACCCTAACCCTAGCCCTTACCCTAACCCAAAACCCTACGCAAAACCTAACCCTAACCCTAACCCTAAACCTCACACTAACCCTAAACCTAACCCTAACCCTAAACCTAACATTAACCCTAACCATAACCCTAACCCTAACACTCACACTAACCCTATCCCTAATCGCTAACCCTAACCATAACCATAACCCAAACACTAACACCAAAACCCTAACCCTAATCATAACACAAAACCTCACCGTAAACCTAACAATAACCCTAGCTCTAATTCTAATCTTCTAGCCCTGACCCTAACCCTAATCCTAACCCTAACCCTAACACCTAAACCTAACCCTAACACCTAAACCCAACCCTATCCCTATCCCTAACTGTAAACCTAATGCTAACCCTATCCCTAACCCTAACCCTATCAATAAACTAAACCCTAGCCCTAAAACTATCCCTAAACCTAATCCTAGAACTGAGCCTAACGCTAACTCTAACTGTAAACTTAACGGTAATCCATAATCTTAACCCTAACCCAAACCCTAAAACTCACTCTGACCCTATCCCTAATCCCTCACCCTAACCCTAACCCTAACCCAAACAGTAACCCGGAAACCCTAACCCTAAACCTAACCAAAACCCTAATCCTAAACTTAACCCTAACCCTAACCCGAAACCTAACCATAACCCTAACCGTAACCCTAAGCCTAACCCTATCCCTAACACTAACACAAACACAAATTCATAACCCTAAACCTAACTCTAAACCTAACCCTAATCCCTAACCCTTACGATAAGCCTAACCCTAACCCAAAACTTAAACCCTATCCCTAATCGCTAACCATCACCATAACCATAACCCAAACACTAACACCAAAATCCTAATTATAATCATAACACCAAACCTCACCGTAACCCTAACCCGAACCCGAGCTCTAATCCTAACCTTCTAGCCCTGACCCTAAGCCGAATCCTAACCCTAACCCTAACACCTAACCCTAACCCTAACACCTAACCCTAAAACTAACCCTATGCCTATCCGGAAACCTAATGCAAACCCTATCTCTAACCCTAACCCTATCAATAAACTAAACCCTAGCCCTAAAACTATCCCTAAACATAATCCTAGAACTGAGCCTAACGCTAACTCTAACTGTAAACTTAACGCTAATCCATAACCATAACCCTAACCCAAACCCTAAAACTCACTCTAACCCTATCCCTAATCTCTAACACTAACCCTAACCCTAACCCAAACACTAACCCCAAATCCCTAACCCTAAACCTACCCCGAACACTAATCCTAAACTTAACCCTAACCCTAACCCTAAACCTAACCATAACCCTAACCGTAACCCTAAGCCTAACCCTAACCCTAACACTAACACGAACACAAATTCATAACCCTAAACCTAACTCTAACCCTAACCCTAATCCCTAACCCTTACGATAAGCCTAACCCTAACCCAAAACCTAAACCCTATCCCTAATCGCTAACCGTAACCATAACCATAACCCAAACACTAACACCAAAACCCTAATTCTAATCATAACACAAAACCTCACCGTAACCCTAACCCTAACCCTAGCTCTAATCCTAACCTTCTAACTCTAAACCTAACCCTAATCCTAACCCGAACCCTAACACTAACACCTACCCATAACCCTAACCCTAAACCCTACACCTAACCCTAACCCTAACCCCTAAGCCTATCCCTAACCGTAAACCTAATGCTAACCCTATCCCTAACCCTAAACCTATCAATAAACCGAACCTAGCCCTAAAACTATACCTAACCCTAATCCTAGAAATGAGCCTAAAACTAACTCTAACTGTAAACGTAACAGTAATCCATAACCCTAACCCTAACCCTACCCCTAAACTCACTCTAACACTGTCCCTAATTCCTAACTCTAACTCTAACCCTAACCCAAACAGTAACCCCGAAACCCTAACCCTAAACCTAACCCTAACATTAATCCTAATCTTCTAACCCTAACCCTAACCCTAGCCATTACTATAACGCTAAAACTAACCCTAACCCGAAACCCTAACCCTAACCCGAAGCCTAGCACTAACACCTTACCCTAACCATAACCCTATCATTAAACCTAAACTTAATGCTAACCCTGTCCCTAAAACTAACCCAGACAATAAACCTAACTCTAAACCTAAAACTATCCCTAAACCTAATCATAATACTGAACCTAACACTAACCCAAGCCTAACCATAACCCTAATTTCTAACTCTAACCCTAACCAGAACAGTAACCCTAGTCCATAACCCTAACATTAACCTTTACAATAACCCTAACCCTGACTGTAACACTAACCCCTAAGCCTGACCCTAACCTTATCCCTAATCCCTAAGCCTAGCTCTCACAATAACACTAACCCTAACCATAACCCTAAACATAACTGTAAACCTAACCCTAACCATAACCATATTCTTATCACCTAACCCACAACCCTAACCAAAACCCGAACCCTAGACCAAACCCTAAACCTAATAGTAACCCTGAACCTATCAGTCTTCCGAAGCCTAACCCTGACCCTATCCCTAACACCTAACCCCTAAACCTAACCCTAACCTGCCCCTAACCCTAACCTTAAATGTAACCGTAAACCTAACCCTAAACCTAACCCTAACCCTGACCCTAACCCCAACCATTACCCTAACACTAACACTAATCCTAAACCCTAACCTTAACACTTACCCTAACACTAAACCTAAACTGTAAAACCAAACCCTAACCCTAAAACAAACCCTAACCCAAAATCTACACCTAACCCGAAAGCAAATCCTAACCCTAACACTAACCCTAACCCATAACAATAACCCTAACCATAACCATAACCCTAACCCTAAGACTAACTTCTAACCTTAACCCTAACCCTAATCATAACCCTAAGACTAAATCTCACCCTAAACTCTAACACTAACCCTAAACGTAACGCTAATCCTAAATCTAAACCATATTATAACCCTAAACCTAACACTAAACCTAACCCAAAACCTAACCCTAAAACTAAACCTAACCCTAAAACCTAACCCTAACCCTAACCCTAACCCTAACCCTAACCCTAATCTAACCCTAACCCTAACCATAACCCTAACCCTTACCCTTACCCTAAACTCTAACCCTAACTCTAACCCTAACCCTAATCTCTAACTCTAAATGAGAACAATAAACCTAACCCTAAACCGAACCCTAATCCTAAACCTAACCTTAACCCTAACCATAACGCTAACGCTAACCGTAACCCTAGTTTTAACCCTAAGCCAAATACTAACACTAATCCATAACATTAACCTTAACTCTTACCATAACCCTAACAGTAAATGTAAAACTAGCCCCTAACCCTAACACTAACCCTATCTGTAATCCCTAACCCTAATCCTAACCATAACACTAAAACTAGCCATAACCCTAAATGTAACACCAACACTATACGTAACCCTAAACATAACCTTAACCATATCCTTAACACCTAACCCCTAACCCTAACCCAAACCCTAAACCTAACCATAACCCTAACACTAACATTAATGCTAACCCTAAACCCTAACCATAACCCTCACCCTAACGCTAACCCAAAACATACCTCTAATCCCTATCCTAAACCTAACCATAACCCTAAACCTAACCCTAAAGCGAACAGTAACCGTAACCCTAAACATAACCTTAACCCTAAACCTCCATACCTATAACCATAACCCTAAACCAAAGTCTAACACTAACCCTAACTTTAACACTTAACCCTAAACCTTAACTCTAACGCTAACCCTAACCCTAACCCTAACATCTAACACTAAACCTATCCCTAAACAAAGCCTAACCATAACCCTAACCCTAACACTCTAAAACTAACCCATACCTAAACCCTAACCCTATCAATAACACTAACCCTAGCCCTAACCCTAACTTCTAACTCTAACCCTAACCCTTACACTATCCCTAACTAACACTAAACCTAACCCTAACTGAAACCCTAACCCTAAAGCTAACCTCTAACCCTAACCCTAGCCATTACCCTAACCCAAATCCCTACGCAAAACCTAACCCTAACTCTAACCATAAACCTCACACTAACACTAAACCTAACATTAACCCTAAACCTAACATTAACCCTAACCCTACACCTAACCCTAACCCTAACCCTAACACTCACCCTAACCCTATCCCTAGTAACTAACCCTAACCATAACCATAACCCAAACACTAACACCAAAACCCTAATCCTAATCACAACACAAAACATCACCGTAACCCTAACCCTAACCCTAGCTCTAATCCTAACCTTCTAGCCCTGACCCTAACCCTAATTCTAACACTAACCCTAACAACTAACCCTAACCCTAACACCTAACCCTAACCCTAGCCCTATCCCTAACTGTAAACCTAATGCTAACCCTATCCCTAACCCTAACCCTATCAATAAACTAAACCCTAACCCTAAAACTATCCCTAAACCTAATCATAGAACAGAGCCTAACGCTAACTCTAACTGTAAACTTAACGCTAATCCATAACTGTAACCCTAACCCAAACCCTAAAACTCACTCTAACCCTATTCCTAATCCCTAACCCTAACCCTAACCCTAACCCAAACACTAACCCTGATTCCCTAACCCGAAACCTAACCCGAAGCCTAATCCTAAACTTAACCCTAACCCTAACCCGAAACCTAACCATAACCCTAACCGTAACCCTAAGCCTAACCCTAACCCTAACACTAACACGAACACAAATTCATAACCCTAAACCTAACTCTAACCCTAACTCTAATCCCTAACCCTTACGATAAGCCTAACCATAACCCAAAACCTAGACCCTATCCCTAATCGCTAACCGTAACCATAACCATAACCCAAACAATAACACCAAAACCCTAAATCTAATCATAACACAAAACCTCACCGTAACCCTAACCCTAACCCTAGCTCTAATCCTAACCTTTTAACTCTAAACCTAACCCTAATCCTAACACGAACCCTAACACTAACACCTACACCTAACCCTAACCCTAACCCCTAACCCTAACCCTAACCCTATCCCTAACCGTAAACCTAATGCTAACACTATCCCTAACCCTAAACCTATCAATAAACCGAACCCTAGGCCTAAAACATTCCCTCACCCTAATCCTAGAAATGAGCTTAAAACTGACTCTAACTGTAAACGTAACAGTAATCCATAACCCTAACCCTAACCCTACCCCTAAACTCACTCTAACCCTGTCCCTAATTCCTAACTCTACCTCTAACCCTAACCCAAACAGTAACCCCGAAACCATAACCCTAAACCTAACCCTAACATTAATCCTAACCTTCTAACCCTAACCCTAACCCTAGCCCTAACCCTAACGCTAAAACTAACCCTAACCCGAACCCTAACCCTAACCCGAAGCCTAACACCAACACCTAACCCTAAACATAACCCTATCATTAAACCAAAACTTAATGCTAACCCTGTCCCTAACCCAGACAAAAACCTAACCCTAAACCTAAAACTATCCCTAACCCTAATCATAATACTGAGCCTAACACTAACCCTAAGCCTAACCCTAACCCTAATTTCTAACTCTAACCCTAACCAGAACAGTAACCCTAGTCCATAAACCTAACATTAACATTTACAATAACCCTAACCCTAACCGTAACACTAACCCCTAAGCCTGACCCTAACCTTATCCCTAATCCCTAAGCCTAGCTCTAACAATAACACTAACCCTAACCATAACCCTAAACATAACTGTAAACCTAACCCTAACCATAACCATATTCTTATCACCTAACCCATAACCCTAACGAAACCCGAACCCTAGACCTAACCCTAAACCTAATAGTAACCCTGAACCTATCAGTCTTCCGAAGCTTAACCCTGACCCTATCCCTAACACCTAACCCCTAAACCTAACCCTAACCTCCCCCTAACCCTAACCTTAAATGTAACCGTAAACCTAACCCTAACCCTAACCCTAACCCTAACCCTAATCCTAACCATTACCCTAACACTAACACTAATCCTAAACTCTAACCCTAACACTTACCCTAAACCTAACCCTAACCCTAAACTGTAAAATCAAACCCTAACCCTAAGACAAACCCTAACGAAAATCTAAAGCTAATCCTAACCCAAATCCTAACTCTAACCCTAACCCTAACTCATAACAATAACCCTAACCCTAACCGTAACCCTAACCCTAACACTAACTTCTAACCTTAACCCTAACCCTAATCATAACCCTAAGACTAAATCTCACCCTAAACTCTAACACTAACCATAAACGTAACCCTACCCCTAAACCGAAACCATATCATAACCCTAAACCTAACACTAAACCTAACCCAAATCCTAACCCTAACACTAAACCTAAGCCTAAAACCTAAACCTAACCCTAACACTAAGCCTAACCCTAAAACTAACCATAACCCTAACCTTAACCTTAACCCTAACCCCAACCCTATCCCTAAACCTGACCCTAAACCTTACCCTAATCTAACCCTAACCCTAACGCTAACCCTAACCCTAATCTCTAACTCTAAACGCTAACAATAAACCTAACCCTAAACCGAACCATAAACCTAAAGCTAACCTTAACCTTAACCCTAATGCTAACCCTAACCCTATCATCTAACACTAAACCTATCCCTAAACAAAGCCTAATCATAACCATAACACTAACACTCTAAAACTAAGCCATACCGAAACCCTAACCTTATCAATAACACTAACCCTAGCCCTAACCCTAACTTCTAACTCTAACCCTAACCCTTACACTATCCCTAACACTAAACCTAACCCTAACTGAAACCCTAACCCTAAAGCTAACCTCTAACCCTAACCCTAGCCCTTACCCTAACCCAAACCCCTACGCAAAACCTAACCCTAACCCTAACCCTAAACCTCACACTAACCCTAAACCTAGCCCTAACCCTAAACCTAATGTTAACCCTAACCCTAACCCTAACCCTAACACTCACCCTAACCCTATCCCTAATCGCTAAGCCTAACCATAATCATAACCCAAACACTAACACCAAAACCCTAACCCTAATCATAACACAAAACCTCACCGTAACCCTAACACTAACTCTAGCTCTTATCCTAACTTTCTAGCCCTGACCCTAACCCTAATCCTAACCCTAACCCTAACACCTTAGCCTAATCCTAACACCTAACCCTAACCCTAACCCTATCCCTAACCATATACCTAATGCTAACCCTATCTCTAACCCTAACCCTATCAATAAACTAAACCCTAGCCCTAAAACTATCCCTAAACCTAATCCTAGAACTTAGCCTAACGCTAACTCTAACTGTAAACTTAACGCTAATCCATAACCATAACCCTAAACCAAACCCTAAAAGTCACTCTAACCCTATCCCTAATCCCTAACCCTAACCCTAACCCTAACCCAAACACTAACCCCGAAACCCTAACTCTAAACCTAACCCGAACCCTAAGACTAAACTTAACCCTAACCCTAACCCTAAACCTAAACATAACCCTAACCGTAACCCTAAGACTAACATTAACCAAACCCTAACCCTAACCCTAACCCTAATCCATAACCCTAAGCCTAACCCTACCCCTAAACTCACTCTAACGCTATCCCTAAACCCTAACCCTAACCTTAACCCTAACCCAAACACTAACCCCGATACCCTAACCCTATACCTAATCCTAACATTAATCCTAACTTTCTAACCCTAACCCTAACCCTAGACCTAACCCTAACGCTAAAACTAACCCTAACCCGAAACCCTAACCCTAACCCTAAACCTAACCCGAACCCTAATCCTAAACTTAACCCTACACCTAACCCTAAACTTAACCATAACCCTAACCGTAACCCTAAGCCTAACCTTAACCCTAAAACTAACAGGAACCCAAATTCATAACCCTAAACCTAACTCTAAACATAACCCTAATCCCTAACCCTAACGATAAGCCTAAACCTAACTCTAAACCTAAAACCTATCCCTAATCGCTAACCCTAACTATAACCATAACCCAAACACTAACTCCAAAACCATAACCCTAATTGTAACACAACCCTAACTCTAATCCTAACCTTCTAACTCTAACCCAACCCTAAACCTAACACGAACCCTAACATTAACACCTACCCCTAGACCTAACCCTAAGCCCTAACCCTAACCCTAACCCTATCCCTAACGGTAAACCTTATGCTAACCCTATCCCTAACCCTAAACCTATCAATAAACCGAACCCTAGCCCTAAACTATCCCTAACCCTAATCTTGGAACTGAGCCTAAAACTCACTCTAACTGTAAACCTAACCCTAATCCATAGCCCTAACCCTAACCCTACCCCTAAACTCACTCTAACCCTATCCCTAATCCCTAACCCTAACCCTAACCGTAACCCAAACACTAACCCAGAAACCCTAACCCTAAACCTAACCCTAACATTATTCCTAACCTTCTAACCCTAACCCTAACCCTAGCCCTAACCCTAAAGCTAAAACTAACCTTAACCCGAAACCCTAACCCTAACCCTAAGACTAACACTAACACCTAACCCTAACCATAACCCTATCATTAAACCTAAAGCTAATGCTAACCATTTCCATAACCCTAACCCAGACAATAAACCTCACGCTAAACCTAAAACTATCCCTAACACTAATCATAATACTGAGCCTAACACTAACCCTAAGCCTAACCCTAACCCTAATTTCTAACTCTAACCCTAACCAGAACAGTAACCCTAGTCCATAACCCTAACATTAACCTTTACAATAACCCTAACCCTAACAGTAACACTAACCCCTAAGCCTGACCCTAACCTTATCCCTAATCCCTAAGCCTAGCTCTAACAATAACACTAAACCTAACCATAACCCTAAACATAACTGTAAACCTAACCCTAACCATAACCATATTCTTATCACCTAACCCATAACAATAAACAAAACCCGAACCCTAAACCTAACCCTAAACCTAATAGTAACCATGAACCTATCAGTCTTCCGAAGCCTAACCCTGACCCTATCCCTAACACCTAAACCCTAAACCTAACCCTAACCTGCCCCTAACCCTAACCTTAAACGTAACTGTAAACCTAATGCTAAACCTAACCCTAAGCGCAACCGTAACCCTAACCATTACCCTAACACTAACATTAATCCTAACACTAACCCTAACACTTACCCTAACCCTAAACTGTAAAACCAAACCCTAAACCTAACACAAACCCTAACCCAAAATCTAAACCTAACCCTAACCCAAATCTTAACCCTAACCCTAACCCAAACCCATAAAAATAACCCTAACCCTAACCGTAACCCTAACCCTAACACGAACTTCTAACCTTAACCCTAACCCTAATCATAATCCTAAGACTAAATCTCACCCTAAACTCTAACACTAACCCTAAACGTAACCCTACCAATAAACCTAAACCATATCATAACCCTAAACCTAACACTAAACCTAACCCAAAACCTAACCCTAAAATTAACAAAACCCTAAAACCTAACCCTAACACTAAGCCTAACACTAAAACTAACCATAATCCTAAACTTAACCTTAACCCTAATCCCAACCCTATCCCTAAACCTGACCCTAAACCTAACCCTAATGTAACCCTAACCCTAACCATAACCCTAACCCTTACCCTTACCCTAAACTCTAACCCTAACGCTAACCCTAACCCTTATCTCTAACTCTAATCTCTAACAATAAACCTAACCCTAAACCGAAATATAAACCTAAACCTAACCTTAACCCTAACCATAAAGCTAACCCTAACAGTAACCCTAGTTTTAACCCTAAGCCGAATACTAACACTAATCCATAACCCTAACCTTAACCCTTAACATAACCCTAACACTAAATGTAAAACTAGCCCCTAACCCTAACACTAACCCTATCCATAATCCCTAACCCTAACACTAAAACTAGCCATAACCCTAAATGAAACATCAACACTAAACGTAAACCTAAACATAACCTTAACCATATCCTTAACACCTAACCCCTAACCCTAACCCAAACCCTAAACCTAACAATAACCCTAACACTAACACTAATGCTAACCCTATAACCTAACCATAACCCTCACCCTAACGCTAACCCAAAACCTACCTCTAATCCCTATCCTAAACCTAACCCTAACCCTAAACCTAACCTCAAACCGAACACTAACCGAAACCCTAAACATAACCTTAACCCTAACCCTCCCTACCTATAACCATAACCCTAAACCAAAGGCTAACACTAACCCTAACTTTAACACTTAACCCTAAAGCTTTACCCTAACGCTAAAACTAACCCTAACATCTAACACTAAACCTATCCCTAAACAAAGCTTAATCATAACCATATCCCTAAAACTCTAAAACTAAACCATACCGAAACCCTAACCCTATCAATAACACTAACCCTAGCCCTAACCCTAATTTCTAACTCTAACCCTAACCCTTACACTATCCCTAACACTAAACCTAACCCTACCTGAAACCCTAACCCTAAAGCTAACCTCTAAACCTAAACCTAGCCCTTACCCTAACCCAAACCCCTACGCAAAACCTAACCCTAATCCTAACCCTAAACCTCACACTAATCCTAAACCTAACCCTAACCCTAAACCTAACCTTAACCCTAACCCTAACCCTAACACTCACCCTAACCCTATCCCTAAACGCTAACCCGAACCATAACCATAACCCAAACACTAACACCAAAACCCTAACCCGAATCATAACACAAAACCTCACCGTAACCCTAACCCTAACCCTAGCTCTAATCCTAACACTCTAGCCCTGACCCTAACCCTAATCCTAACCCTAACCCTAACACCTAACACTAACCCTAACACCTAACCCTAACCCTAACCCTATACCTAACCGTAAACCTAATGCTAACCCTATCCCTAACCCTAACCCTATCAATAAACTAAACCCCAGCCCTAAAACTTACCCTAAACCTAATCCTAGAACTGAGCCTAACGCTAACTCTAACTGTAAACTTAACACTAATCCATAACCATAACCCTAACCCAAACCCTAAAATTCACTCTAAACCTATCCCTAATCCCTAACCCTAACCCTAAGACCTACCCCTAACGCTAACGCTAAGACCTGATCCTAACCCTAACCCTATATCTAACCGTAAACCAAATGTTAACCCTATCCCTAACCCTAAACTTATCAATAAACCGAACCCTAGCCCTAAAACTATCCCTAACCCTAATCCTAGAACTGAGCCAAAAACTAACTCTAACTGTGAACCTAACCCTAATCCATAACCCTAACCCTAACCCTACCCCTAAACTCACTCTAACCCTATCCCTAATCCGTAACCCTAACCGTAACCCGAACCCAAACACTAACCCCGAAACCCTAACCCTAAACCTAACCCTAACATTAATCCTAACCTTCTAACCCTAACACTAACCCTAGCCCTAACCCTAGCGCTAAAACTAACCCTAACCCGAAACCCTAACTCTAACCCTAAACCTAACACTAACACCTAACCCTAACCATAAGCCTATCATTAAACCTAAAGCTAATGCTAACCCTGTCCCTAACCCTAACCCAGACAATAAACCTAACCCTAAACCTAAAACTATCCCTAACCCTAATCATAATACTGAGCCTAACACTAACCCTAAGCCTAACCCTAACCCTAATTTCTAACTCTAACCCTAACCAGAACAGTAACCCTAGTCCATAACCCTAACAATAACATTTTCAATAACCCTAACCCTAACCGTAACACTAACCCCTAAGCCTGACCCTAACCTTATCCCTAATCCCTAAGCCTAGCTCTAACAATAACACTAACCCTAACCATAACCCTAAACATAACTGTAAACCAACTCTAACCATAACCATATTCTTATCACCTAACCCATAACCATGAACAAACACGAACCCTAAACCTAACCCTAAACCTAATAGTAACCCTGAACGTATCAGACTTCCGAAGCCTAACCCTGACCCTATCCCTAACACCTAACCCCTAAACCTAACCCTAACCTGCCGCTAACCCTAACCTTAAATGTAACCGTAAACCTAACCCTAACCCTAACCCTAACCCTAACCATTACACTAACACTAACACTAATCCTAAACTCTAACACTAACACTTACCTTAACCCTAACCCTAAACTGTAAAACCAAACCCTAACCCTAACACAAAACCTAACCCAAAATCTAAACCTAAAACTAACTTAATCCTAACCCTAACCCTAACCCTATCCCTAACCCATAACAATTACCCTAACCCTAACCGTAACCCTAACCCTAACACTAACTTCTAACCTTAACCCTAACCCTAATCATAACCCTAAGACTAAATCTCACCCTAAACTCTAACACTAACCCTAAACGCAACCTTAACGTTAAACCTAAACCATATCATAACCCTAAACCTAACATTAAACCTAACCCAAAACCTAACCCTAACACTTAACCTAATCTTAAAACCTAACCCTAACCCTAACACTAAGCCTAACTCTAAAACAAACCATAAGCCTAACCTTAACCTTAAACCTAACCCCAACCCTATCCCTAAACCTGACCCTAAACCTAACCCTAATCTAACCCTAACCCTAACCATAACACTAACCCTTACCCTTACCCTAAACTCTAACCCTAACCCTAATCTCTAACTCTAAACACTAAAAATAAACCTAACCCTAAACCGAACCATAAATCTAAACCTAACCTTAACCATAACCATAACGCTAACCTAAACCGTAACCCTAGTTTTAACCCTAAGCCGCATACTAACACTAATCCATAACCTTAACCTTAAGCCTTACCATAACCCTAACACTAAATATAAAACTACCCTCTAAAACTAACACTAACCCTATCCGTAATCCCTAACCCTAATCCTAACCCTAACACTAAAACTAGCCATAACCCTAAATGTAACACCAACACTAAACGTAACCCTAAACAAAACCTTAACCATATCATTAACACCTAATCCCTAACCCTAACCCAAACCTTAAACCTCACCATAACCCTAACACTAACACTCATGCTAACCCTAAACCCTAACCATAATCCTCACCCTAAAGCTAACCAAAAACCTACCTCTAATCCCTATCCTAAACTTAACACTAACCCTAAACCTAAACCTAAATCGAACACTAACCGTAACCCTAAACATAACCATAACCCTAACCCTCCCTACCTATAACCATAACCCTAAACCAAAGTCTAACACTAACCCTAACTATAACACTTAACCCTAAACCTTAAACCTAACCCTAAAATCTAACACTAAACCTATCCATAAACAAATCCTAACAATAACCCTAACCCTAACACTCAAAAACTAACCCATACCGAAACCCTAACCCTATCAATAACACTAACCCTAGCCCTAACCCTAACTTCTAACTCTAACTCAAACCCTTACACTATCCCTAACACTGAACCTAACCCTAACTGAAACCATAACACTAAAGCTAACCTCTAACCCTAACCCTAGCCCTTACCCTAACCCAAACCCCTACGCAAAACCTAACCCTAACCCTAACCCTAAACCTCACACTAACCCTAAACCTAACCCTAACCCTAAACCTAACATTAACCCTAACCATAACCCTAACCCTAACCCTAACCCTAACACTAACACTCACCCTAACCCTATCCCTAATCGCTAAACCTAACCATCACCATAACCCAAACACTAACACCAAAACCCTAACCCTAATCATAACACAAAACCTCACCGTAACCCTAACAATAACCCTAGCTCTAATCCTAACCTTCTAGCCCTGAACCTAACCCTAATCCTAACCCTAACCCTAACACCTAAACCTAACCCTAACACCTAAACCTAACCCTATCCCTATCCCTAACTGTAAACCTAATGCTAACCCTATCCCTAACCCTAACCCTATCAATAAACTAAACCCTAGCCCTAAAACTATCCCTAAACCTAATCCTAGACCTGAGCCTAATGCTATTTCTAACTGTAAACTTAACGGTAATCCATAAACGTAACCCTAACCCAAACCCTAAAACTCACTCTAACCCTATACCTAATCCCTCACCCTAACCCTAACCCTAACCCAAACACTAACCCGAAAACCCTAACCCTAAACCTAAAACTATCCCTAACCCTAATCATAATACTGAGCCTAACACTAACCCTAAGCCTAACCCTAACCCTAATTTCTAACTCTAACCCTAACCAGAACAGTAACCCTAGTCCATAACCCTAACATTAACCTTTACAATAACCCTAACCCTAACCGTAACACTAACCCCTAAGCCTGACCCTAACCTTATACCTAATCCCTAAGCCTAGCTCTAACAATAACTCTAACCCTAACCATAACCCTAAACATAACTGTAAAGCTAACTCTAACCATAACCATATTCTTATCACCTAACCCATAACCCTAACCAAAACCCGAACCCTAAATCTAAGACTAAACCTAATAGTAACGCTGAAACTATCAGTATTCGGAAGCCTAACCCTGACACTATCCCTAACACCTAACCCCTAAACCTAACCCTAACCTGCCCCTAACTCTAACCTTAAACGTAACCGTAAACCTAATGCTAAACTTAACCCTAACCGTAACCGTTACCCTAACCATTACCCTAACACTAACACTAATCCTAAACTCTAACCCTAACACTTACCCTAACCCTAACCCTAAACTGTAAAACCAAACCCTAACCCTAACACAAACCCTAACCCAAAATCTAAACCTAACCCTAACCCAAATCCTAACCCTAACCCTAACCCTAACCCAGACAATAAACCTAACCCTAAACCTAAAACTATCCCTAACCCTAATCATAATACTGAGCCTAACACCAACCCTAAGCCTAACCCTAACCCTAATTTCTAACTCTAACCCTAACCAGAACAGTAACCCTAGTCCATAACCCTAACATTAACCTTTACAATAACCCTAACCCTAACAGTAACACTAACCCCTAAGCCTGACCCTAGCCTTATCCCTAATCCCTAAGCCTAGCTCTAACAATAACACTAACCCTAACCATAACCCTAAATATAACTGTAAACCTAACCCTAACCATAACCATATTCTTATCACCTAACCCATAACAATAAACAAAACCCGAACCCTAAACCTAACCCTAAACCTAATAGTAACCCTGAACCTATCAGTCTTCTGAAGCCTAACCCGGACCCTATCCCTAACACCTAACCCCTAAACCTAACCCTAACATGCCCCTAACCCTAACCTTAAATGTAACCGTAAACCTAACCCTAACCCTAACCCTAACCCTAACCCTAACCCTAACCATTACCCTAACACTAACACTAATCCTAAACTCTAACCCTACCACTTACCCTAACCCTAACCCTAAATTGTAAAACCAAACCCTAACCCTAACACAAACCCTAACCCAAAATCTAAACCTAACCCTAACTTAATCCTAACCCTAACCCTAACCCTAACCCTAACCCATAACAATAACCCTAACCCTAACCGTAACCCTAACCCTAACACTAACTTCTAACCTTAACCCTAACGATAATCATAACCCTAAGACTAAATCTCACCCTAATCTCTAACACTAACCCTAAACGTAACACTAACCCTAAACCTAAACCATATCATAACCCTAAACCTAACACTAAACCTAACCCAAAACCTAACCCTAACACTAAACCTAATCCTAAAACCTAACCCTAACCCTAACACTAAGCCTAACCCTAAAACTAACCATAACCCTAACCTTAACCTTAACGTAATCCCAACCCTATCCCTAAACCTGACCCTAAACCTAACCCTAATCTAACCCTAACCATAACCATAACCATAACCCTAACCCTTACCCTTACTCTAAACTCTAACCCTAACGCTAACCCTAACCCTAATCTCTAACTCTAAACGCTAACAATAAACCTAACCCTAAACCGAACCATAAACCTAAAACTAACCTTAACCCTAACCATAACGCTAACCCTAACCGTAACCCTGGTTTTAACCCTAAGCAGAATACTTACACTAATCCATCACCCTAACCTTAACCCTTACCATAACCCTAACACTAAATGTAAAACTAGCCCCTAACCCTAACACTAACCCTATCCGTAATCCCTAACCCTAATCCTAACCCTAAAACTAAAACTAGCCGTAACCCTAAATGTACCACCAACACTAAACGTAACCCTAAACATAACCTTAACCATATTCTTAACACCTAACCATGAAGCCTAACCCAAACCCTAAACCTAACCATAAACCTAACACTAACACTAATGCTAACTCTAAACCCTAACCATAACCCTCACCCTAACGCTAACCCAAAACCTACCTCTCATCCCTATCCTAAACCTAACCCTAACCCTAAACCTAACCCTAAACCGAACACTAACCGTAACCCTAAACATAACCTTAACCCTAACCCTCCCTACCTAAACCATAAACCTAAAGCAAAGTCTAACACTAACCCTAACTTTAACACTTAACCCTAAACCTTAACCCTAACGCTAACCCTAACCCTAACATCTAACACTAAACCTATCCCTAAACAAAGCCTAATCATAACCATAACCCTAACACTCTAAAACTAAACCATACCAAAACCCTAACCCTATCAATAACACTAACCCTAGCCCTAATCCTAACTTCTAACTCTAACCCTAACCCTTATACTATCCCTAACACTAAACCTAACCCTAACTGAAACCCTAACCCTAAAGCTAACCTCTAACCCTAACCCTAGCCCTTACCCTAACCCAAACCCCTACGCAAAACCTAACCATAACCCTAACCCTAAACCTCACAATAGCTCTAAACCTAACACTAAACCTAAACCTAACCTTAACCCTAACCCTAACCCTAACCCTAACCCTAACCCTAACACTCACCCTAACACTATCCCTAATCGCTAACCCTAATCATAACCATAACCCAAACACTATCACCAAAACCCTAACCCTAATCATAACACAAAACCTCACCGTAACCCTAACACAAACCCTAGCTCAAATCCTAACCTTCTAACGCTAACCCTAACACCTTAGCCTAACCCTAACACCTAACCCTAACCCTAACCCTATCCCTAAACGTAAAGCTAAAGCTAACCCTATTCCCAGCCCTAACCCTATCAATAAACTAAACCCTAGCCCTAAAACTATCCCTAAACCTAATCCTACAACTGAGCCTAACGCTCACACTAACTGTAAACTTAACACTAATCCATAACCATAACCCTAACCCCAACCACAAAATTCACTCTAACCCTGTCCCTACTCCCTAACACTAACCCTAATCCTAACCCAAACACTAAACCTGAAACCCTAACCCTAAACCGAACCCGAACCCTAATCCTAAACTTAACCCTGAACCTAACCCTAAAACTAACCATAACCCTACCCGTAACCCTAAGCTTAATCCTAACCCTAAAACTCACACGAACCCAAATTCATAACCCTAATCCTAACTCGAAACCTAACCCTAATCCCTAACCCTAACGATAAGCCTAAACCTAACCCTAAACCTAAACCATATCCCTAATCGCTAACCCTAACCATAACCATAACCCATACACTAACACCAAAACCCTAACCCTAATCGTAACACAAAACCTCACCGTAACCCTAACCCTTACTCTAGCTCTAATCCTAACCATCTAACTCTAACCCTAACCCTAATTCTAACCCGAACCCGAACACTAACACCAACGCCTCACCCTAACCCTAAGCCCTAAACCTAAACCTAACCCTATCCCTAACCGTAAACCTAATGCTAACCCTATCTCTAACCCTAAACCTATCAATAAACCGAACCCTAGCCCTAAAACTATCCCTAACCCTAATCCTGGAAATGAGCCTAAAACTAACTCTAACTGTAAACGTAACAGTAATCCATAACCCTAACCCTAACCCTAACCCTAAACTCACTCTAACCCTATCCCTAATTCCTAACTCTAACTCTAACCCTAACCCAAACACTAACCCCGAAACCCTAACCCTAAACCTAACCCTAACATTAATCCTAACCTTCTAACCCTAACACTAACCCTAGCCCTAACCCTAACGCTAAAACTAACCCTAACCCGAAACCCTCACCCTAACCCTAAGCCTAACACTAACACCTAACCCTAACCATAACCCTATCATCAAAGCTAAAGCTAAAGCTAACCCTGTACCTAACCCTAACCCAGACAATAAACCTAACCCTAAACCTAAAACTATCCCTAACCCTAATCATAATACTCAGCCTAACACTAACCCTAAGCCTAACCCTAACCCTAATTTCTAACTCTAACCCTAACCAGAACAGTAACCCTTGTCCATAACCCTAACATTAACCTTTACAATAACCCTAACACTAACCGTAACACTAACCCCTAAGCCTGACCCTAGCCTTATCCCTGATCCCTAAGCCTAGCTCTAACAATAACACTAACCCTAACCATAACCCTAAACATAACTGTAAACCTAACCCTAACCATAACCATATTCTTATCACCTAACACATAACCCTAAACAAAACCTGAAACCTAAACCTAACCCTAAACCTAATAGTAACCATGAACCTATCAGTCTTCTGAAGCCTAACCCTGAACCTATCCCTAACAACTAACCCCTAAACCTAACCCTAACCTGCCCCTAACCCTAAACCTAAACGTAACCGTAAACCTAACCCTAATCTAACCCTAACACTAATAATAACGCTAACCCTTACCCTTACCCTAAACTCTAACCCTAACGCTAACCCTAACCCTAATCTCTAACTCTAAACGCTAACAATAAACCTAACCCTAAACCGAACCATAAATCTAAACCTAACCTTAACCATAACCATAACGCTAACCTAAACCGTAACCCTAGTTTTAACCCTAAGCCGAATACTAACACTAATCCATAACCTTAACCTTAACCCTTACCATAACCCTAACACTAAATATAAAACTAGCCCCTAACACTAACACTAACCCTATCCATAATCCCTAACCCTAATCCTAACCCTAACACTAAAACTTGCCATAACCCTAAATGTAACACCAACACTAAACGTAACCCTAAACATAACCTTTACCATATCCTTAACACCTAATCCCTAACCCTAACCCAAACCCTAAACCTCACCATAACCCTAACACTAACACTCATGCTAACCCTAAACCCTAACCATAACCTTCACCCTAACGCTAACCCAAAACCTACCTCTAATCCCTATCCTAAACCTAACCCTAACCCTAAACCTAAACCTAAACCGAACACTAACCGTAACCCTAAACATAACCTTAACCCTAACCCTCCCTACCTATAACCATAACCCTAAACCAAAGTCTAACACTAACCCTAACTATAACACTTAATCCTAAACCTTAAACCTAACCCTAACATCTAACACTAAACCTATCCATAAACAAAGCCTAACAATAACCCTAACGCTAACACTCAAAAACTAACCCATTACCGAAACCCTAACCCTATCAATAACACTAACCCTAGCCCTAACCCTAACTTCTAACTCTAACTCAAACCCTTACACTATGCCTAACACTGAACCTAACCCTAACTGAAACCATAACCCTAAAGCTAACCGCTAACCCTAACCCTAGCCCTTACCCTAACCCAAACCCCTACGCAAAACCTAACCCTAACCCTAACCCTAAACCTCACACTAACCCTAAACCTAACCCTAACCCTAAACCTAACATTAACCCTAACCCTAACCCTAACCATAACCATAACCCTGACCCTAACGCTAACCCAAAACCTACCTCTCATCCCTATCCTAAACCTAACCCTAACCCTAACCCTAACCCTAACCTAACCATTACCCTAACACTAACAATAATCCTAAACTCTAATCCCAACACTTACCCTAACCCTAACCCTAAACTGTAAAACCAAACCCTAACCCTAACACAAATCCTAACCCAAAATCTAAACCTAACCCTAACTTAATCCTAACCCTAACCCTAACCCTAAACCTAACCCATAACAATAACCCTAACCCTAACCGTAACCCTAACCCTAACACTAACTTCTAACCTTAACCCTAACCATAATCATAACCCTAAGACTAAATCTCACCCTAAACTCTAACACTAACCTTAAATGTAACCCTAACCCTAAACCTAAACCATATGATAACCCTAAACCTAACACTAAACCTAACCCAAAACCTAACCCTAACACTAAACCTAATCCTAAAACCTAACCCTAACCCTAACACTAAGCCTAACCCTAAAACTAACCATAACCCTAACCTTAACCTTAACCCTAATCCCAACCCTATCCCTAAACCTGACCCTAAACCTAATCCTAATCTAACCCTAACCCTAAACCTAACCATAACCCTTACACTAACACTAATGCTAACTCTAAACCCTAACCATAACCCTCAAACTAACGCTAACCCAAAACCTACCTCTAATCCCTATCCTAAACCTAACCCTAACCCTAAACCTAACCCTAAACCGAACACTAAACGTAACCCTAAACATAACCTTAACCCTAACCCTCCCTACCTAAACCATAACCATAAAGCAAAGTCTAACACTAACTCTAACTTTAACACTTAACCCTAATCCTTAACCCTAACGCTAACCCTAACCCTAACATCTAACACTAAACCTATCCCTAAACAAAGCCTAATCATAACCATAACCCTAACACTCTAAAACTAAACCATACCGAAACCCTAACCCTATCAATAACACTAACCCTAGCCCTAACCCTAACTTCTAACTCTAACCCTAACCCTTATACTATCCCTAACACTAAACCTAACCCTAACTGAAACCCTAACCCTAAAGCTAGCCTCTAACCCTAACCCTAGCCCTTACCCTAACCCAAACCGCTACCAAAACCTAACCCTAACCCTAACCCTAAAACTCACACTAACCCTAAACCTAACACTAAACCTAAACCTAACCTTAACCCTAACCCTAACCCTCACCCTAACCCTAACCCTAACACTCACCCTAACACTATCCCTAATCGCTAACCCTAACCATAACCATAACCCAAACACTAACACCAAAACCTTAACCCTAATCATAAAACAAAACCTCACCGTAACCCTAACACTAACCCTAGCTCTAATCGTAACCTTCTAACCCTAACCCTAATCCTAAACCTAACCCTAACACCTAACCTTAACCCTAACCCTATCCCTAACTGTAAACCTAATGCTAACCCTTTCCCTAGCTCTAACCCTATCAATAAACTAAACCCTAGCACCAAAACTATCCCTAAACCTAATCCTAGAACTGAGCCTAACGCTAATACTAACTGTAAACTTAACACTAATCCATAACCATAACCCTAACCCAAACCACATAATTCACTCTAACCCTGTCCCTACTCCCTAACCCTAACCCTAAACCTAACCCAAACACTAAACCTGAAACCCTAACCCTAAACCGTACCCGAACACTAATCCTAAACTTAACCCTAAACCTAACCCTAAAACTAACCATAACCCTAACCGTAACCCTAAGCTTAACCCTAACCCTAAAACTAACACGAACCCAAATTCATAACCCTAAACCTAACTCGAAACCTAACCCTAATCCCTAACCCTAACGATAAGCCTAAACCTAACCCTAAACCTAAACCCTATCCCTAATCACTAACCCTAACCATAACCATAACCCATACACTAACACCAAAACCCTAACCCTAATCGTAACACAAAACCTCACCGTAACCCTAACCCTAACCCTAGCTCTAATCCTAACTATCTAACTCTAACCCTAACCCTAATTCTAACCCGAACCCGAACACTAACACCAACGCCTCACCCTAACCCTAAGCCCTAAACCTAAACCTAACCCTATCCCTAACCGTAAACCTAATGCTAACCCTATCCCTAAGCCTAAACCTATCAATAAACCGAACCCTAGCCCTAAAACTATCCCTAACCCTAATCCTGGAAATGAGCCTAAAACTAACTCTAACTGTAAACGTAACAGTAATCCATAACCCTAACCCTAACCCTAACCCTAAACTCACTCTAACCCTATCCCTAATTCCTAACTCTAACTCTAACCCTAACCCAAACACTAACCCCGAAACCCTAACCCTAAACCTAACCCTAACATTAATCCTAACCTTCTAACCCTAACACTAACCCTAGCCCTAACCCTAACGCTAAAACTAACCCTAACCCGAAACCCTAACCCTAACCCTAAGCCTAACACTAACACCTAACCCTAACCATAACCCTATCATCAAAGCTAAAGCTAATGCTAACCCTGTCCCTAACCCTAACCCAGACAATAAACCTAACCCTAAACCTAAAACTATCCCTCAACCTAATCATAATACTCAGCCTAACACTAACACTAAGCGTAACCCTAACCCTAATTTCTAACTCTAACCCTAACCAGAACAGTAACCCTAGTCCATAACCCTAACATTAACCTTTACAATAACCCTAACCCTAACCGTAACACTAACCCCTAAGCCTGACCCTAACCTTATCCCTGATCCCTGAGCCTAGCTCTAACAATGACACTAACCCTAACCATAACCCTAAACATAACTGTAAACCTAACCCTAACCATAACCATATTCTTATCACGTAACCCATAACCCTAAACAAAACCTGAACCCTAAACCTAACCCTAAACCTAATAGTATCCATGAACCTATCAGTCTTCCGAAGCCTAACCCTGACCCTATCCCTAACAACTAACCCCTAAACCTAACCCTAACCTGCCCCTAACCCTAAACCTAAACGTAACCGTAAACCTAACCCTAATCTAACCCTAACACTAATAATAACGCTAACCCTTACCCTTACCCTAAACTCTAACCCTAACGCTAACCCTAACCCTAATCTCTAACTCTAAACGCTAACAATAAACCTAACCCTAAACCGAACCATAAATCTAAACCTAACCTTAACCATAACCATAACGCTAACCTAAACCGTAACCCTAGTTTTAACCCTAAGCCGAATACTAACACTAATCCATAACCTTAACCTTAACCCTTACCATAACCCTAACACTAAATATAAAACTAGCCCCTAACACTAACACTAACCCTATCCATAATCCCTAACCCTAATCCTAACCCTAACACTAAAACTTGCCATAACCCTAAATGTAACACCAACACTAAACGTAACCCTAAACATAACCTTTACCATATCCTTAACACCTAATCCCTAACCCTAACCCAAACCCTAAACCTCACCATAACCCTAACACTAACACTCATGCTAACCCTAAACCCTAACCATAACCTTCACCCTAACGCTAACCCAAAACCTACCTCTAATCCCTATCCTAAACCTAACCCTAAACCTAAACCTAAACCGAACACTAACCGTAACCCTAAACATAACCTTAACCCTAACCCTCCCTACCTATAACCATAACCCTAAACCAAAGTCTAACACTAACCCTAACTATAACACTTAATCCTAAACCTTAAACCTAACCCTAACATCTAACACTAAACCTATCCATAAACAAAGCCTAACAATAACCCTAACGCTAACACTCAAAAACTAACCCATTACCGAAACCCTAACCCTATCAATAACACTAACCCTAGCCCTAACCCTAACTTCTAACTCTAACTCAAACCCTTACACTATGCCTAACACTGAACCTAACCCTAACTGAAACCATAACCCTAAAGCTAACCGCTAACCCTAACCCTAGCCCTTACCCTAACCCAAACCCCTACGCAAAACCTAACCCTAACCCTAACCCTAAACCTCACACTAACCCTAAACCTAACCCTAACCCTAAACCTAACATTAACCCTAACCCTAACCCTAACCATAACCATAACCCTGACCCTAACGCTAACCCAAAACCTACCTCTCATCCCTATCCTAAACCTAACCCTAACCCTAACCCTAACCCTAACCTAACCATTACCCTAACACTAACAATAATCCTAAACTCTAATCCCAACACTTACCCTAACCCTAACCCTAAACTGTAAAACCAAACCCTAACCCTAACACAAATCCTAACCCAAAATCTAAACCTAACCCTAACTTAATCCTAACCCTAACCCTAACCCTAAACCTAACCCATAACAATAACCCTAACCCTAACCGTAACCCTAACCCTAACACTAACTTCTAACCTTAACCCTAACCATAATCATAACCCTAAGACTAAATCTCACCCTAAACTCTAACACTAACCTTAAATGTAACCCTAACCCTAAACCTAAACCATATGATAACCCTAAACCTAACACTAAACCTAACCCAAAACCTAACCCTAACACTAAACCTAATCCTAAAACCTAACCCTAACCCTAACACTAAGCCTAACCCTAAAACTAACCATAACCCTAACCTTAACCTTAACCCTAATCCCAACCCTATCCCTAAACCTGACCCTAAACCTAATCCTAATCTAACCCTAACCCTAAACCTAACCATAACCCTTACACTAACACTAATGCTAACTCTAAACCCTAACCATAACCCTCAAACTAACGCTAACCCAAAACCTACCTCTAATCCCTATCCTAAACCTAACCCTAACCCTAAACCTAACCCTAAACCGAACACTAAACGTAACCCTAAACATAACCTTAACCCTAACCCTCCCTACCTAAACCATAACCATAAAGCAAAGTCTAACACTAACTCTAACTTTAACACTTAACCCTAATCCTTAACCCTAACGCTAACCCTAACCCTAACATCTAACACTAAACCTATCCCTAAACAAAGCCTAATCATAACCATAACCCTAACACTCTAAAACTAAACCATACCGAAACCCTAACCCTATCAATAACACTAACCCTAGCCCTAACCCTAACTTCTAACTCTAACCCTAACCCTTATACTATCCCTAACACTAAACCTAACCCTAACTGAAACCCTAACCCTAAAGCTAGCCTCTAACCCTAACCCTAGCCCTTACCCTAACCCAAACCGCTACCAAAACCTAACCCTAACCCTAACCCTAAAACTCACACTAACCCTAAACCTAACACTAAACCTAAACCTAACCTTAACCCTAACCCTAACCCTCACCCTAACCCTAACCCTAACACTCACCCTAACACTATCCCTAATCGCTAACCCTAACCATAACCATAACCCAAACACTAACACCAAAACCTTAACCCTAATCATAAAACAAAACCTCACCGTAACCCTAACACTAACCCTAGCTCTAATCGTAACCTTCTAACCCTAACCCTAATCCTAAACCTAACCCTAACACCTAACCTTAACCCTAACCCTATCCCTAACTGTAAACCTAATGCTAACCCTTTCCCTAGCTCTAACCCTATCAATAAACTAAACCCTAGCACCAAAACTATCCCTAAACCTAATCCTAGAACTGAGCCTAACGCTAATACTAACTGTAAACTTAACACTAATCCATAACCATAACCCTAACCCAAACCACATAATTCACTCTAACCCTGTCCCTACTCCCTAACCCTAACCCTAAACCTAACCCAAACACTAAACCTGAAACCCTAACCCTAAACCGTACCCGAACACTAATCCTAAACTTAACCCTAAACCTAACCCTAAAACTAACCATAACCCTAACCGTAACCCTAAGCTTAACCCTAACCCTAAAACTAACACGAACCCAAATTCATAACCCTAAACCTAACTCGAAACCTAACCCTAATCCCTAACCCTAACGATAAGCCTAAACCTAACCCTAAACCTAAACCCTATCCCTAATCACTAACCCTAACCATAACCATAACCCATACACTAACACCAAAACCCTAACCCTAATCGTAACACAAAACCTCACCGTAACCCTAACCCTAACCCTAGCTCTAATCCTAACTATCTAACTCTAACCCTAACCCTAATTCTAACCCGAACCCGAACACTAACACCAACGCCTCACCCTAACCCTAAGCCCTAAACCTAAACCTAACCCTATCCCTAACCGTAAACCTAATGCTAACCCTATCCCTAAGCCTAAACCTATCAATAAACCGAACCCTAGCCCTAAAACTATCCCTAACCCTAATCCTGGAAATGAGCCTAAAACTAACTCTAACTGTAAACGTAACAGTAATCCATAACCCTAACCCTAACCCTAACCCTAAACTCACTCTAACCCTATCCCTAATTCCTAACTCTAACTCTAACCCTAACCCAAACACTAACCCCGAAACCCTAACCCTAAACCTAACCCTAACATTAATCCTAACCTTCTAACCCTAACACTAACCCTAGCCCTAACCCTAACGCTAAAACTAACCCTAACCCGAAACCCTAACCCTAACCCTAAGCCTAACACTAACACCTAACCCTAACCATAACCCTATCATCAAAGCTAAAGCTAATGCTAACCCTGTCCCTAACCCTAACCCAGACAATAAACCTAACCCTAAACCTAAAACTATCCCTCAACCTAATCATAATACTCAGCCTAACACTAACACTAAGCGTAACCCTAACCCTAATTTCTAACTCTAACCCTAACCAGAACAGTAACCCTAGTCCATAACCCTAACATTAACCTTTACAATAACCCTAACCCTAACCGTAACACTAACCCCTAAGCCTGACCCTAACCTTATCCCTGATCCCTGAGCCTAGCTCTAACAATGACACTAACCCTAACCATAACCCTAAACATAACTGTAAACCTAACCCTAACCATAACCATATTCTTATCACGTAACCCATAACCCTAAACAAAACCTGAACCCTAAACCTAACCCTAAACCTAATAGTATCCATGAACCTATCAGTCTTCCGAAGCCTAACCCTGACCCTATCCCTAACAACTAACCCCTAAACCTAACCCTAACCTGCCCCTAACCCTAACCTTAAACGTAACCGTAAACCTAACCCTAATCTAACCCTAACCCTAACCATAACCCTAACCCTTACCCTTACCCTAAACTCTAACCCTAACGCTAACCCTAACCCTAATCTCTAACTCTAAACGCTAACAATAAACCTAACCCTAAACCGAACCCTAAACCTAAACCTAACCTTAACCATAACCATAACGCTAACCTAAACCGTAACCCTAGTTTTAACACTAAGCCGAATACTAACACTAATCCACAACCTTAACCTTAACCCTTACCATAACCCTAACACTAAATGTAAAACTAGCCCCTAACACTAACACTAACAATATCCGTAATCCCTAACCCTAATCCTAACCCTAACACTAAAACTAGCCATAACCCTAAATGTAACACCAACACTAAACGTAACCCTAAACATAACCTTAACCATATCCTTAACACCTAATCCCTAACCCTAACCCAAACCCTAAACCTCACCATAACCCTAACACTAACACTCATGCTAACCCTAAACCCTAACCATAACCCTCACCCTAACGCTAACCCAAAACCTACCTCTAATCCCTACCCTAAACCTAACCCTAACCCTAAACCTAAACCTAAACCGAACACTAACCGTAACCCTAAACATAACCTTAACCCTAACCCTCCCTACCTATAACCATAACCCTAAACCAAAGTCTAACACTAACCCTAACTATAACACTTAATCCTAAACCTTAAACCTAACCCTAACATCTAACACTAAACCTATCCATAAACAAAGCCTAACAATAACCCTAACCCTAACGCTCAAAAACTAACCCATACCGAAACCCTAACCCTATCAATAACACTAACGCTAGCCCTAACCCTAACTTCTAACTCTAACTCAAACCCTTACACTATCCCTAACACTGAACCTAATCCTAACTGAAACCATAACCCTAAAGATAACCTCTAACCCTAACCCTAGCCCTTACCCTAACCCAAACCCCTACGCAAAACCTAACCCTAACCCTAACCCTAAACCTCACACTAACCCTAAACCTAACCCTAACCCTAAACCTAACATTAACCCTAACCATAACCCTAACCTTAACCCTAACCCTAACACTAACACTCACCCTAACCCTATCCCTAATCGCTAACCCTAACCATAACCATAACCCAAACACTAACACCAAAACCCTAACCCTAATCATAACACAAAACCTCACCGTAACACTAACAATAACCCTAGCTCTAATCCTAACCTTCTAGCCCTGACCCTAACCCTAATCCTAACCCTAACCCTAACACCTAAACCTAACCCTAACACCTAAACCTAACCCTATCCCTATCCCTAACTGTAAACCTAATGCTAACCCTATCCCTAACCCTAACCCTATCAATAAACTAAACCCTAGCCCTAAAACTATCCCTAAACCTAATCCTAACCTGAGCCTAATGCTATTTCTAACTGTAAACTTAACGGTAATCCATAACCTTAACCCTAACCCAAACCCTAAAACTCACTCTAACCCTATCCCTAATCCCTCACCCTAACCCTAACCCTAACCCAAACACTAACCCGAAAACCCTAACCCTAAACCTAAAACTATCCCTAACCCTAATCATAATACTGAGCCTAACACTAACCCTAAGCCTAACCCTAACCCTAATTTCTAACTCTAACCCTAACCAGAACAGTAACCCTAGTCCATAACCCTAACATTAACCTTTACAATAACCCTAACCCTAACCGTAACACTAACCCCTAAGCCTGACCCTAACCTTATCCCTAATCCCTAAGCCTAGCTCTAACAATAACTCTAACCCTAACCGTAACCCTAAACATAACTGTAAAGCTAACTCTAACCATAACCATATTCTTATCACCTAACCCATAACCCTAACCAAAACCCGAACCCTAAACCTAACACTAAACCTAATAGTAACGCTGAAACTATCAGTATTCGGAAGCCTAACCCTGACACTATCCCTAACACCTAACCCCTTAACCTAACCCTAACCTGCCCCTAACCCTAACCTTAAACGTAACCGTAAACCTAATGCTAAACCTAACCCTAACCGTATCCGTTACCCTAACAATTACCCTAACACTAACACTAATCCAAAACTCTAACCCTAAAACTTACCCTAACCCTAACCCTAAACTGTAAAACCAAACCCTAACCCTAACACAAACCCTAACTCAAAATCTAAACCTAACCCTAACCCAAATCCTAACCCTAACCCTAACCCTAACCCAGACAATAAACCTAACCCTAAACCTAAAACTATCCCTAACCCCAATCATAATACTGAGCCTAACACTAACCCTAAGCCTAACCCTAACCCTAATTTCTAACTCTAACCCTAACCAGAACAGTAACCCTAGTCCATAACCCTAACATTAACCTTTACAATATCTCTAACCTAACCGTAACACTAACCCCTAAGCCTGACCCTAACCTTATCCCTAATCCCTAAGCCTAGCTCTAACAATAACACTAACCCTAACCATAACCCAAAACACAACTGTAAACCTAACCCTAACTATAACCATATTCTTATCACCTAACCCATAACCCTAACCAAAACCCGACCCCTAAGCTAACCCTAAACCTAATAGTAACCCTGAACCTATCAGTCTTCCGAAGCTTAACCCTGACCCTATCCCTAACACCTAACCCATAAACCTAACCCTAACCTGCCCCTAACCCTAACCTTAAATGTAACCGTAAACCTAACCCTAACCCTAACCCTAACCATTACCCTAACACTAACACTAATCCTAAACTCTAACCCTAACACTTACCCTAACCCTAACCCTAAACTGTAAAACCAAACCCTAACCCTAACACAAACCCTAACCCAAAATCTAAACCTAACCCTAACCCAAATCCTAACCCTAACACTAACCCTAACCCAGACAATAAACCTAACCCTAAACCTAAAACTATCCCTAACCCCAATCATAATACTGAGCCTAACACCAACCCTAAGCCTAACCCTAACCCTAATTTCTAACTCTAACCCTAACCAGAACAGTAACCCTAGTCCAGAACCCTAACATTAACCTTTACAATAACCCTAACCCTAACAGTAACACTAACCCCTAAGCCTGACCCTAACCTTATCCCTAATCCCTAAGCCTAGCTCTAACAATAACACTAACCCTAACCATAACCCTAAATATAACTGTAAACCTAACCCTAACCATAACCATATTCTTACACCTAACCCATAACAATAAACAAAACCCGAATCCTAATCCTAACCCTAAACCTAATAGTAACCCTGAACCTATCAGTCTTCTGAAGCCTAACCCGGACCCTATCCCTAAGACCTAACCCCTAAACCTAACCCTAACATGCCCCTAACCCTAACCTTAAATGTAACCGTAAACCTAACCCTAACCCTAACCCTAACCCTAACCCTAAAAATTACCCTAACACTAACACTAATCCTAAACTCTAACCCTAACACTTACCCTAACCCTAACCCTAAACTGTAAAACCAAACCCTAACCCTAACACAAACCCTAACCCAAAACCTAAACCTAACCCTAACTTAATCCTAACCCTAACCCTAACCCTAACCCTAACCCATAACAATAACCCTAACCCTAACCGTAACCCTAACCCTAACACTAACTTCTAACCTTAACCCTAACCATAATCATAACCCTAAGACTAAATCTCAACCTAAACTCTAACACTAACCCTAAACGTAACCCTAACCCTAAACCTAAACCATATCATAACCCTAAACCTAACACTAAACCTAACCCAAAACCTAACCCTAACACTAAACCTAATCCTAAAACCTAACCCTAACCCTAACACTAAGCCTAACCCTAAAACTAACCATAACCCTAACCTTAACCTTAACCCTAAACCCAACCCTATCCCTAAATCTGACCCTAAACCTAACCCTAATCTAACCCTAACCCTAACCATAACCATAACCCTAACCCTTACCCTTACCCTAAACTCTAACCCTAACGCTAACCCTAACCCTAATCTCTAACTCTAAACGCTAACAATAAACCTAACCCTAAACCGAACCATAAACCTAAAACTAACCTTTACCCTAACCATAACGCTAACCCTAACCGTAACCCTGGTTTTAACCCTAAGCAGAATACTAACACTAATCCATCACCCTAACCTTAACCCTTACCATAACCCTAACACTAAATGTAAAACTAGCCCCTAACCCTAACACTAACCCTATCCGTAATCCCTAACCCTAATCCTAACCCTAACACTAAAACTAGCCGTAACCCTAAATGTACCACCAACACTAAACGTAACCCTAAACATAACCTTAACCATATTCTTAACACCTAACCCTTAAGCCTAACCCAAACCCTAAACCTAACCATAACCCTAACACTAACACTAATGCTAACTCTAAACCCTAACCATAACCCTCACCCTAACGCTAACCCAAAACCTACCTCTAATCCCTATCCTAAACCTAACCCTAACCCTAAACCTAACCCTAAACCGAACACTAACCGTAACCCTAAACATAACCTTAACCCTAACCCTCCCTACCTAAACCGTAACCCTAAAGCAAAGTCTAACACTAACCCTAACTTTAACACTTAACCCTAATCCTTAACACTAACGCTAACCCTAACCCTAACATCTAACACTAAACCTGTCCCTAAAAAAAGCCTAATCATAACCATAACCCTAACACTCTAAAACTAAACCATACCGAAACGCTAACCCTATCAATAACATAAACCCTAGCCCTAACCCTAACTTCTAACTCTAACCCTAACAATTATACTATCCCTAACATTAAACCTAACCCTAACTAAAACCCTAACCCTAAAGCTAACCTCTAACCCTAACCCTAGCCCTTACCCTAACCCAAACCCCTACGCAAAACCTAACCCTAACCCTAACGCTAAACCTCACACTAACACTAAACCTAACACTAAACCTAAACCTAACCTTAACCCTAACCCTAACCCTCACCCTAACCCTAACCCTAACACTCACCCTAACACTATCCCTAATCGCTAACCCTAACCATAACCATAACCCAAACACTAACACCAAAACCTTAACCCTAATCATAACACAAAACCTCACCGTAACCCTAACCCTAACCCTAGTTCTAATCCTAACCTTCTAACCCTAACCCTAATCCTAACCCTAACCCTAACACCTAACCTTAACCCTAACCCTATCCCTAACCGTAAACCTAATGCTAACCCTATACCTAGCTCTAACCCTATCAATAAACTAAAGCCTAGCACCAAAACTATCCCTAAACCTAATCCTAGAACTGAGCCTAACGCTAACACTAACTGTAAACATAACACTAATCCATAACCATAACCCTAACCCAAACCACAAAATTCACTCTAACCCTGTCCCTACTCCCTAACACTAACCCTAAACCTAACCCAAACACTAAACCTGAAACCCTAACCCTAAACCGTACCCGAACATTAATCCTAAACTTAACCCTAAACCTAACCCTAAAACTAACCGTAACCCTAACCGTAACCCTAAGCTTAACCCTAACCCTAAAACTAACACGAACCCAAATTCATAACCCTAAACCTAACTCGAAACCTAACACTAATCCCTAACCCTAATGATAAGCCTAAACCTAACCCTAAACCTAAACCGTATCCCTAATCGCTAACCCTAACCATAACCATAACCCATACACTAACACCAAAACCCTAACCCTAATCGTAACACAAAACCTCACCGTAACCCTAACCCTAAACCTAGCTCTAATCCTAACCATCTAACTCTAACCCTAACCCTAATTCTAACCCGAACCCGAACACTAACACCAACGCCTCACCCTAACCCTAAGCCCTAAACCTAAACCTAACCCTATCCCTAACCGTATACCTAATGCTAACCCTATCCCTAAGCCTAAACCTATCAATAAACCGAACCCTAGCCCTAAAACTATCCCTAACCCTAATCCTGGAAATGAGCCTAAAACTAACTCTAACTGTAAACGTAACAGTAATCCATAACCCTAACCCTAACCCTAACCCTAAACTCACTCTAACCCTATCCCTAATTCCTAACTCTAACTCTAACCCTAACCCAAACACTAACCCCGAAACCCTAACCCTAAACCTAACCCTAACATTAATCCTAACCTTCTAACCCTAACACTAACCCTAGCCCTAACCCTAACGCTAAAACTAACCCTAACCCGAAACCCTCACCCTAACCCTAAGCCTAACACTAACACCTAACCCTAACCATAACCCTATCATCAAAGGTAAAGCTAAAGCTAACCCTGTACCTAACCATAACCCAGACAATAAACCTAACCCTAAACCTAAAACTATCCCTAACCCTAATCATAATACTCAGCCTAACACTAACCCTAAGCCTAACCCTAACCCTAATTTCTAACTCTAACCCTAACCAGAACAGTAACCCTAGTCCATAACCCTAACATTAACCTTTACAATAACCCTAACCCTAACCGTAACACTAACCCCTAAACCTGACCCTAACCTTATCCCTAATCCCTAAGCCTAGCTCTAACAATAACTCTAACCCTAACCATAACCCTAAACATAACTGTAAAGCTAACTCTAACCATAACCATATTCTTATCACCTAACCCATAACCCTAACCAAAACCCGAACCCTAAACCTAACACTAAACCTAATAGTAACGCTGAAACTATCAGTATTCGGAAGCCTAACCCTGACACTATCCCTAACACCTAACCCCTTAACCTAACCCTAACCTGCCCCTAACCCTAACCTTAAACGTAACCGTAAACCTAATGCTAAACCTAACCCTAACCGTATCCGTTACCCTAACAATTACCCTAACACTAACACTAATCCAAAACTCTAACCCTAACACTTACCCTAACCCTAACCCTAAACTGTAAAACCAAACCCTAACCCTAACACAAACCCTAACCCAAAATCTAAACCTAACCCTAACCCAAATCCTAACCCTAACCCTAACCCTAACCCAGACAATAAACCTAACCCTAAACCTAAAACTATCCCTAACCCCAATCATAATACTGAGCCTAACACCAACCCTAAGCCTAACCCTAACCCTAATTTCTAACTCTAACCCTAACCAGAACAGTAACCCTAGTCCATAACCCTAACATTAACCTTTACAATAACCCTAACCCTAACAGTAACACTAACCCCTAAGCCTGACCCTAACCTTATCCCTAAACCCTAAGCCTAGCTCTAACAATAACACTAACCCTAACCATAACCCTAAATATAACTGTAAACCTAACCCTAACCATAACCATATTCTTACACCTAACCCATAACAATAAACAAAACCCGAATCCTAATCCTAACCCTAAACCTAATAGTAACCCTGAACCTATAAGTCTTCTGAAGCCTAACACGGACCCTATCCCTAACACCTAACCCTAAACCTAATCCTAACATGCCCCTAACCCTAACCTTAAATGTAACCGTAAACCTAACCCTAACCCTAACCCTAACCCTAACCCTAAAAATTACCCTAACACTAACACTAATCCTAAACTCTAACCCTAACACTTACCCTAACCCTAACCCTAAACTGTAAAACCAAACCCTAACCCTAACACAAACCCTAAACCAAAATCTAAACCTAACCCTAACTTAATCCTAACCCTAACCCTAACCCTAACCCATAACAATAACCCTAACCCTAACCGTAACCCTAACCCTAACACTAACTTCTAACCTTAACCCTAACCATAATCATAACCCTAAGACTAAATCTCACCCTAAACTCTAACACTAACCCTAAACGTAACCCTAACCCTAAACCTAAACCATATCATAACCCTAAACCTAACACTAAACCTAACCCAAAACCTAACCCTAACACTAAACCTAATCCTAAAACCTAACCCTAACCCTAACACTAAGCCTAACCCTAAAACTAACCATAACCCTAACCTTAACCTTAACCCTAATCCCAACCCTATCCCTAAACCTGACCCTAAACCTAACCCTAATCTAACCCTAACCCTAACCATAACCATAACCCTAACCCTTACCCTTACCCTAAACTCTAACCCTAACGCTAACCCTAACCCTAATCTCTAACTCTAAACGATAACAATAAACCTAACCCTAAACCGAACCATAAACCTAAAACTAACCTTTACCCTAACCATAACGCTAACCCTAACCATAACCCTGGTTTTAACCCTAAGCAGAATACTAACACTAATCCATCACCCTAACCTTAACCCTTACCATAACCCTAACACTAAATGTAAAACTAGCCCCTAACCCTAACACTAACCCTATCCGTAATCCCTAACCCTAATCCTAACCCTAACACTAAAACTAGCCGTAACCCTAAATGTACCACCAACACTAAACGTAACCCTAAACATAACCTTAACCATATTCTTAACACCTAACCCTTAAGCCTAACCCAAACCCTAAACCTAACCATAACCCTAACACTAACACTAATGCTAAATCTAAACCCTAACCATAACCCTCACCCTAACGCTAACCCAAAACCTACCTCTAATCCCTATCCTAAACCTAACCCTAACCCTAAACCTAACCCTAAACCGAACACTAACTGTAACCCTAAACATAACCTTAACCCTAACCCTCCCTACCTAAACCATAACCCTAAAGCAAAGTCTAACACTAACCCTAACTTTAACACTTAACCCTAAACCTTAACCCTAACGCTAACACTAACCCTAACATCTAACACTAAACCTATCCCTAAACAAAGCCTAATCATAACCATAACCCTAACACTCTAAAACTAAACCATACCGAAACCCTAACCCTATCAATAACACTAACCCTAGCCCTCACCCTAACTTCTAACTCTAACCCTAACAATTATACTATCCCTAACACTAAACCTAACCCTAACTGAAACCCTAACCCTAAAGCTAACCTCTAACCCTAACCCTAGCCCTTACCCTAACCCAAAACCCTACGCAAAACCTAACCCTAACCCTAATGCTAAACCTCACGCTAACCCTAAACCTAACACTAAACCTAAACCTAACCTTAACCCTAACCCTAACCTCACCCTAACCCTAACCCTAACCCTAACATTCACCCTAACACTATCCCTAATCGCTAACCCTAACCATAACCATAACCCAAACACTAACACCAAAACCTTAACCCTAATCATAACACAAAACCTCACCGTAACCCTAACCCTAACCCTAGCTCTAATCCTAACATTCTAACCCTAACCCAATCCTAACCCTAACCCTAACACCTAACCTTAACCCTAACCCTATCCCTAACCGTAAACCTAATGCTAACCCTATACCTAGCTCTAACCCTATCAATAAACTAAACCCTAGCACCAAAACTATCCCTAAACCTAATCCTAGAACTGAGCCTAACGCTAACACTAACTGTAAACTTAACACTAATCCATAACCATAACCCTAACCCAAACCACAAAATTCACTCTAACCCTGTCCCTACTCCCTAACCCTAACCCTAAACCTAACCCAAACACTAAACCTGAAACCCTAACCCTAAACCGTACCCGAACACTAATCCTAAACTTAACCCTAAACCTAACCCTAAAACTAATCATAACCCTAACCGTAACCCTAAGCTTAACCCTAACCCTAAAACTAACACGAACCCAAATTCATAACCCTAAACCTAACTCGAAACCTAACCCTAATCCCTAACCCTAACGATAAGCCTAAACCTAACCCTAAACCTAAACCATATCCCTAATCGCTAACCCTAACCATAACCATAACCCATACACTAACACCAAAACCCTAACCCTAATCGTAACACAAAACCTCACCGTAATCCTAACCCTAACCCTAGCTCTAATCCTAGCCATCTAACTCTAAACCTAACCCTAATTCTAACCCGAACCCGAACACTAACACCAACGCCTCACCCTAACCCTAAGCCCTAAACCTAAACCTAACCCTATCCCTAACCGTAAACCTAATGCTAACCCTATCCCTAAGCCTAAACCTATCAATAAACCGAACCCTAGCCCTAAAACTATCCCTAACCCTAATCCTGGAAATGAGCCTAAAACTAACTCTAACTGTAAACGTAACAGTAATCCATAACCCTAACCCTAACCCTAACCCTAAACTCACTCTAACCCTATCCCTAATTCCTAACTCTAACTCTAACCCTAACCCAAACACTAACCCCGAAACCCTAACCCTAAACCTAACCCTAACATTAATCCTAACCTTCTAACCCTAACACTAACCCTAGCCCTAACCCTAACGCTAAAACTAAACCTAACCCGAAACCCTAACCCTAACCCTAAGCCTAACACTAACACCTAACCCTAACCATAACCCTATCATCAAAGCTAAAGCTAATGCTAACCCTGTCCCTAATCCTAACCCAGACAATAAACCTAACCCTAAACCTAAAACTATCCCTCAACCTAATCATAATACTCAGCCTAACACTAACCCTAAGCCTAACCCTAACCCTAATTTCTAACTCTAACCCTAACCAGAACAGTAACCCTACTCCAGAACCCTAACATTAACCTTTACAATAACCCTAACCCTAACCGTAACACTAACCCCTAAGCCTGAACCTAACCTTATCCCTGATCCCTAAGCCTAGCTCTAACAATGACACTAACCCTAACCATAACCCTAAACATAACTGTAAACCTAACCCTAACCATAACCATATTCTTATCACCTATCCCATAACCCTAAACAAAACCTGAACCCTAAACCTAACCCTAAACCTAATAGTAACCATAAACCTATCAGTTTTCCGAAGCCTAACCCTGACCCTATCATTAACAACTAACCCCTAAACCTAACCCTAACCTGCCCCTAACCCTAACCTTAAACGTAACCGTAAACCTAACCCTAATCTAACCCTAACCCTAACCATAACCCTAACCCTTACCCTTACCCTAAACTCTAACCCTAACGCTAACCGAAACCCTAATCTCTAACTCTAAACGCTAACAATAAACCTAACCCTAAACCGAACCATAAATCTAAACCTAACCTTAACCATAACCATAACGCTAACCTAAACCGTAACCCTAGTTTTAACCCTAAGCCGAATACTAACACTAATCCATAACCTTAACCTTAACCCTTACCATAACCCTAACACTAAATATAAAACTAGCCCCTAACACTAACACTAACAATATCCGTAATCCCTAACCCTAATCCTAACCCTAACACTAAAACTAGCCATAACCCTAAATGTAACACCAACACTAAACGTAACCCTAAACATAACCTTAACCATATCCTTAACACCTAATCCCTAACCCTAACCCAAACCCTAAACCTCACCATAACCCAAACACTAACACTCATGCTAACCCTAAACCCTAACCATAACCCTCACCCTAACGCTAACCCAAAACCTACCTCTAATCCCTATCCTAAACCTAACCCCAACCCTAATCATAATACTGAACCTAAAACTAACCCTAAGCCTAACCCTAACCCTAATTTCTAACTCTAACCCTAACCAGAACAGTAACCCTACTCCATAACCCTAACATTAACCTTTACGATAACCCTAACCCTATCAATAAACTAAACCCTAGCCCTAAAACTATCCCTAAACCTAATCCTAGAACTGAGCCTAACGCTAACACTAACTGTAAACTTAACACTAATCCATAACCATAATCCTAACCAAAGCCTAAAATTCACTCTAACCCTATCCCTACTCCCTAAACCTAACCCTAACCCAAACCCAAACACTAACCCCGAAACCCTAACCCTAACCCTAACCCTAACCCTAACCCTAACCTAACCCTAACCTGCCCCTAACCCTAACCTTAAACGTAACCGTAAACCTAATGCTAAACCTAACCCTAACCGTAACCGTTACCTTAACCATTACCCTAACACTAACACTAATCCTAAACACTAACACTAACACTTACCCTAACCCTAACCCTAAACTGTAAAACCAAACCCTAACCCTAACACAAACCCTAACCCAAAATCTAAAGCTAACCCTAACCCAAATCCTAACCCTAACCCTAACTCTAACCCATAACAATAACCCTAACCCTAACCATAACCCTAATGCTAACACTAACTTCTAACCTTAACCCTAACCCTAATCATAACCCGAACATTAAATCTCACCCTAAACTCTAACACTAACCCTAACCGTAAACCTAACCCTAAACCTAACACTAAACCTAACCCTAAAGCTAACACTAAACCTAACACTAAAACCTAACCCTAACCCTAACACTAAACCTAACCCTAAAACTAACCATAACCCTAACCTTAACCTTAACCCTAACCCCAACCCTATCACTAAAGCTGACCCTAAACCTAACCCTAATCTATCCCTAACCCTAACCATAACCCTAACCCTTACACTTACCCTAAACTCTAACCCTAACGCTAACCCTAACCCTAATCTCTAACTCTAAATGCTAACAATAATCCTAACCCTAAAACGAACCCTAAACCTAAACCTAACCTTAACCCTAAGCATAACGCTAACCCTAACCGTAACCCTGGTTTTAACCCTAAGCAGAATACTAACACTAATCCATATCCCTAACCTTAACCCTTACCATAACCCTAGCACTAAATGTAAAACTAGCCCCTAACCCTAACACTAACCCTATCCGTAATCCCTAACCCTAATCCTAACCCTAACACTAAAACTAGCCGTAACCCTAAATGTACCACCAACACTAAACGTAACGCTAAACATAACCTTAACCATATTCTTAACACCTAACCCCTAACCCTAACCCAAACCTACACCTAACCATAACCCTAACACTAACACTACTGCTAACTCTAAACCCTAACCATAACCCTCACCCTAACGCTAACCCAAAACCTACCTCTAATCCCTATCCTAAACCTAACCCTAACCCTAAACCTAACCCTAAACCGAACACTAACGTAACCCTAAACATAACCTTAACCCAAAGCCTCCCTACCTATAACCATAACCCTAAACCAAAGTCTAGCACTAACCCTAACTTTAACACTTAACCATAAACCTTAACCCTAACGCTAACGCTAACCCTAACATCTAACACTAAACCTATTCCTAAACAAAACCTAATCATAACCATAACCCTAAAACTCTAAAACTAAACCATACCGAAACCCTAACCCTATCAATAACACTAACCCTAGCCCTAACCCTAACTTCTAACTCTAACCCTAAACCTTACACTATCCCTAACACTAAACCTAACCCTAACTGAAACTCTAACCCTAAAGCTAACCTCTAACCCTAACCCTAGCCCTTACCCTAACCCAAACCCCTACGCAAAACCTAACCCTAACCCTAAACCTAAACCTCACACTAACCCTAAAACTAACCCTAACCCTAAACCTAACCTTAACCCTAACCCTAACCCTAACCCTAACCCTAACCCTAACATTCACCCTAACCCTATCCCTAATCGCTAACCCTAACCATAACCATAACCCAAACACTAACACCAAAACCCTAACCCTAATCATAACACAAAACCTCACCGTAACCCTAACCCTAACCCAAGCTCTCATCCTAACCATCTAACTCTAACCATAACCCTAAATCTAACCCGAACCCGAACACTAACACCAACGCCTAACCCTAACCCTAAGCCCTAACCCTAACCCTAACCCTATCCCTAACCGTAAACCTAATGCTAACCGTATCCCTAACCCTAAACCTATCAATAAACCGAACCCTAGCCCTAAAACTATCCCTAACCCTAATCATAGAAATGGGCCTAAAACAAACTGTAACTGTAAACGTAACAGTAATCCTTAACCCTAACCCTAACCCTAAACTGTAAAACCAAACCCTAACCCTAACACAAACCCTAACCCAAAATCTAAACCTAACCCTAACCCAAATCCTAACCCTAACCCTAACCCTAACCCAGACAATAAACCTAACCCTAAACCTAAAACTATCCCTAACCCCAATCATAATACTGAGCCTAACACCAACCCTAAGCCTAACCCTAACCCTAATTTGGAACTCTAACCCTAACCAGAACAGTAACCCTAGTCCATAACCCTAACATTAACTTTTACAATAACCCTAACCCTAACCATAACACTAACCCCTAAGCCTGACCCCTAACCTTATCCCTAATCCCTAAGCCTAGCTCTAACAATAACACTAACCCTAAACATAACCCTAAACATAACTGTAAACCTAACCCTAACCATAACCATATTCTTATCACCTAACCCATAACGCTAACCAAAACCCGAACCCTAAACCTAACCCTAAACCTAATAGTAACCCTGAAACTATCAGACTTCCGAAGCCTAACCCTGACCCTATCCCTAACACCTAACCCCTGAACCTGACCCTAACCTGCTCCTAACCCTAACCTTAAAGGTAACTGTAAACCTAACCCTAACCCTAACCCTAACCCTAACCCTAACCATTACACTAACACTAACACTAATCCTAAACTCTAACCCTAACACTTACCCTAACCCTAACCCTAAACTGTAAAATCAAACCCTAACCCTAACACAAACCCTAACCCAAAATCTAAACCTAACCCTAACCTAAATCCTAACACTAACTCTAACCCTAACCCTAACCCATAACAATAACCCTAACCCTAACCGTAACCCTAACCCTAACCGTTACCCTAACCCTAACACTAAATTCTAACCTTAACCCTAACCCTAATCATAACCCTAAGACTAAATCTCACCCTAAACTCTAACACAAACCCTAAACGTAACCCTAACAATAAACCTAAACCATATCATAACCCTAAACCTAACACTAAACCTAACCCAAAACCTAACCCTAAAATTAACCTAACCCTTAAACCTAACCCTAACCCTAACACTAAGCCTAACCCTAAAACTAACCATAATCCTAACCTTAAATTTAACCCTAACCCCAACCCTATCCCTAAACCTGACCCTAAACCTAACCCTAATCTAACCCTAACCCTAACCATAACCATAACCCTTACCCTTACCCTAAACTCTAACCCTAATGCTAACACTAACCCTAAACTCTAACTCTAAACGCTAACAATAAACCTAACCCTAAACCGAACCATAAACCTAAACCTAACCTTAACCCTAACCATAACGCTAACCCTAACCGTAACCCTAGTTTTAACACTAAGCCGAATACTATCACTAATCCATAACCCTAACCTTAACCCTTACCATAACCCTAACACTAAATGTAAAACTAGCCCCTAACCCTAACACTAACCCTATCCGTAATCCCTAACCCTAATCCTAACCCTAACACTAAAACTAGCCGTAACCCTAAATGTACCACCAACACTAAACGTAACCCTAAACATAACTTTAACCATATCCTTAACACCTAACCCCTAACCCTAAACCAAACCCTAAACCTAACCATAACCCTAACACTGACACTAATGCTAACCCTCAACCCTAACCATAACCCTCACCCTAACGCTACCCCAAAACCTACCTCTAATCCCTATCCTTAACCTAACCCTAACCCTAAACCTAACCCTAAACCGAACACTAACCGTAACCCTAAACATAACCTTAACCCTAAACCTCCCTACCTATAACGATAACCCTAAACCAAAGTCTAACACTAACCCTAACTTTAACACTTAACCCTAAACCTTAACCCTAACGCTAACCCTAACCCTAACATCTAACACTAAACCTATCCCTAAACAAAGCCTAATCATAACCATAACCCTAACACTCTAAAACTAACCCATACCGAAACCCTAAACTTATCAATAACATTAACCCTAGCCCTAACCCTAACTTCGAATTCTATCCCTAACCCTTACACTAAACCTAAGCCTAACTGAAACCCTAACCCTAAAGCTAACCTCTACCCCTTACCCTAGCCCTTACCCTAACCCAAACCCCTATGCAAAACCTAACCCTAATCCTAACCCTAAACCTCACACTAACCCTAAACCTAACACTAACCCTAAACCTAACCTTAACCCTATCCCTAACCCTAACCCTAACACTCACCCTAACCCTATCCCTAATCGCTAACCCTAAACATAACCATAACCCAAACACTAACACCAAAACCCGAACCCTAATCATAACACAAAACATCACCGTAACCCTAACACTAACCCTAGCTCTAATCCTAACCTTCTAGCCCTGACCCTAACCCTAATCCTAACCCTAACACTAACACCTAATCCTAACCCAAACACCTAACCCTAACCCTAACCCTATGCCTAACCGTAAACCTAATGCTAACCCTATCCCTAACCCTAACCCTATCAATAAACTAAACCCTAGCCCTACAACTATCCCTAAGCCTAATCCTAGAACTGAGCCTAATGCTAAATCTAACTGTAAACTTAACACTAATCCATAACCATAAACCTAACCCAAACCCTAAAACTCACTCTAACCCTATCCCTAATCCCTAACCCTAACCCGAACCGTAACCCAAACACTAACCCCGAAACCCTAACCCTAAACCTAACCCGAACCCTAAGACTAATCTTAACCCTAAACCTAACCCTAAACCTAACCATAAACCTAACCGTAACCCGAAGACTAACCTTAACCCTAAAACTAACACGAACCCAAATTCATCACCCTAAACCTAACTCGAAACCTAACCCTAATCCCTAACCCTAACGATAAGCCTAAAACTAACCCTAAACCTAAACCCTATCCCTAATCGCTAATCCTAACTATAACCATAACCCAAACACTAACTCCAAAACACTAACCCTAATCATAACACAACCCTAGCTCTAATCCTAACCTTCTAACTCTAACCCTAACCCTAATTCTAACACGAACCCTAACACTAACACCTAACCCTAACCCTAACCCTAAGCCCTAACCCTAACCCTAACCCTATCCCTAACCGTAAACCTAATGCTAACCCTATCCCTAACCCTAAACCTATCAATAAACCGAACCCTAGCCCTAAATCTGTCCCTAACCCTAATCCTAGAAATGAGCCTAAAACTAACTCTAACTGTAAACGTAACAGTAATCCATAACCCTAACCCTAACCCTACCACTAAACTCACTCTAACCCTATCCCTAATTCCTAACTCTAACTCTAACCCTAACCCAAACACTAACCCTGAAACCCTAACCTTAAACCTAACCCTAACATTAATCCTAACCTTCTAACCCTAAGCCTAACCCTAGCCCTAACCCTAACGCTAAAACTAACCCTAACCCGAAAACTTAACCCTAACCCTAAGCCTAACACTAACACCTAACCCTAACCATAACCCTATCATTAAACAGAAACTTAATGCTAACCCTGTCCCTAACCCTAACCCAGACAATAAACCTAACCCTAAACCTAAAACTATCCCTAACCCTAATCATGATACTGAGCCTAACACTAACCCTAAGCCTAACCCTAACCCTAATTTCTAACTCTAATCCTAACCAGAACAGTAACCCTAGTCCATAACCCTAACATTAACCTTTACAATAACCCTAACCCTAACAGTAACACTAACCCCTAAGCCTGACCTTAACCTTATCCCTAATCCCTAAGCCTAGCTCTAACAATAACACTAACCCTAACCATAAGCCTGAACATAACTGTAAACCTAACCCTAACCATAACCATATTCTTATCACCTAACCCATAACCCTAACCAAAACCCGAACCCTAAACCTAACCATAAACCTAATAGTAACGCTGAACCTATCAGTATTCCGAAGCCTAACCCTGATCCTATCCCTAACACCTAACCCGTAAACCTAACCCTAACCTGCCCTTAAAACTAACTTTAAACGTAACCGTAAACCTAATGCTAAACCTAACCCTAACTGTAACCGTAACCCTAACCATTACCCTAACACTAACACTAACCCTAATTCTAACCCTAACACTTACCCTAAACCTAACCCTAAACTGTAAAACCAAACCCTAACCCTAACACAAACCCTAACCCAAAATCTAAACCTAACCCTAAACCAAATCCTAACCCTAACCCTAACCCTAACTCATAACAATAACCCTAACCCTAACCGTAACCCTAACCCTAACCGTTACCCTAACCCTAACACTAACTTCTAACCTTAACCCTAACCCTAATCATAACCCTAAGACTAAATCTCACCCTAAACTTTAACACAAACCCTAAACGTAACCCTAACAATAAACCTAAACCATATCATAACCCTAAACCTAACACTAAACCTAACCCAAAACCTAACCCTAAAATTAACCTAACCCTTAAACCTAACCCTAACCCTAACACTAAGCCTAACCCTAAAACTAACCATAATCCTAACATTAACCTTAACCCTAACCCCAACCCTATCCCTAAACCTGACCCTAAACCTAACCCTAATCTAACCCTAACCCTAACCATAACCATAACCCTTACCCTTACCCTAAACTCTAACCCTAATGCTAACACTAACCCTAAACTCTAACTCTAAACGCTAACAATAAACCTAACCCTAAACCGAACCATAAACCTAAACCTAACCTTAACCCTAACCATAACGCTAACCCTAACCGTAACCCTAGTTTTAACACTAAGCCGAATACTATCACTAATCCATAACCCTAACCTTAACCCTTACCATAACCCTAACACTAAATGTAAAACTAGCCCCTAACCCTAACACTAACCCTATCCGTAATCCCTAACCCTAATCCTAACCCTAACACTAAAACTAGACGTAACCCTAAATGTACCACCAACACTAAACGTAACCCTAAACATAACTTTAACCATATCCTTAACACCTAACCCCTAACCCTAAACCAAACCCTAAACCTAACCATAACCCTAACACTGACACTAATGCTAACCCTAAACCCTAACCATAACCCTCACCCTAACGCTAACCCAAAACCTATCTCTAATCCCTATCCTTAACCTAACCCTAACCCTAAACCTAAACCTAAACCGAACACTAACCGTAACCCTAAACATAACCTTAACCCTAAACCTCCCTACCTATAACCATAACCCTAAACCAAAGTCTAACACTAACCCTAACTTTAACACTTAACCCTAAACCTTAACCCTAACGCTAACCCTAACCCTAACATCTAACACTAAACCTATCCCTAAACAAAGCCTAATCATAACCATAACCCTAACACTCTAAAACTAACCCATACCGAAACCCTAAACTTATCAATAACATTAACCCTAGCCCTAACCCTAACTTCTAATTCTATCCCTAACCCTTACACTATCCCTAACACTAAACCTAAGCCTAACTGAAACCCTAACCCTAAAGCTAAACTCTACCCCTTACCCTAGCCCTTACCCTAACCCAAACCCCTATGCAAAACCTAACCCTAATCCTAACCCTAAACCTCACACTAACCCTAAACCTAACCCTAACCCTAAACCTAACCTTAACCCTATCCCTAACCCTAAACCTAACACTCACACTAACCCTATCCCTAATCGCTAACCCTAACCATAACCATAACCCAAACACTAACACCAAAACCCGAACCCTAATCATAACACAAAACATCACCGTAACCCTAACACTAACCCTAGCTCTAATCCTAACCTTCTAGCCCTGACCCTAACCCTAATCCTAACCCTAACACTAACACCTAATCCTAACCCAAACACCTAACCCTAACCCTAAACCTATGCCTAACCGTAAACCTAATGCTAACCCTATCCCTAACCCTAACCCTATCAATAAACTAAACCCTAGCCCTAAAACTATCCCTAAGCCTAATCCTAGAACTGAGCCTAATGCTAAATCTAACTGTAAACTTAACACTAATCCATAACCATAAACCTAACCCAAACCCTAAAACTCACTCTAACCCTATCCCTAATCCCTAACCATAACCCGAACCGTAACCCACACACTAACCCCGAAACCCTAACCCTAAAACTAACCCGAACCCTAAGACTAATCTTAACCCTAAACCTAACCCTAAACCTAACCATAAACCTAACCGTAACCCGAAGACTAACCTTAACCCTAAAACTAACACGAACCCAAATTCATCACCCTAAACCTAACTCGAAACCTAACCCTAATCCCTAACCCTAACGATAAGCCTAAACCTAACCCTAAACCTAAACCCTATCCCTAATCGCTAATCCTAACTATAACCATAACCCAAACACTAACTTCAAAACACTAACCCTAATCATAACACAACCCTAGCTCTAATCCTAACCTTCTAACTCTAACCCTAACCCTAATTCTAACCCGAACCCTAACACTAACACCTACCCCTACCCCTAACCCTAAGCCCTAACCCTAACCCTAACCCTATCCCTAACCGTAAACCTAATGCTAACCCTATCCCTAACCCTAAACCTATCAATAAACCGAACCCTAGCCCTAAAACTATCCCTAACCCTAAAACTAGAACTGAGCCTAAAACTAACTCTAACTGTAAACCTAACCCTAAGCCATAACCCTAACACTAACCCTACTCCTAAACTCACTCTAACCCTATCCCTAATCCCTAAGCCTAACCCTAAACCTAATCCAAACACTAACCCCGAAACCCTAACCCAAAACCTAACCCTAACATTAATCCCAACCTTCTAACCCTAACATTAACCCTAGCCCTAACACTAACGCTAAAACTAACCCTAACCCGAAAACCTAACCCTAACCCTGAGACTAAAACTAACACCTAACCCTAACCATAACCCTATCATTAAACCTAAAGCTAATGCTAACCCTGTCCCTAACCCTAACCCAGACAATAAACCTAACCCTAAACCTAAAACTATCCCTAACCCTAATCATAATAGTGAGCCTAACACTAATCCTAAGCCTAAACCTAACCCGAATTTCTAACTCTAACCCTAACCAGAACAGTAACCCTAGTCCATAACCCTAACATTAACCTTTACAATAACCCTAACCCTAACCGTAACACTAACGCCTAAGCCTGACCCTAACCTTATCCCTGATCCCTAAGCCTAGCTCTAACAATAACACTAACCCTAACCATAACCCTAAACATAACTGTAAACCTAACCCTAACCATAACCATATTTTTATCACCTAACCCATAACCCTAAACAAAACCCGAACCCTAAACCTAACCCTAAACCTAATAGTAACCCTGAACCTATCAGTCTTCCGAAGCCTAACCCTGACCCTATCCCTAACAACTAACCCCTAAACCTAACCCTAACCTGCCCCTAACCCTAAACTTAAATGTAAACGTAAACCTAACCCTAACGCTAACCCTACCCATTACCCTAACACTAACACTAATCCTAAATTCTAACCCTAACACTTACCCTAACCCTAACCCTAAACTGTAAAACCAACCCATAACCCTAACACAAACCCTAACCCAAAATCTAAAACTAACCCTAACCTAAATCCTAACCCTAACCCTAACACTAACCCATAACAATAACCCTAACCCTAACCGTAACCCAAACAATAACACTAACTTCTATCTTTAACCCTAACCCTAATCATAACCCTAAGACTAAATCTCACCCTAAACTCTAACATTAACCCTAAACACAACCCTACCCTAAACCTAAACCATATCATAACCCTAAACCTAACACTAAACCTAACCCAAAACCTAACCCTAACACTAAACCTAATCCTAAAACTTAACCCTAACCCTAACACTAAGCCTAACTCTAAAACTAACCATAACCCTAAACTTAACCTTAAACCTAACCCCAACCCTATCCCTAAACCTGACCATAAACCTAACCCTAATCTAACCCTAACCCTAACCATAACCCTAACCCTTACCCTTACACTAAACTCTAACCCTAACACTAACACTAACCCTAATCTCTAACTCTAAACGCTAACAATAAACCTAACCCTAAACCGAACCCTAAACCTAAACCTAACCTTAACCCTAACCATAACGCTAAGCCTAACCGTAACCCTGGTTTTAACCCTTAGCAGAATACTAACACTAATCCATAACCCTAACCTTAACCCTTACCATAACCCTAACACTAAATGTAAAACTAGCCCCTAACCCTAACACTAACCCTATCCGTAATCCCTAACCCTAATCCTAACCCAAACACTAAAACTAGCCACAACCCTAAATGTAACACCAACACTAAACGTAACCCTAAACATAACCTTAACAATATCCTTAACACCTAACCCCTAATCCTAACCCAAACACTAAACCTAACCATAACCCTAACAATAACACTAATGCTAACCCTAAACCCTAACCATAACCCTCACCCTAATGCTAACCCAAAACCTACCTCTGATCCCTATCCTTAACCTAACCCTAACCCTAAACCTAAACCTAAACCGAACACTATCCATAACGCTAAACATAACCTTAACCCTAACCCTCCCTACCTATAACCATAACCCTAAACCAAAGTCTAACACTAACCCTAACTTTAACACTTAACCCTAAACCTTAACCCTAACGCTATCCCTAACACTAACATCTAACACTAAACCTATCCCTAAACAAAGCCTAATCATAACCATAACCCTAACACTCTAAAACTAAACCATACCGAAACCCTAACCTTATCAATAACACTAACCCTAGCCCTAACACTAACATCTAACTCTAACCCTAACCCTTACACTATCCCTAACACTAAACCTAAACCTAACTGAAACCCTAACCCTAAAGCTAACCTCTAACACTAACCCTAGCCCTTACCCTAACCCAAACCCCTACGCAAAACCTAACCCTAATCCTAACCGTAAACCTCACACTAACCCTAAACCTAACCCAAACCCTAAACCTAACCTTAACCCTAACCCTAACCCTAACCTTAACACTCACCCTAACCCTATCCCTAATCGCTAACCCTAACCTTAACCATAACCCAAACACTAACACCAAATCCCTAACCCTAATCATAACACAAAACATCACCGTAACCCTAACCCTAACCCTAGCTCTAATCCTAACCTTCTAACCCTAACCCTAACACTAATCCTAACCCTAAGCCTAACACCTAACCCTAACCCTAACACCTAACCCTAACCCTGACCCTATCCCTAACCATAAACCTAATGCTAAACCTTTCCCTAACCCTAACCCTATCAATAAACTAAACCCTAGCCCTAAAACTATCCCTACACCTAATCCTAGAACTGAGCCTAACGCTAACACTAACTGTAAACTTAACACTAATCCATAACCATAACCCTAACCCAAACCCTAAAATTCACACTAACCCTATCCCTACTCCATAACCCTTACCCTAATCCTATCCCAAACACTAACACTGAAACCCTAACCCTAAACCTAACCCGAAACCTAATCCTAAACTTAACCCTAAACCTAACCCTAAACTTAACCATAACCCTAACCGTAACCCTAACCCTAACCCTAACCCTAAAACTAACACGAACCCAAATTCATAGACCTAAACCTAACTCTAATCCTAACCCTAATCCCTAACCCTAACGATAAGCCTAAACCTAACCCTAAACCTAAACCCTATCCCTAATCGCTAACCCTAACCATAACCATAACCCAAACACTAACACCAAAACCCTAACCCTAATCGTAACACAAAACCTCACTCTAACCCTAACCCTAACCATAGCTCTAATCCTAACCATCTAACTCTAACCGTAACCTTAATCCTAACTCGAACCCTAACAATAACACCTACCCCTAACCCTAACCCTAAGCCCTAACTCTAACCCGATCCCTAACCGTAAACCTAATGCTAACCCTATCCCTAACCCTAAACCTATCAATAAACCGAACCCTAGCCCTAAAATTATCCCTAACCCTAATCCTAGAAATGAGCCTAAAACTAACTCTAACTGTAAACGTAACATTAATCAATAACCCTAACCCTAACCCTACCCCTAAATTCACTCTAGCCCTATAACTAATCCCTAAACCTAACCCTAACCCTAACCCTAACCCTAAGCCCTAACCCTAACCCTAACCCTATCCCTAACCGTATACCTAATGCTAAACCTCTCCCTAACCCTAAACCTATCAAAAACCGAACCCTAGTCCTAAAACTATCCCTAACCCTAATCCCAGAAATGAGCCTAAAACTAACTCTAACTGTAAACGTAACAGTAATCAATAACCCTAACCCTAACCCTAACCCTAAACTCACTCTAACCCTATCCCTAATTCCTAACTCTAACTCTAACCCTAACCCAAACACTAACCCCGAAACCCTAACCCTAAACCTAACCCTAACATTAATCCTAACCTTCTAACCCTAACACTAACCCTAGCCCTAACCCTAACGCTAAAACTAAACCTAACCCGAAAACCTAACCATAACACTAAGCCTAACAATAACACATAACCCTAACCATAACCCTATTATTAAACCTAAACTTAATGCTAACCCTGTCCCTAAACCTAACCCAGAAAATAAACCTAACCCTAAACCTAAAAATATCCCTAACCCTAATCATAATACTGAGCCTAACACTAACCCTAAGCCTAACCCTAACCCTAATTTCTAACTCTAACCCTAACCAGAACAGTAACCCTAGTCCATAACCCTAACATTAACCTTTACAATAACACTAACCCTAACCGCAACACTAACCCTTAAGCCTGGCACTAACCTTATCCCTAATCCCTAAGCCTAGCTCTAACAATAACACTAACCCTAACCATAAGCATAAACATAACTGTAAACCTAAACCTAACCATAACCATATGCTTATCACCTAACCCATAACCCTAAACACAACCCGAACCCTAAACCTAATAGTAACGCTGAACCTATCAGTATTCTGAAGGATAACCCTGACCCTACCCCTAACACCTAACCCCTAAACCTAACCCTAACATGCCCCTAACCCTAACCTTAAACGTAACCGTAAACCTAATGCTAAACCTAACCCTAACCATAACCCTAACCCTAACCATTACCCTAACACTAACACTAATCCTAAACTCTAACCCTAACACTTACCCTAACCCTAACCCTAAACTGTAAAACCAAACCCTAACCCTAACACAAACCCTAACCCAAAATCTAAACCTAACCCTAACCCAAATCCTAACTCTAACCCTAACCCTAACCCATAACAATAACCCTAACCCTAACCGTAACCCTAACCCTAACACTAACTTCTAACCTTAACCCTAAACCTAATCATAACCCTAAGACTAAATCTCACCCTAAACTCTAACACTAACCCTAAACGTAACCCTACCGATAAACCTAAACCATATCATAACCCTAAACCTAACACTAAACCTAACCCAAAACCTAACCCTAACACTAAACCTAACCCTAAAACATAACCCTAACCCTAACACTAAGCCTAACCCTAAAACTAACCATAATCCTAACCTTAACGTTAACACTATCCCCAACCCTATAACTAAACCTGAACCTAAACCTAACCCTAATCTAACCCTAACCCTAACCATAACCCTAACCCTTACCCTTACCCTAAACTCTAACCCTAACGCTAACCCTAAAACTAATCTCTAACTCTAAACGCTAACAATAAACCTAACCCTAAACCGAACCATAAACCTAAACCTAACCTTAACCCTAACCATAACGCTAACCCTAACCGTAACCCTAGTTTTAAACCTAAGCTGAATACTAACACTAATCCATAACCCTAACCTTAACCCTTACCATAACCCTTACACTAAATGAAAAACTAGCCCCTAACTCTAACACTAACCCTATCCATAATCCCTAACCCTAATCCTAACCCTAACACTAAAACTAGCCATAACCCTAAATGTAACACCAACACTAAACGTAACCCTAAACATAACCTTAACCATATCCTTAACACCTAACCCCTAACCCTAACCCAAACCCTAAACCTAACCATAACCCTAACACTAACACTAATGCTAATCCTAAACCCTAACCATAAACCTCACCCTAACGCTAACCCAAATCCTACCTCTAATCCCTATCCTAAACCTAACCCTAACCCTAAACCTAACCCTAAACCGAACACTAACCGTAACCCTAAACATAACCTTAACCCTAACGCTCCCTACCAATAACTATGACCCTAAACCAAGTTAACACTAACCCAAACTTTAACACTTAACCCTAACGCTAAGCCTAACCCTAACATCTAATACTAAACCTATCCCTAAACAAAGCCTAATCATAACCATAACGCTAACACTCTAAAACTAACCCATATCAAAACCCTAACCTTATCAATAACACTAACCCTAGCCCTAACCCTAACTTCTAACTCTAACCCTAACCCTTACACTATCCCTAACACTAAACCTAACCCTAACAGAAACCCTAACCCTAAAGCTAACCTCTAACCCTAACCCTAGCCCTTACGCTAAACGAAACCCCTACGCAAAACCTAACCCTAACCCTAACCCTAAACCTCACACTAACCATAAAACTAACCCTAACCCTAAACCTAACCTTAACCCTAACCCTAACCCTAACCCCAACCCTAACTCTCACCCTAACCCTATCCCTAAACGCTAACCCTAACCATAACCATAACCCAAACACTAACACCAAAACCCGAACCCTAATCATAACACAAAACATCACCGTAACCCTAACATTAACCCTAGCTCTAATCCTAACCTTCTAGCCCTGACCCTAACCCTAATCCTAACCCTAACCCTAACACCTAACCCTAACCCTAACACCTAATCCTAACCCTAACAACTAACCATAACCCTAACCCTATCCCTAACCATAAACCTAATGCTAACCCTATCCCTAACCCTAACCCTATCAATAAACTAAACCCTAGCCCTAAAACTATCCCTAAACCTAATCCTAGAACTGAGCCTAATGCTAACTCTAACTGTAAACTTAACACTAATCCATAACCATAACCCTAACCCAAACCCTAAAACTCACTCTAACCCTATCCCTAATCCCTAACACTAACCCGAACCCCAACCCAAACACTAACCCCGAAACCCTAACCCTAAACCTAACCCGAACCCTAATCCTAAACTTAACCCTAAACCTAATCCTAAACCTAACCATAAACCTAACCGTAACCCTAAGCCTAACCTTAACCCTAAAACTAACAAGAACCCAAATTCATAACCCTAAACCTAACACTAATCCTAACCCTAATCCCTAACCCTAACGATAAGCCTAAACCTAACCCTAAACCTAAACCCTATCCCTAATCGCTAACCCTAACTATAACCATAACCCAAACACTAACACCAAAACACTAACCCTAATCATAACACAACCCTAGCTCTAATCCTAACCTTCTAACTCTAACCCTAACACAAATCCGAACCCGAACCCTAACACTAACACCTACCCCTAACCCTAACCCTAACCACTAACCCTAACCCTAACCCTAACCCTATCCCTAACCGTAAACCTAATGCTAACCCTATCCCTAACCCTAAACCTATCAATAAACCGAACCCTAGCCCTAAAACTATCCCTAACCCTAATCCTAGAACTGAGCCAAAAACTAACTCTAACTGTAAACCTAACCCTAATCCATAACCCTAACCCTAACCCTACCCCTAAACTCACTCTAACCCTATCCCTAATCCCTAACCCTAACCCTAACCCTAACCCAAACACTAACCCCGAAACCCTAACCCTAAACCTAACCCTAACATTAATCCTAAACTTCTAACCCTAACCCTAACCCTAGCCCTAACCTTAACGCTAAAACTAACCATAACCCAAAACACTAACCCTAACCCTAAGACTAACACTAACACCTAACCCTAACCATAACCCTATCATTAAACCTAAACTTAATGCTAACCCTGTCCCTAACCCTAACCCAGACAATAAACCTAATCCTAAACCTAAAACTATCCCTAACCCTAATCATAATACTGAGCCTAACACTAACCCTAAGCCTAACTCTAACCCTAATTTCTAACTCTAACCCTAACCAGAACAGTAACCCTAGTCCATAACCCTAACATTAACCTTTACAATAACACTAACCCTAACAGTAACACTAACCCATAAGCCTGACCCTAACCTTATCCCTAATCCCTAAGCCTAGCTCTAACAATAACACTAACCCTAACCATAACCCTCAATATAACTGTAAACCTAACACTAACCATAACCATATTCTTATCACCTAACCCATAACAATAAACAAAACCCGAACCCTAAACCTAACCCTAAACTTAATAGTAACCGTGAAACTATCAGTCTTCTGAAGCCTAACCCGGACACTATCCCTAACACCTAACCCCTAAACCTAACCCGAACATGCCCCTAACCCTAACCTTAAACGTAACCGTAAACCTAACCCTAACCCTAAACCTAAACATAACCCTAACCATTACCCTAACACTAACACTAATCCTAAACTCTAACCCTAACACTTACCCTAACCCTAACCCTAAACTGTAAAACCAAACCCTAACCCTAACACAAACCCTAACCCAAAATCTAAACCTAACCCTAACTTAATCCTAACCCTAACCCTAACCCTAACCCTAACCCATAACAATAACCCTAACCCTAACCGTAACCCTAACACTAACACTAACTTCTAACCTTAACCCTAACCTTAATCATAACCCTAAGACTAAATCTCACCCTAAACTCTACCACTAACCCTAAACGCAACCCTAAGCCTAAACTTAAACCATATCATAACCCTAAACCTAACACTAAACCTAACCCAAAACCTAACCCTAACACTAAACCTAATCCTAAAACCTAACCCTAACCCTAACACTAAGCCTAACTCTAAAACTAACCATAACCCTAACCTTAACCTTAACCCTAAACCCAACCCTATCCCTAAACCTGACCCTAAACCTTACCCTAATCTAACCCTAACCCTAACCATAACCCTAACCCTTACCCTTACCCTAAACTCTAACCCTAACGCTAACCCTAACCCTAATCTCTAACTCTAAACGATAACAATAAACCTAACCCTAAATAGAACCCTAAACCTAAACCTAACCTTAACCCTAACCATAACGCTAACCCTAACCGTAACCCTAGTTTTAAACCTAAGCTGAATACTAACACTAATCCATAACCCTAACCTTAACCCTTACCATAACCCTTACACTAAATGCAAAACTAGCCCCTAACTCTAACACTAACCCTATCCATAATCCCTAACCCTAATCCTAACCCTAACACTAAAACTAGCCATAACCCTAAATGAAACACCAACACTAAACGTAACCCTAAACATAACCTTAACCATATCCTTAACACCTAACCCCTAACCCTAACCCAAACCCTAAACCTAACCATAACCCTAACACTAACACTAATGCTAATCCTAAACCCTAACCATAACCCTCACCCTAACGCTAACCCAAAACCTACCTCTAATCCCTATCCTAAACCTAACCATAACCCTAAACCTAACCCTAAACCGAACACTAACCGTAACCCTAAACATAACCTTAACCCTAACCCTCCCTACCAATAACCATAACCCTAAACCAAAGTTAACACTAACCCTAACTTTAACACTTAACCCTAAACCTTAACCCTAACGCTAAGCCTAACCCTAACATCTAACACTAAACCTATCCCTAAACAAAGCCTAATCATAACCATAACCCTAACACTCTAAAACTAAACCATATCGAAACCCTAACCTTATCAATAACACTAACCCTAGCCCTAACCCTAACTTCAAACTCTAACCCTAACCCTTACACTATCCCTAACACTAAACCTAACCCTAACAGAAACCCTAACCCTGAAGCTAACCTCTAACCCTAACCCTAGCCCTTACCCTAACCCAAACCCCTATGCAAAACCTAACCCTAACCCTAACCCTAAACCTCACACTAACCATAAAACTAACCCTAACCCTAAACCTAACCTTAACCCTAACCCTAACCCTAACCCCAACCCTAACACTCACCCTAACCCTATCCCTAATCGCTAACCCTAACCATAACCATAACCCAAACACTAACACCAAAACCCGAACCCAAATCATAACACAAAACATCACCGTAACCCTAACATTAACCCTAGCTCTAATCCTAACCTTCTAGCCCTGACCCTAACCCTAATCCTAACCCTAACCCTAACACCTAACCCTAAGCCTAACACCTAATCCTAACCCTGACCCTATCCCTCACCGTAAACCTAATGCTAACCCTATCCCTAACAATAACCCTATCAATAAACTAAACCCTAGCACTAAAACTATCCCTAAACCTAATCCTAGAACTGAGCCTAATGCTAACTCTAACTGTAAACTTAACACTAATCCATAACCATAACCCTAACCCAAACCCTAAAACTCACTCTAACCCTATCCCTAATCCCTAACACTAACCCGAACCCCAACCCAAACACTAACCCCGAATCCCTAACCCTAAACCTAACCCGAACCCTAATCCTAAACTTAACCCTAAACCTAATCCTAAACCTAACCATAAACCTAACCGTAACCCTAAGCCTAACCTTAACCCTAAAACTAACAAGAACCCAAATTCATAACCCTAAACCTAACTCTAATCCTAACCCTAATCCCTAACCCTAACGATAAGCCTAAACCTAACCCTAAACCTAAACCCTATCCCTAATCGCTAACCCTAACTATAACCATAACCCAAACACTAACACCAAAACACTAACCCTAATCATAACACAACCCTAGCTCTAATCCTAACCTTCTAACTCTAACCCTAACACAAATCCGAACCCGAACCCTAACACTAACACCTACCCCTAACCCTAACCCTAACCACTAACCCTAACCCTAACCCTAACCCTATCCCTAACCGTAAACCTAATGCTAACCCTATGCCTAACCCTAACCGTATCAATAAACTAAACCCTAGCCCTAAAGCTATCCCTAAACCTAATCCTAGAACTGAGCCTAACGTTAACACTAACTGTAAACTTAACACTAATCCATAACCATAACCCTAACCCAAACCCTAAAATTCACAATAACCCTATCCCTACTCCATAACCCTTACCGTAACCCTAACCCAAACACTAACCCTGAAACCCTAACCCTAAACCGAACCCGAACCCTAATCCTAAACTTAACCCTAAACCTAACCCTAAACCTAACCATAACCCTAATCGTAACCCTAACCCTAACCCTAACCCTAAAACTAACACGAACCCAAATTCATAACCCTAAACCTAACTCTAAACCTAACCCTAATCCCTAACCCTAGGGATAAGCCTAAACCTAACCCTAAACCTAAACCCTATCCCTAATCGCTAACCCTAACCATAACCATAACCCAAACACTAACACGAAAACCCTAAACCTAATCGTAACACAAAACCTCACCGTAACCCTAACACTAACCCTAGCTCTAATCCTAACCATCTAACTCTAACCGTAACCTTAATCCTAATCCGAACCCTAACAATAACACCTACCCCTAACCCTAACACTAAGCCCTAACTGTAACCCTATCCCTAACCGTAAACCTAATGCTAACCCTATCCCTAACCCTAAACCTATCAATAAACTGAACCCTAGCCCTAAATCTATCCCTAACCCTAATCCTAGAAATGAGCCTAACACTAACTCTAACTGTAAACGTAACATTAATCAATAACCCTAACCCTAACCCTACCCCTAAACTCACTCTAACCCTATCCCTAATCCCTAAGTCTAACCCTAAACCTAACCCAAACACTAACCCCGAAACCCTAACCCTAAACCTAACCCTAACATTAATCCTAACCTTCTAACCCTAACCCTAACCCTAGCCCTAACACTAACGCTAAAACTAACCCTAACCCAAAACCCTAACCCTAACCCTAAGACTAAAACTAACACCTAACCCTAACCATAACCCTATCATTAAACCTAAAGCTAATGCTAACCCTGTCCCTAAACCTAACCCAGACAATAAACCTAACCCTAAACCTGAAACTATCCCTAACCCTAATCATAATACTCAGCCTAACACTAACCCTAAGCCTAACCCTAACCCTAATTTCTAACTCTAAACCTAACCAGAACAGTAACCCTTGTCCATAACCCTAACATTAAACTTTACAATAACCCTAACCCTAACCGTAACACTAACCCCTAAGCCTGACCCTAACCTTATCCCTAATCCCTAAGCCTAGCTCTAACAATAACACTAACCTTAACCATAACCCTAAACATAACTGTAAACCTAACCCTAACCATAACCATATTCTTATCACCTAACCCATAACCCTAAACAAAACCCGAACCCTAAACCTAACCCTAAACCTAATAGTAACCCTGAACCTATCAGTCTTCCGAAGCCTAACCCTGACCCTATCCCTAACAACTAACCCCTAAACCTAACCCTAACCTGCCCCTAACCCTAACCTTAAACGTAACCGTAAACCTAACCCTAACGCTAACCCTACCCATTACCCTAACACTAACACTAATCCTAAAACTAACCCTAACACTTACCCTAACCCTAACCCTAAACTGTAAAACCAAACCCTAACCCTAACACAAACACTAACCCAAAATCTAAACCTAACCCTAACCTAAATCCTAACCCTAACCCTAACCCATAACAGTAACCCTAACCCTAACTGTAACCCTAACCCTAACACTAATTTCTAAACTTAACCCTAACCCTAATCATAACCCTAAGACTAAATCTCACCCTAAACTCTAACATTAACCCTAAACACAACCCTACCCTAAACCTAAACCATATCATAACCCTAAACCTAACACTAAACCTAACCCAAAACCTAACCCTAACACTAAACCTAACCCTAAAACATAACCCTAACCCTAACACTAATCCTAACTCTAAAACTAACCATAACCCTAAATTTAACCTTAAACCTAACCCCAACCCTATCCCTAAACCTGACCATAAACCTAATCCTAATCTAACCCTAACCCTAACCATAACCCTAACCCTTACCCTTACCCTAAACTCTAACCTGAACGCTAACCCTAACCCTAATCTCTAACTCTAAACGCTAACAATAAACCTAACCCTAAACCGAACCCTAAACCTAAACCTAACCTTAACCCTAACCATAACGCTAAGCCTAACCGTCACCCTGGTTTTAATCCTAAGCAGAATACTAACACTAATCCATAACCCTAACCTTAACCCTTACCATAACCCTAACACTAAATGTAAAACTAGCCCCTAACCCTAACACTAAACGTATCCGTAATCCCTAACCCTAATCCTAACCCTAACACTAAAACTAGCCATAACCCTAAATGTAACACCAACACTAAACGTAACCCTAAACATAACCTTAACCATATCCTTAAAACCTAACCCCTAATCCTAACCCAAACACTAAACCTAACAATAACCCTAACAATAACACTAATGCTAACCCTAAACCCTAACCATAACCCTCACCCTAACGCTAACCCAAAACCTACCTCTGATCCCTATCCTTAACCTAACCCTAACCCTAAACCTAACCCTAAACCGAACACTATCCATAACGCTAAACATAACCTTAACCCTAACCCTCCCTACCTATAACCATAACCCTAAACCAAAGTCTAACACTAACCCTAACTTTAACACTTAACCCTAAACCTTAACCCTAACGCTATCCCTAACCCTAACATCTAACACTAAACCTATCCCTAAAGAAAGCCTAATCATAACCATAACCCTAACACTCTAAAACTAACCCATACCGAAACCCTAACCTTATCAATAAGACTAACCCTAGCCCTAACCCTAACTTCTAACTCTAACCCTAACCCTTACACTATCCCTAACACTAAACCTAACCCTAACTGAAACCCTAACCCTAAAGCTAACCTCTAACCCTAATCCTAGCCCTTACCCTAACCCAAACCCCTACGCAAAACCTAACCCTAACCCTAACCCTAAAACTCACACTAACCCTAAACATAACCCTAACCCTAAACCTAACCTTAACCCTAACCCTAACCCTAACCCTAACCCTAACCCTAACACTCACCCTAACCCTATCCCTAATCGCTAACCCTAACCATAAGCATAACCCAAACACTAACACCAAAACCCTAACCCTAATCATAACACAAAACATCACCGTAACCCTAACCCTAAACCTAGCTCTAATCCTAACCTTCTAACCCTAACCCTAACACTAATCCTAACCCTAACCCTAACACCTAACCCTAACCCTAACACCTAACCCTAACCCTGACCCTATCCCTAACCGTAAACCTAATGCTAACCCTATCCCTAACCCTAACCCTATCAATAAACTAAACCTTAGCCCTAAAACTATCCCTACACCTAATCCTAGAACTGAGCCTAACGCTAACACTAACTGTAAACTTAACACTAATCCATAACCATAACCCTAACCCAAACCCTAAAATTCACACTAACCCTATCCCTACTCCATAACCCTTATCCTAACCCTATCCCAAACACTAACCCCAAAACCCTAATCCTAAACCTAACCCGAACCCTAATCCTAAACTTAACCCTAAACCTAACCCTGAACCTAACCATAACCCTAACCGTAACCCTAACCCTAACCCTAACCCTAAAACTAACACGAACCCAAATTCATAACCCTAAACCTAACTCTAATCCTAACCCTAATCCCTAACCCTAACGATAAGCCTAAACCTAACCCTAAACCTAAACCCTATCCCTAATCGCTAACCCTAACCATAACCATAACCCAAACACTAACACCAAAACCCTAACCCTAATCGTAACACAAAACCTCACCGTAACCCTAACCCTAACCCTAGCTCTAATCCTAACCATCTAACTCTAACCGTAACCTTAATCCTAACCCGAACCCTAACAATGACACCTACACCTAACCCTAACCCTAAGCCCTAACTCTAACCCTATCCCTAACCGTAAACCTAATGCTAACCCTATCCCTAACACTAAACCTATCAATAAACCGAACCCTAGCCCTAAAATTATCCCTAACCCTAATCCTAGAAATGAGCCTAAAACTAACTCTAACTGTAAACGTAACATTAATCAATAACCCTAACCCTAACCCTACCCCTAAACTCACTCTAACCCTATCCCTAATCCCTAACCCTAACCCTAACCCGAAACCCTAACCCTAAGCCCTAACCCTAACCTTAACCCTATCCCTAACCGTATACCTAATGCTAACCCTCTCCCTAACCCTAAACCTATCAATAAACCGAACCCTAGTCCTAATACTATCCATAACCCTAATCCCAGAAATGAGCCTAAAACTAACTCTAACGGTAAACGTAACAGTAATCCATAACCCTAACCCTAACCCTAACCCTTAACTGACTCTAACCCTATCCCTACTTCCTAACTCTAACTCTAACCCTAACCCAAACACTAACCCCGAAACCCTAACCCTAAACCTAACCCTAACATTAATCCTAACTTTCTAACCCTAACACTAACCCTAGCCCTAACCCTAACGCTAAAACTAAACCTAACCCGAAACCCTAACCCTAACCCTAAGCCTAACAATAACACCTAACCCTAACCATAACCCTATCATTAAACCTAAACTTAATGCTAACCCTGTCCCTAACCCTAACCCAGACAATAAACCTAATCCTAAACCTAAAACTATCCCTAACCCTAATCATAATACTGAGCCTAACACTAACCCTAAGCCTAACCCTAACCCTAATTTCTAACTCTAACCCTAACCAGAACAGTAACCCTAGTCCATAACCCTAACATTAACCTTTACAATAACCCTAACCACAACAGTAACACTAACCCCTAAGCCTGACCCTAACCTTATCCCTAATCCCTAAGCCTAGCTCTAACAATAACACTAACCCTAACCATAACCCTAAATATAACTGTAAAACTAACCCTAACCATAACCATATTCTTATCACCTAACCCATAACCCTAAACACAACCCGAACCCTAAACCTAATAGTAACGCTGAACCTATCAGTATTCTGAACCCTAACCCTAACCCTAACCCTAACCCCTAACCCTAACCTTAAACGTAACCGTAAACCTAATGCTAAACCTAACCCTAATCGTAACCCTAACCCTAACCATTACCCTAACACTAACACTAATCCTAAACTCTAACCCTAACACTTACCCTAACCCTAACCCTAAACTGTAAAACCAGACCCTAACCCTAACACAAACCCTAACCCAAAATCTGAAGCTAACCCTAACCCAAATCCTAACTCTAACACTAACCCTAACCCATAACAATAACCCTAACCCTAACCGTAACCCTAACCCAAACACTAAATTCTAACCTTAACCCTAACCCTAATCATAACCCTAAGACTAAATCTTACCCTAAACTCTAACACTAACCCTAAACGTAACCCTACCGATAAACCTAAACCATATCATAACACTAAACCTAACACTAAACCTAACCCAAAACCTAACCCTAACACTAAACCTAACCCTAAAACATAACCCTAACCCTAACACTAAGCCTAACCCTAAAACTAACCATAATCCTAACCTTAACGTTAACAGTAACCTCAACCCTATCCCTAAACCTGACCCTAAACCTAACCCTAATCTAACCCTAACACTAACCATAACCCTAACCTTTACCCTTACCCTAAACTCTAACCCTAACGCTAACCCTAACCCTAATCTCTAACTCTAAACGCTAACAATAAACCTAACCCTAAACCGAACCATAAACCTAAACCTAACCTTAACCCTAACCATAACGCTAACCCTAACCGTAACCCTAGTTTTAACCCTAAGCTGAATACTAACACTAATCCATGACCCTAACCTTAACCCTTACCATAACCCGTACACTAAATGCAAAACTAGCCCCTAACTCTAACACTAACCATATCCATAATCCCTAACTCTAATCCTAACCCTAACACTAAAACTAGCCGTAACCCTAAATGTAACACCAACACTAAACGTAACCCTAAACATAACCTTAACCATATCCTTAACACCTAACCCCTAACCCTAACCCAAACCCTAAACCTAACCATAACCCTAACAATAACACTAATGCTAACCCTAAACCCTAACCATAACCCTCACCCTAACGCTAACCCAAAACCTACCTCTGATCCCTATCCTTAACCTAACCCTAACCCTAAACCTAACCCTAAACCGAACACTATCCATAACGCTAAACATAACCTTAACCCTAACCCTCCCTACCTATAACCATAACCCTAAACCGAAGTCTAACACTAACCCTAACTTTAACACTTAACCCTAAACCTTAACCCTAACGCTAACCCTAACCCTAACATCTAACACTAAACCTATCCCTAAACAAAGCCTAATCATAACCATTACCCTAACACTCTAAAACTAATCCATACCGAAACCCTAACCTTATCAATAACACTAACCCTAGCCCTAACCCTAACTTCTAACTCTAACCCTAACACTTACACTATCCCTAACACTAAACCTGACCCTAACTGAAACCCTAACCCTAAAGCTAACCTCTAACACTAACCCTAGCCCTTACCCTAACCCAAACCCCTACGCAAAACCTAACCCTAACCCTAACCCTAAAACTCACACTAACCCTAAACATAACCCTAACCCTAAACCTAACCTTAACCCTAACCCTAACCCTAACCCTAACCCTAACACTCACCCTAACACTATCCCTAATCGCTAACCATAACCATAACCATAACCCAAACACTAACACCAAAACCCTAACCCTAATCGTAACACAAAACCTCACCGTAACCCTAACCCTAACCCTAGCTCTAATCCTAACCATCTAACTCTAACCGTAACCTTAATCCTAACCCGAAACCTAACAATAACACCTACACCTAACCCTAACCCTAAGCCCTAACTCTAACCCTATCCCTAACCGTAAACCTAATGCTAACCCTATCCCTAACACTAAACCTATCAATAAACCGAACCCTAGCCCTAAAATTATCCCTAACACTAATCCTAGAAATGAGCCTAAAACTAACTCTAACTGTAAACGTAACATTAATCAATAACCCTAACCCTAACCCTACCCCTAAACTCACTCTAACCCTATCCCTAATCCCTAACCCTAACCCTAACCCTAACCCTAACCCTAAGCCCTAATCCTAACCTTAACCCTATCCCTAACCGTATACCTAATGCTAACCCTCTCCCTAACCCTAAACCTATCAATAAACCGAACCCTAGTCCTAAAACTATCCATAACCCTAATCCCAGAAATGAGCCTAAAACTAACTCTAACGGTAAACGTAACAGTAATCCATAACCCTAACCCTAAACCTAACCCTTAAATGACTCTAACCCTATCCCTAATTCCTAACTCTAACTCTAACCCTAACCCAAACACTAACCCCGAAACCCTAACCCTAAACCTAACCCTAACATTAATCCTAACCTTCTAACCCTAACACTAACCCTAGCCCTAACCCTAACGCTAAAACTAAACCTAACCCGAAACCCTAACCCTAACCCTAAGCCTAACAATAACACCTAACCCTAACCATAACCCTATCATTAAACCTAAACTTAATGCTAACCCTGTCCCTAACCCTAACCCAGACAATAAACCTAATCCTAAACCTAAAACTATCCCTAACCCTAATCATAATACTGAGCCTAACACTAACCCTAAGCCTAACCCTAACCCTAATTTCTAACTCTAACCCTAACCAGAACAGTAACCCTACTCCATAACCCTAACATTAACCTTTACAATAACCCTAACCCTAACAGTAACACTAACCCCTAAGCCTGACCCTAACCTTATCCCTAATCCCTAAGCCTAGCTCTAACAATAACACTAACCCTAACCATAACCCTAAATATAACTGTAAAACTAACCCTAACCATAACCATATACTTATCACCTAACCCATAACAATAAACAAAACCCGAACCCTAAACCTAACCCTAAACCTAATAGTAAACCTAAAATTATCAGTCTTCTGAAGCCTAACCCGGACACTATCCCTAACACCTAACCCCTAAACCTAACCCGATCATGCCCCTAACCCTAACCTTAAATGTAACCGTATACCTAACCCTAACCCTAAACCTAAACCTAACCCTAACCATTACCCTAACACTAACACTAATCCTAAACTCTAACCGTAACACTTACCCTAACACTAAGCCTAAACTGTAAAACCAAACCCTAACCCTAACACAAACCCTAACCCAAAATCTAAACCTAACCCTAACTTAATCCTAACCCTAACCCTAACCCTAACCCTAACCCATAACAATAACCCTAACCCTAACCGTAACCCTAACACTAACACTAACTTCTAACCTTAACCCTAACCCTAATCATAACCCTAAGACCAAATCTCACCCTAAACTCTACCACTAACCCTAAATGCAACCATAAGCCTAAACCTAAACCATATCATAACCCTAAACCTAACACTAAACCTAACCCAAAACCTAACCCTAACACTAAACCTAACCCTAAAACCTAACCCTAACCCTAACACTAAGCCTAACTCTAAAACTAACCATAACCCTAACCTTAACCTTAATCCTAACCCCAACCCTATCCCTAAACCTGACCCTAAACCTTACCCTAATCTAACCCTAACCCTAACCATAACCCTAACCCTTACCCTTACCCTAAACTCTAACCCTAACGCTAACCCTAACCCTAATCTCTAACTCTAAACGATAACAATAAACCTAACCCTAAATAGAACCCTAAACCTAAACCTAACCTTAACCCTAACCATAACGCTAACCCTAACCGTAACCCTGGTTTTAACCCTAAGCAGAATACTAACACTAATCCATAATCCTAACCTTAACCCTTACCATAACCCTAACACTAATTGTAAAACTAGCCCCTAACCCTAACACTAACCCTATCCATAATCCCTAAGCCTAATCCTAACCCTAACACTAAAACTAGCCATAACCCTAAATGTAACACCAACACTAAACGTAACCCTAAACATAACCTTAACCATATGCTTAACACCTAACCCCTAATCCTAACCCAAACCCTAAACCTAACCATAACCCTAACACTAACACTAATGCTAACCCTAAACCCTAACAATAACCCTCACACTAACGCTAACCCAAAACCTACCTCTAATCCCTATCCTAAACTAACCCTAACCCTAAACCTAACCCTAAACCGAACACTAACCGTAACCCTAAACATAACCTTAACCCTAACCCTCCCTACCTATAACCATAACCCTAAACCAAAGTCTAACACTCACCATAACTTTAACACTTAACCCTAAACCTTAACCCTAACGCTAACCCTAACCCTAACATCTAACACTAAACCTATCCCTAAACAAAGCCTAATCATAACCATAACCCTAACACTCTAAAACTAAACCATACCGAAACCCTAACCCTATCAATAACACTAACCCTAGCCCTAAACCTAACTTCTAACTCTAACCCTAATCCTTACACTATCCCTAACACTAAACCTAACCCTAACTGAAACCCTAACCCTAAAGCTAACCTCTAACACTTACCCTAGCCATTACCCTAACCCAAACCCCTACGCAAAACCTAACCCTAACCCTAACCCTAAAACTCACACTAACCCTAAACATAACCCTAACCCTAAACCTAACGTTAACCCTAACCCTAAACCTAACCCTAACCTAAACACTCACCCTAACCCTATTCCTAATCGCTAACCCTAACCATAACCATAACCCAAACACTAACACTAAAACCCTAACACTAATCATAACACAAAACCTCACCGTAACCCTAACCCTAACCTTAGCTCTAATCCTAACCTTCTAACCCTAACCCTAATCCTAACCCTAACCCTAACACCTAACCCTAACCCTAACACTATCCCTAACCGTCAACCTAATGCTAACCCTATCCCTAACCCTAACCGTATAAATAAACTAAACCCTAGCCCTAAAACTATCCTTAAACCTAATCCTAAAATTGAGCCTAACGCTAACACTAACTGTAAACTTAACACTAATCCATAACCGTAACCCTAACCCAAACCCTAAAATTCACACTAACCCTATCCCTACTCCATAAACCTTACCGTAACCCTAACAAAACACTAAAACCGAAACCCTAACCCTAAACCGAACCCGAAACCTAATCCTAAACTTAACCCTAAACCTAACCCTAAACCTAACCATAACCCTAACCGTAAGCCTAACCCTAAGCCTAACCATAAAACTAACACGAACCCAAATTCATAACCCTAAACGTAACTCTAATCCTAACCCTAATCCCTAACCCTAACAATAAGCCTAAACCTAACCCTAAACCTAAACCCTATCCCTAATCGCTAACCCTAACCATAACCATAACCCAAACACTAACACCAAATCCCTAACCCTAATCGTAACACAAAACCTCACCGTAACCCTAACCCTAACCCTAGCTCTAATCCTAACCATCTAACTCTAACCGTAACCTTAATCCTAACCCGAACGCTAAAAATAACACCTACCCCTAACCCTAAACCTAAGCCCTAACTCTAACCCTATCCCTAACCGTAAACCTAATGCTAAACCTATCCCTAACCCTAACCGTATCAATAAACTAAACCCTAGCCCTAAAACTATCCCTAACCCTAATCCTAGAACTGACAGTAACGCTAACACTAACTGTAAACTTAACACTAATCCATAACCATAACCCTAACCCAAAGCCTAAAATTCACTCTAACCCTATCCCTACTCCCTAAACCTAACCCTAACCCAAACCCAAACACTAACCCCGAAACCCTAACCCTAAACCTAACCCGAACCCTAATCCTAAACTTAACCCTAAACCTAACCCTAAACCTAACCATAACCCTAAGCGTAACCATAAGCCTAACCCTAACCCTAAAACTAACACGAACCCAAATTCATAACCCTAAATCTAACTCTAAACCTAACCATAATCCCTAACTCTAACGATAAGCCTAAACCTAACCCTAAACCTAAACTCTATCCCTACTCGCTAACCCTAACCATAACCAAAACTCAAACACTAACACCAAAACACTAACCCTAATCGTAACACAAAACCTCACCGTAACCCTAACCCTAACCCTAGCTCTAATACTAACCTTCTAACTCGAAACCTAACCCTAATCCTAACCCGAACCCTAACACTAACACCAACCCCTAACCCAAACCCTAACCCCTAACCCTAACCCTAACCCTATCCCTAACCGTAAACCTAATGCTAACCCTATCCCTAACCCTAAACCTGTCAATAAACCGAACTCTAGGCCTAAAACTATCCCTCACCCTAATCCTAGAAATGACCCTAAAACTAACTCTAACTGTAAACCTAACCCTAATCCATAAACCTAACCCTAACCCTAAACCTAACCCTAACATTAATCCTAACCTTCTGACCTTAACCCTAACCCTAGACCTAACCCTAACGTTAAAACTAACCCTAACCCGAATCCCTAACCCTAGCCCTAATCCTAACACTAACACCTAACCCTAACCATAACCCTATCATTAAACCTAAACCTAATGCTAACCCTGTCCCTAACCCTAACCCAGACAATAAACCTAACCCTAAACCTAAAACTATCCCTAACCCTAATCATAATACTGAGCCTAACACTAACCCTAAGCCTAACCCTAACCCTAATTTCTAACTCTAACCCTAACCAGAACAGTAACCCTGGTCCATAACCCTAACATTAACCTTTACAATAACCCTAAACCTAACAGTAACACTAACCCCTAAGCCTGACCCTAACCTTATCCCTAATCCCTAAGCCGAGCTCTAACAATAACTCTAACCCTAACCATAACCCTAAACATAACTGTAAACCTAACTCTAACAATAACCATATTCTTATCACCTAACCCATAACCCTAACCAAAACCCGAACCCTAAACCTAACCCTAAACCTAAGAGTAACGCTGAACCTATCAGTATTCTGAAGCCTAACCCTGACACTATCCCTAACACCTAAACCCTTAACCTAACCCTAATCTGCCCCTAACCCTAACATTAAACGTAAACGTAAACCTAATGCTAAACCTAACCATAACCGTAACCGTTGCCCTAACCATTACCCTAACACTAACACTAATCCTAAACTCTAACCCTAACACTTACCCTAACCCTAACCCTAAACTGTAAAACCAAACCCTAACCCTAACACGAACCCTAACCCAAAATCTAAAGCTAAACCTAACCCAAATCCTAACCCTAACCCTAACCCTAACCCAAACACTAACCCCGAAACCCTAACCCTAAACCTAACCCTAACAGTAATCCTAACCTTCTAACTCTAACCCTAACCCTAATCCTAACCAGAACCCTAACACTAACACCTACCCCTAACCCTAACCCTAACACATAACCCTAACCCTATCCCTAACCGTAAACCTAATGCTAACCCTATGCCTAACACTAAACCTATCAATAAACTGAACCCTAGCCCTAAAACTATCCCTAACCCTAATCCTAGAACTGAGCCAAAAACTAACTCTAACTGTAAACCTAACCCTAATGCATAAGCCTAACCTCAACCCTACCACTAAACTCACTCTAACCCTATCCCTAATCCCTAACCCTAACCATAACCCGAACCCAAACACTAACCCCGAAACCCTAACCCTAAACCTAACCCTAACATTAATCCTAACCTTGTAACCCTAACCCTAAACCTAGCCCTAACACTAACGCTAAAACTAACCCTAACCCAAAACACTAACCCTAACCCTAAGACTAACACTAACACCTAACCATAACCATAACCCTATCATTAAACCTAAACTTAATGCTAACCCTGTCCCTAAACCTAACCCAGACAATAAACCTAACCCTAAACCTAAAACTATCCCTAACCCTAATCATAATACTGAGGCTAACACTAACCCTAAGCCTAACCCTAACCCTAATTTCTAACTCTAACCCTAACCAGAACAGTAACCCTAGTCCATAACCCTAACATTAACCTTTACAATAACCCTAACCCTAACAGTAACACTAACCCCTAAGCCTGACCCTAACCTTATCTCTAATCCCTAAGCCTAGCTCTAACAATAACACTAACCCTAACCATAACCCTAAATATAACTGTAAACCTAACCCTAACCATAACCATATTCTTATCACCTAACCCATAACAATAAACAAAACCCGAACCCTAAACCTAACCCTAAACCTAATAGTAACCCTGAACCTATCAGTCTTCTGAAGCCTAACCCGGACCCTATCCCTAACACCTAACCCCTAAACCTAACCCTAACATGCCCCTAACCCTAACCTTAAACGTAACCGTAAACCTAACCCTAACCCTAACCCTAAACCTAACCCTAACCATTACCCTAACACTAACACTAATCCTAAACTCTAACCCTAACACTTACCCTAACCCTAACCCTAAACTGTAAAACCAAACCCAAACCCTAACACAAACGCTAACACAAAATCTAAACCTAACCCTAACTTAATCCTAACCCTAACCCTAACCCTAACCCTAACCCATAACAATAACCCTAACCCTAACCGTAACCCTAACCCTAACACTAACTTCTAACCCTAATCATAACCCTAAGACTAAATCTCACCCTAAACTCTAACACTAACCCTAAACGTAACCCTAACCCTAAACCTAAACCATATCATAACCCTAAACCTAACACTAAACCTAACCCAAAACCTAACCCTAACACTAAACCTAATCCTAAAACCTAACCCTAACCCTAACACTAAGCCTAACTCTAAAACTAACCATAACCCTAACCTTAACCTTAACCCTAACCCCAACCCTATCCCTAAACCTGACCTTAAACCTAACCCTAATCTAACCAAAACCCTAACCATAACCCTAACCCTTACCCTTACCCTAAACTCTAACCCTAACGCTAACTCTAACCCTAATCTCTAACTCTAAACGCTAAAAATAAACCTAACCCTAAACCGAACCATAAACCTAAACCTAACCTTAACCCTAACCATAACGCTAACCCTAACCGTAACCCTGGTTTTAACCCTAAGCAGAATACTAACACTAATCCATAACCCTAACCTTAACCCTTACCATAACCCTAACACTAAATGTAAAACTAGCCCCTAACCCTAACACTAACCCTATCCGTAATCCCTAACCCTAATCCTAACCCTAACACTAAAACTAGCCGTAACCCTAAATGTAACACCAACACTAAACGTAACACTAAACATAGCCTTAACCATATCCTTAACACCTAACCCCTAACCCTAACCCTAACCCTAACCCTAAGCCCTAACCCTAACCCTAACACTAAGCCTAACTCTAAAACTAACCATAACCCTAACCTTAACCTTAACCCTAACCCCAACCCTATCCCTAAACCTGACCCTAAACCTAACCCTAATCTAACCCTAACCCTAACCATAACCCTAACCCTTACCTTTACCCTAAACTCTAACCCTAACGCTAACTCTAACCCTAATCTCTAACTCTAAACGCTAACAATAAACCTAACCCTAAACCGAACCATAAACCTAAACCTAACCTTAACCCTAACCATAACGCTAACCCTAACCGTAACCCTGGTTTTAACCCTAAGCAGAATACTAACACTAATCCATAATCCTAACCTTAACCCTTACCATAACCCTAACAATAAATGTAAAACTAGCCCCTAACACTAACACTAACGCTATCCGTAATCCCTAAACCTAATCCTAACCCTAACACGAAAACAAGCCCAAAACCTAAATGTAACACCAACACTAAACGTAACCCTAAACATAACCTTAACCATATCCTTAACACCTAACCCCTAACTCTAACACTAAGCCCTAACCCTAACCCTAACCCTATCCCTAACCGTAAACCTAATGCTAACCCTATCCCTAACCCTAAACCTATCAATAAACCGAACCCTAGCCCTAAAACTATCCCTAACCCTAATCCTAGAACTGAGCCAAAAGCTAACTCTAACTGCAAACCTAACCCTAATGCATAAGCCTAACCCTAACCCTACCCCTAAACTCACTCTAACCCTATCCCTAATCCCTAACCCTAACCCTAACCCTAACCCAAACACTAACCCCGAAAACCTAACCCTAAACCTAACCCTAACATTAATCCTAACCTTGTAACCCTAACCCTAACCCTAGCCCTAACCCTAACGCTAAAACTAACCCTAACCCAAAACACTAACCCTAACCCTAAGACTAACACTAACACCTAACCATAACCATAACCCTATCATTAAACCTAAACTTAATGCTAACCCTGTCCCTAACCCTAACCCAGACAATAAACCTAACCCTAAACCTAAAACTATCCCTAACCCTAATCATAATACTGAGGCTAACACTAACCCTAAGCCTAACCCTAACCCTAATTTCTAACTCTAACCTAACCAGAAGAGTAATCCTAGTCCATAACCCTAACATTAACCTTTACAATAACCCTAACCCTAACAGTAACACTAACCCCTAAGCCTGACCCTAACCTTATCTCTAATCCCTAAGCCTAGCTCTAACAATAACACTAACCCTAACCATAACCCTAAATATAACTGTAAACCTAACCCTAACCATAACCATATTCTTATCATCTAACCCATAACAATAAACAAAACCCGAACCCTAAACCTAACCCTAAACCTAATAGTAACCCTGAACCTATCAGTCTTCTGAAGCCTAACCCGGACCCTATCCCTAACACCTAACCCCTAAACCTAACCCTAACATGCCCCTAACCCTAACCTTAAATGTAACCGTAAACCTAACCCTAACCCTAAACCTAACCCTAACCATTACCCTAACACTAACACTAATCCTAAACTCTAACTCTAACACTTACCCTAACCCTAACCCTAAACTGTAAAACCAAACCCAAACCCTAACACAAACGCTAACACAAAATCTAAACCTAACCCTAACTTAATCCTAACCCTAACCCTAACCCTAACCCTAACCCATAACAATAACCCTAACCCTAACCGTAACCCTAACCCTAACACTAACTTCTAACCCTAATCATAAACCTAAGACTAAATCTCACCCTAAACTCTAACACTAACCCTAAACGTAACCCTAACCCTAAACCTAAACCATATCATAACCCTAAACCTAACACTAAACCTAACCCAAAACCTAACCCTAACACTAAACCTAATCCTAAAACCTAACCCTAACCCTAACACTAAGCCTAACTCTAAAACTAACCATAACCCTAACCTTAACCTTAACCCTAACCCCAACCCTATCCCTAAACCTGACCTTAAACCTAACCCTAATCTAACCAAAACCCTAACCATAACCCTAACCCTTACCCTTACCCTAAACTCTAACCCTAACGCTAACTCTAACCCTAATCTCTAACTCTAAACGCTAAAAATAAACCTAACCCTAAACCGAACCATAAACCTAAACCTAACCTTAACCCTAACCATAACGCTAACCCTAACCGTAACCCTGGTTTTAACCCTAAGCAGAATACTAACACTAATCCATAACCCTAACCTTAACCCTTACCATAACCCTAACACTAAATGTAAAACTAGCCCCTAACCCTAACACTAACCCTATCCGTAATCCCTAACCCTAATCCTAACCCTAACACGAAAACTAGCCGAAACCCTAAATGTAACACCAACACTAAACGTAACACTAAACATAGCCTTAACCATATCCTTAACACCTAACCCCTAACCCTAACCCTAACCCTAACCCTAAGCCCTAACCCTAACCCTAACACTAAGCCTAACTCTAAAACTAACCATAACCCTAACCTTAACCTTAACCCTAACCCCAACCCTATCCCTAAACCTGACCCTAAACCTAACCCTAATCTAACCCTAACCCTAACCATAACCCTAACCCTTACCTTTACCCTAAACTCTAACCCTAACGCTAATCCTAACCCTAATCTCTAACTCTAAATGCTAGCAATAAACCTAACCCTAAACCGAACCATAAACCTAAACCTAACCTTAACCCTAACCATAACGCTAACCCTAACCGTAACCCTGGTTTTAACCCTAAGCAGAATACTAACACTAATCCATAATCCTAACCTTAACCCTTACCATAACCCTAACACTAAATGTAAAACTAGCCCCTAACACTAACACTAACGCTATCCGTAATCCCTAACCCTAATCCTAACCCTAACACGAAAACAAGCCCAAAACCTAAATGTAACACCAACACTAAACGTAACCCTAAACATAACCTTAACCATATCCTTAACACCTAACCCCTAACTCTAACACTAAGCCCTAACCCTAACCCTAACCCTATCCCTAACCGTAAACCTAATGCTAACCCTATCCCTAACCCTAAACCTATCAATAAACCGAACCCTAGCCCTAAAACTATCCCTAACCCTAATCCTAGAACTGAGCCAAAAGCTAACTCTAACTGCAAACCTAACCCTAATGCATAAGCCTAACCCTAACCCTACCCCTAAACTCACTCTAACCCTATCCCTAATCCCTAACCCTAACCCTAACCCTAACCCAAACACTAACCCCGAAACCCTAACCCTAAACCTAACCCTAACATTAATCCTAACCTTGTAACCCTAACCCTAACCCTAGCCCTAACCCTAACGCTAAAACTAACCCTAACCCAAAACACTAACCCTAACCCTAAGACTAACACTAACACCTAACCATAACCATAACCCTATCATTAAACCTAAACTTAATGCTAACCCTGTCCCTAACCCTAACCCAGACAATAAACCTAACCCTAAACCTAAAACTATCCCTAACCCCAATCATAATACTGAGCCTAACACTAACCCTAAGCCTAACCCTAACCCTAATTTCTAACTCTAACCCTAACCAGAACAGTAACCCTAGTCCATAACCCTAACATTAACCTTTACAATAACCCTAAACCTAACAGTAACACTAACACCTAAGCCTGACCCTAACCTTATCCCTAATCCCTAAGCCTAGCTCTAACAATAACACTAACCCTAACCATAACCCTAAATATAACTGTAAACCTAACCCTAACCATAACCATATTCTTATCACCTAACCCATAACAACAAACAAAACCCGAACCCTAAACCTAACCCTAAACCTAATAGTAACACTGAACCTATCAGTCTTCTGAAGCCTAACCCGGACCCTATCCCTAACACCTAACCCCTAAACCTAACCCTAACATGACCCTAACCCTAAACTTAAACGTAACCGTAAACCTAACCCTAACCCTAACCCTCAACCTAACCCTAACCATTACCCTAACACTAACACAAATCCTAAACTCTAACCCTAAAACTTACCCTAACCCTAACCCTAAACTGTAAAACCAAACCCTAACTCTAACACAAACCCTAACACAAAATCTAAACCTAACCCTAACTTAATCCTAACCCTAACCCTAACCCTAACCCTAACCCATTACATTAACCCTAACCCTAACCGTAACCCAAACCCTAACACTAACTTCTAACCCTAATCATAACCCTAAGACTAAATCTCACCCTAAACTCTAACAATAACCCTAAACGTAACCCTAACCCTAAACCTAAACCATATCATAACCCTAAACCTAACACTAAACCTAACCCAAAACCTAACCCTAACACTAAACCTAATCCTAAAACCTAACCCTAACCCTAACACTAAGCCTAACTCTAAAACTAACCATAACCCTAACCTTAACCTTAACCCTAACCCCAACCCTATCCCTAAACCTGACCCTAAACCTAACCCTAAACTAACCCTAACCCTAACCATAACCCTAACCCTAACCCTTACCCTAAACTCTAACCCTAACGCTAACCCTAACCCTAATCTCTAACTCTAAACGCTAACAATAGACCTAACCATAAACCGAACCATAAACCTAAACCTAACCTTAACCCTAACCATAACGCTAACCCTAACCGTAACCCTGGTTTTAACCCTAAGCAGAAGACTAACACTAATCCATAACCCTAACCTTAACCCTTACCATAACCCTAACACTAAATGTAAAACTAGCCCCTAACCCTAACACTAACCCTATCCGTAATCCCTAAGCCTAATCCTAACCCTAACACGAAAACTAGCCGTAACCCTAAATGTAACACCAACACTAAACGTAACCCTAAACATAACCTTAACCAAATCCTTAACACCTAACCCCTAACCCTAACCCTAACCCTAACACTAAGCCCTAACCCTAACCCTAACCCTATCCCTAACCGTAAACCTAATGCTAACCCTATACCTAACCCTAAAACTATCAATAAACCGAACCCTAGCCCTAAATCTATCACTATCCCTAATCCTAGAACTGAGCCAAAAACTAACTCTAACTGTAAACCTAACCCTAATGCATAAGCCTAACCCTAACCCTACCCCTAAACTCATTCTAACCCTATCCCTAATCCCTAACCCTAACCCGAACCCGAACCCAAACACTAACCCCGAAACCCTAACCCTAAACCTAACCCTAACATTAATCCTAACCTTGTAACCCTAACCCTAACCCTAGCCCTAACCCTAACGCTAAAACTAACCCTAACCCAAAACACTAACCCTAACCCTACGACTAACACTAACACCTAACCCTAACCATAACCCTATCATTAAACCTAAACTTAATGCTAACCCTGTCCCTAACCCTAACCCAGACAATAAACCTAACCCTAAACCTAAAACTATCCCTAACCCTAATCATAATACTGAGCCTAACACTAACCCTAAGCCTAACCCTAACCCTAATTTATAACTCTAACCCTAACCAGAACAGTAACGCTAGTCCATAACCCTAACATTAAACTTTACAATAACCCTAACCCTAACAGTAACACTAATCCCTAAGCCTGACCCTAACCTTATCCCTAATCCCTAAGCCTAGCTCTAAAAATAACACTAACCCTAACCATAACCCTAAATATAACTGTAAACCTAACCCTAACCATAACAATATTCTTATCACCTAACCCATAACAATAAACAAAACACGAACCCTAAACCTAACCCTAAACCTAATAGTAACCCTGAACCTATCAGTCTTCTGAAGCCTAACCCGGACCCTATCCCTAACACCTAACCCCTAAACCTAACCCTAACATGCCCCTAACCCTAACCTTAAATGTAACCGTAAACCTAACGCTAACCCTAACCCTAAACCTAACCCTAACCATTACCCTAACTCTAACACTAATCCTAAACTCTAACCCTAACACTTACCCTAACCCTAACCCTAAAGTGTAAAACCGAACACTAACCCTAACACAAACCCTAACACAAAATCTAAACCTAACCCTAACTTAATCCTACCCTAACCCTAACACTAACCCTAACCCATAACAATAACCCTAACCCTAACCGTAACCCTAACCCTAACACTAACTTCTAACCTTAACCCTAACCCCAATCATAACCCTAAGACTAAATCTCACCCTAAACTCTAACACTAACCCTAAACGTAACCCTAACCCTAAACCTAAACCATATCATAACCCTAAACGTAACACTAAACCTAACTCAAAACCTAACCCTAACACTAACCCTAACACTAACCCTAACCCTAACCATTACACTAACACTAACACTAATCCTAAACTCTAACCCTAACACTTACCCTAACCCTAACCCTAAACTGTAAAATCAAACCCTAACCCTAACACAAACCCTAACCCAAAATCTAAACCTAACCGTAACCCAAATCTTAACCCTAACCCTAACCCTAACCCATAACAATAACCCTAACCCTAATCGTAACCCTAACCCTAACACTAACTTCTAACCTTAACCCTAACCCTAATCATAACCCTAAGACTAAATCTCACCCTAAACTCTAACACTAACCCTAAACGTAACCCTAACCCTAAACCTGAACCATATCATAACCCTAAACGTAACACTAAACCTAACCCAAAACCTAAACCTAACACTAAACCTAATCCTAAAACCTAACCCTAACCCTAAGACTAAGCCTAACTCTAAAACTAACCATAACCCTAACCTTAACCTTAACCCTAACCCCAACCCTATCACTAAACCTGACCCTAAACCTAACCCTAATCTAACCCTAACCCTAACCATAACCCTAACCCTTACCCTTACCCGAAACTCTAACCCTAACGCTATCACTAACCCTAATCTCTAACTCTAAACGCTAACAATAAACCTAACCCTAAACCGAACCATAATCCTAAACCTAACCTTAACCCTAACCATAACGCTAACCCTAACCGTAACCCTGGTTTTAACCCTAAGCAGAATACTAACACTAATCCATAACCCTAACCTTAACCCTTACCATAACCCTAACACTAAATGTAAAACTAGCCCCTAACACTAACACTAACCCTATCCGTAATCCCTAACCCTAATCCTAACCCTAACACTAAAACTAGCCATAACCCTAATTGTACCACCAACACTAAACGTAACCCTAAACATAACCTTAACCATATCCTTAACACCTAACCCCTAACCCTAACCCAAACCCTAAACCTAACCATAACCCAACACTAACACTAATGCTAACCCTAAACCCTATCCATAACCCTCACCTTAACGCTAACCCAAAACCTACCTCTAATCCCTGTCCTAAACCTAACCCTAACCCTCAACCTAACCCTAAACCGAACACTAACCGTAACCCTAAACATAACCTTAACCCTAAACCGCCCTACCTATAACCATAACCCTAAACCAAAGTCTAACACTAACCCTAACTTTAACACTTAACCCTAAACCTTAACCCTAATGCTAACCCTAACCCTAAAATCTAACACTAAACCTATCCCTAAACAAAGCCTAATCATAACCATATCCCTAACACTCTAAAACTAAACCATACCGAAACCCTAACCCTATCAATAACACTAACCCTAGCCCTAACCCTAACTTCTAACTCTAACCCTAACCCTTACACTATCCCTAACACTAAACCTAACCCTAACTGAAATCCTAACCCTAAAGCTAACCTCTAACCCTAACCCTGGCCCTTACACTAACCCAAACCCCTAGGCAAAACCTAACCCTAACCCTAACCCTAAACCTCACACTAACCCTAAACCTAACCCTAACCCTAAACCTAACATTAAACCTAACCCTAACCCTAACCCTAACCCTAACCCTAACACTCACCCTAACCCCATCCCTAATCGCTAACCCTAACCATAACCATAACCCAAACACTAACACCAAAACCCTAACCCTAATCATAACACAAAACCTCACCGTAACCCTAACCCTAACCCTAGCTTTATTCCTAACCTTCTATCCCTAACCCTAACCCTAATCCTAACCATAACCCTAACACCTAACCCTAACCCTAACACCTAACCCTAACCCTAACCCTATCCCTAACCGTAAACCTAATGCTAACCCTATCCCTAACCCTAACCCTATCAATAAACTAAACCCTAGCCCTAAAACTATCCCTAAACCTAATCCTAGAACTGAGCGTAACGCTAACACCAACTGTAAACTTAACACTACTCCAAAACCATAACCCTAACCCAAACCCTAAAATTCACTCTAACCCTATCCCTACTCCCTAACCCTAACCCTAACACTAACCCAAACACTAAACCCGAAACCCTAACCCTAAACCTAACCCGAACCCTAATCCTAAACTTAAACCTAAACCTAACTCTAAACCTAACCATAACCCTAACCATAACCCTGAGCCTAACCCTAACCCTAAAACTAACACGATCCCAAATTCATAACCCTGAACCTAACTCTAAAGCTAACCCTATCCCTAAACCTTACGATAAGCCTAAACCTAACCCTAAACCTAAACCCTATCCCTAATCGCTAACCCTAACCATAACCATAACCCAAACACTAACACTAAAACCCTAACCCTAATCGTAACACAAAACCTCACCGTAACCCTAACCCTAACCCTAGCTCTAATCCTAACCATCTAACTCTAACCCTAACCCTAATTCTAACCCGAACCCTAACACTAACACCAACCCCTAACCCTAACACTAACCCTAACCCTAACCTTAAACGTAACCGTAAACCTAATGCTAAACCTAACCCTAACCGTAACCGTAACCCTAACCATTACCCTAACACTAACACTAATCCTAACACTAACCATAACACTTACACTAACCCTAACCCTAAACTGTAAAATCAAACCCTAACCATAACACAAACCCTAACCCAAAATCTAAACCTAACCCTAACCCAAATCTTAACCCTAACCCTAACCCTAACCCATAACAATAACCCTAACCCTAATCGTAACCCTAACCCTAACACTAACTTCTAACCTTAACCCTAACCCTAATCATAACCCTAAGACTAAATCTCACCCTAAACTCTAACACTAACCCTAAACGTAACCTTAACCCTAAACCTAAACCATATCATAACCCTAAACGTAACACTAACCCTAACTCAAAACCTAACCCTAACACTTACCCTAACCCTAACCCTAAACTGTAAAATCAAACCCTAACCCTAACACAAACCCTAACCCAAAATCTAAACCTAACCCTAACCTAAATCCTAACACTAACCCTAACCCTAACCCTAACCCATAACAATAACCCTAACCCTAACCGTAACCCAAACCCTAACACTAACTTCTAACCTTAACCCTAACCCTAATCATAACCCTAAGACTAAATCTCACCCTAAACTCTAACACTAAGCCTAAACGTAACCCTAACCCTAAACCTAAACCATATCATAACACTAAACGTAACACTAAACCTACCCAAAACCTAACCCTAACACTAAACCTAATCCTAAAACCTAACCCTAACTCTAACACTAAGCCTAACTCTAAAACTAACCGTAACCCTAAACTTAACCTTAACCCTAACCCCAATCCTATCCCTAAACCTGACCCTAAACCTAACCCTAATCTAACCCTAACCCTAACCATAACCCTAACCCTTACCCTTACCCTAAACTCTAACCCTAACGCTAACCCTAACACTAATCTCTAACTCTAAAAGCTAACAATAAACCTAACCCTAAACCGAACCATAAACCTAAACCTAACCTTAACCCTAACCATAACGCTAACCCTAACCGTCACCCTGGTTTTAACCCTAAGCAGAATACTAACACTAATCAATAACCCTAACCTTAACCCTTACCATAACCCTAACACTAAATGTAAAACTAGCCCCTAACCCTAACACTAACCCTATCCGTAATCCAAAACCTTACTCCTAACCCTAACACGAAAACAAGCCGTAACCCTAAATGTAACACCAACACTAAACGTAACCCTAAACATAACCTTAACCATATCCTTAACACCTAACCCCTAACCCTAACCCTAACCCTAACCCTAAGCCCTAACCCTAACCCTAACCCTATCCCTAACCGTAAACCTAATGCTAACCCTATCCCTAACCCTAAACCTATCAATAAACCGAACCCTAGCCATAAAACTATCCCTAACCCTAATCCTAGAACTGAGCCAAAAACTAACTCTAAATGTAAACCTAACCCTAATGCATAAGCCTAACCCTAACCCTACCCCTAAACTGACTCTAACCCTATCCCTAATCCCTAACCCTAACCCTAACCCTAACCCTAACCCAAACACGAACCCCGAAACCCTAACCCTAAACCTAACCCTAACATTAATCCTAACCTTCTAACCCTAACCCTAAACCTAGCCCTAACCCTAACGCTAAAACTAACCCTAACCCAAAACACTAACCCTAACCCTAAGACTAACACTAACACCTAACCATAACCATAACCCTATCATTAAACCTAAACTTAATTCTAACCCTGACCTTAACCCTAACCCAGACAATAAACCTAACCCTAAACCTAAAACTATCCCTAAACCTAATCATAAAACTGAGCCTAACACTAACCCTAAGCCTAACCCTAACCCTAATTTCTAACTCTAACCCTAACCAGAACAGTAACCCTAGTCCATAACCCTAACATTAACCTTTACAATAACCCTAACCCTAACAGTAACACTTACCCCTAAGCCTGACCCTAAACTTATCCCTAATCCCTAAGCCTAGCTCTAACAATAACACTAACCCTAACCATAACCCTAAATATAACTGTAAACCTAACACTAACCATAACCATATTCTTATCACCTAACCCATAACAATAAACAAAACCTGAACCCTAAACATAACAATAAACCTAATAGTAACCCTGAACTTATCAGTCTTCTGAAGCCTGACCCGGACCCTATCCCTAACACCTAACCCCTAAACCTAACCCTAACATGCCCCTAACCCTCACCTTAAACGTAACCGTAAACCTAACCCTAACCCTAACCCTAAACCTAAACCTAACCATTACCCTAACACTAACACTAATCCTAAACTCTAACCCTAACACTTAACCTAACCCTAACCCTAAACTGTAAAACCAAACCCTAACCCTAACACAAATCCTAACCGAAAATCTAAACATAACCCTAACTTAATCCGAACCCTAAACCTAACCCTAACCCTAACCCATAACAATAACCCTAACACTAACCGTAACCCTAACCCTAACCCTAACCCTAACCCTAATCATAACCCTAAGACTAAATCTCACCCTAAACTCTAACACTAACCCTAAACGTAAACCTAACCCTAAACCTAAACCATATCTTAACCCTAAACCTAACACTAAACCTAACCCAAAATCTAAACCTAACACTAACCCTAATCCTAAAACCTAACCCTAACCCTAACACTAAGGCTAACTCTAAAACTAACCATAACCTTAAACTTAACCTTATCCCTAACCCCAACCCTATCCCTAAACCTGACCCTAAACCTAACCCTAATCTAACCCTAACCCTAACCATAACCCTAACCCTTACCCTTACACAAACTCTAACCCTAACGCTAACCCTAACCCTAATCTCTAACTCTAAATGCTAACAATAAACCTAACCCTAAACCGAACCATAAACCTAAACCTAACCTTAACCCTAACCATAACGCTAACCCTAACCGTAACCCTGGTTTTAACCCTAAGCAGAATACTAACACTAATCCATAACCCTAACCTTAACCCTTACCATAACCCTAACACTAAATGTAAAACTAGCCACTAACACTAACACTAACCCTATCTGTAATCCCTAACCCTAATCCTAACACTAACACTAAAACTAGCCGTAACCCTAAATGAAACACCAACACTAAACGTAACCCTAAACATAACCTTAACCATATCCTTAACACCTAACCCCTAACCCTAACCCAAACCCTAAACCTAACCATAACCCTAACACTAACATTAATGCTAACCCTAAACCCTATCCATAACCCTCACCTTAACGCTAACTCAAAACCTACCTCTAATCCCTGTCCTAAACCTAACCCTAACCCTCAACCTAACCCTAAACCGAACATTAACCGTAACCCTAAACATAACCTTAACCCTAACCCTCCCTACCTATAACCATAACCCTAAACCAAAGTCTAACACTAACCCTAACTTTAACACTTAACCCTAAACCTTAACCCTAACGCTAACCCTAACCCTAACATCTAACACTAAACCTATCCCTAAACAAAGCCTAATCATAACCATATCCCTAACACTCTAAAACTAAACCATACCGAAACCCTAACCCTATCAATAACACTAACCCTAGCCCTAACCCTAACTTCTAACTCTAACCCTAACCCTTACACTATCCCTAACACTAAACCTAACCCTAACTGAAATCCTAACCCTAAAGCTAACCTCTAACCCTAACCCTGGCCCTTACACTAACCCAAACAACTAGGCAAAACCTAACCCTAACCCTAACCCTAAACCTCACACTAGCCCTAAACCTAACCCTAACCCTAAACCTAACATTAAGCCTAACCCTAACCCTAACCCTAACCCTAACACTCACCCTAACCCCATCCCTAATCGCTAACCCTTACCATAACCATAACCCAAACACTAACACCAAAACCCTAACCCTAATCATAACACAAAACCTCACCGTAACCCTAACCCTAACCCTAGCTTTATTCCTAACCTTCTATCCCTAACCCTAACCCTAATCCTAACCCTAACCCTAACACCTAACCCTAACCCTAACACCTAACCCTAACCCTAACCCTATCCCTAACTGTAAACCTAATGCTAACCCTATCCCTAACCCTAACCCTATCAATAAACTAAACCCTAGCCCTAAAACTATCCCTAAACCTAATCCTAGAACTGAGCCTAACGCTAACACTAACTGTAAACTTAAAACTAATCCAAAACCATAACCCTAACCCAAACCCCTAATTTCACTCTAACCCTATCCCTACTTCCTAACCCTAACCCTAACCCTAACCCAAACACTAAACCCGAAAGCCTAACCCTGAACCGAACCCGAAACCTAATCCCAAACTTAACCCTAAACCTAACCCTAAACCTAACGATAACCCTAACCATAACCCTAAGCTTAACCCTAACCCTAAAACTAACACGAACCCAAATTCATAACCCTAAACCTAACTCTAAACCTAACCCTAATCCCTAACCCTAACGATAAGCCTAAACCTAACCCTAAACCTAAACCCTATCCCTAATCGCTAACCCTAACCATAACCATAACCCAAACACTAACACCAAAACCCTAACCCTAATCGTAACACAAAACCTCACCGTAACCCTAACCCTAACCCTAGCTCTAATCCTAACCATCTAACTCTAACCCTAACCCTAATTCTAACCCGATCCCGAACACTAACACCAACGCCTAACCCTAACCCTAAGCCCTAACCCTAACCCTAACCCTATCCCTAACCGTAAACCTAATGCTAACCCTATCCCTAACCCTAAACCTATCAATAAACCGAACCCTAGCCCGAAAACTATCCCTAACCCTAATCCTAAAAATGAGCCTAAAACTAACTCTAACTGTAAACGTAACAGTAATCCATAACCCTAACCCTAACCCTAACCCTAAACTCACTCTAACCCTATCCCTAATTCCTAACTCTAACTCTAACCCTAACCTAAACACTAACCCCGAAACCCTAACCCTAAACCTAACCCTAACATTAATCCTAACCTTCTAACCCTAACACTAACACTAGCCCTAACCCTAACGCTAAAACTAACCCTAACCCGAAATACTAACCCTAACCCTAAGCCTAACACTAACACCTAGCCCTAACCATAACCCTATAATTAAACCTAAACTTAATGCTAACCCTGTCCCTAACCCTAACCCAGACAATAAACCTAACCCTAAACCTAAAACTATCCCTAACCCTAATCATAATACTGAGCCTAACACTAACCCTAAGCCTAACCCTAACCCTAATTTCTAACTCTAACCCTAACCAGAACAGTAACCCTAGTCCATAACCCTAACATTAACCTTTACAATAACCCTAACCCTAACAGTAACACTAACCCCTAAGCCTGACCCTAACATTATCCCTAATGCCTAAGCCTATCTCTAACAATAACACTAACCCTAACCATAACCCTAAATATAACTGTAAACCTAACACTAACCATAACCATATTCTTATCACCTAACCCATAACAATAAACAAAACCCGAACCCTAAACCTAACAATAAACCTAATAGTAACCCTGAACTTATCAGTCTTCTGAAGCCTAACCCAGACCCTATCCCTAACACCTAACCCCTAAACCTAACCCTAACATGCCCCTAACCCTTACCTTAAACGTAACCGTAAACCTAACCCTAACCCTAACCCTAAACCTAACCCTAACCATTACCCTAACACTAACACTAATCCTAAACTCTAACCCTAACACTTACCCTAACCCTAACCCTATACTGTAAAACCAAACCCTAACCCTAACACAAACTCTAAGCCAAAATCTAAACCTAACCCTAACTTAATCCGAACCCTAACCCTAACCCTTACCCTAACCCATAACAATACTCCTAACACTAACCGTAACCGTAACCCTAACCCTAACCCTAACCCTAACCCTAATCATAACCCTAAGACTAAATCTCACCCTAAACTCTAACACTAACCCTAAACGTAAACCTAACCCTAAACCTAAACCATATCATAACCCTAAACCTAACACTAAACCTAACCCAAAATCTAAACCTAACACTAACCCTAATCCTAAAACCTAACCCTAACCCTAACACTAAGGCTAACTCTAAAACTAACCATAACCTTAACCTTAACCTTATCCCTAACCCCAACCCTATCCCTAAACCTGACCCTAAACCTAACCCTAACCTAACCCTAACCCTAATCATAACCCTAACCCTTACCCTTACCCTAACCTCTAACCCTAACGCTAACCCTAACCCTAATCTCTAACTCTAAATGCTAACAATAAACCTAAGCCTAAACCGAACCATAAACCTAAACCTAACCTTAACCCTAACCATAACGCTAACCCTAATCGTAACCCTGGTTTTAACCCTAAGCAGAATACTAACACTAATCCATAACCCTAACCTTAACCCTTACCATAACCCTAACACTAAATGTAAAACTAGCCCCTAACACTAACACTAACCCTATCTGTAATCCCTAACCCTAATCCTAACACTAACACTAAAACTAGCCGTAACCCTAAATGAAACACCAACACTAAACGTAACCCTAAACATAACCTTAACCATATCCTTAACACCTAACCCCTAACCCTAACCCAAACCCTAAACCTAACCATAACCCTAACACTAACATTAATGCTAACCCTAAACCCTATCCATAACCCTCACCTTAACGCTAACTCAAAACCTACCTCTAATCCCTGTCCTAAACCTAACCCTAACCCTCAACCTAACCCTAAACCGAACATTAACCGTAACCCTAAACATAACCTTAACCCTAACCCTCCCTACCTATAACCATAACCCTAAACCAAAGTCTAACACTAACCCTAACTTTAACACTTAACCCTAAACCTTAACCCTAACGCTAACCCTAACCCTAACATCTAACACTAAACCTATCCCTAAACAAAGCCTAATCATAACCATATCCCTAACACTCTAAAACTAAACCATACCGAAACCCTAACCCTATCAATAACACTAACCCTAGCCCTAACCCTAACTTCTAACTCTAACCCTAACCCTTACACTATCCCTAACACTAAACCTAACCCTAACTGAAATCCTAACCCTAAAGCTAACCTCTAACCCTAACCCTGGCCCTTACACTAACCCAAACAACTAGGCAAAACCTAACCCTAACCCTAACCCTAAACCTCACACTAACCCTAAACCTAACCCTAACCCTAAACCTAACATTAAGCCTAACCCTAACCCTAACCCTAACCCTAACACTCACCCTAACCCCATCCCTAATCGCTAACCCTTACCATAACCATAACCCAAACACTAACACCAAAACCCTAACCCTAATCATAACACAAAACCTCACCGTAACCCTAACCCTAACCCTAGCTTTATTCCTAACCTTCTATCCCTAACCCTAACCCTAATCCTAACCCTAACCCTAACACCTAACCCTAACCCTAACACCTAACCCTAACCCTAACACTATCCCTAACCGTAAACCTAATGCTAACCCTATCCCTAACCCTAACCCTATCAATAAACTAAACCCTAGCGCTAAAACTATCCCTAAACCTAATCCTAGAACTGAGCCTAACGCTAACACTAACTGTAAACTTAACACTAATCCAAAACCATAACCCTAACCCAAACCCCAAATTTCACTCTAACCCTATCCCTACTTCCTAAACCTAACCCTAACCCTAACCCAAACACTAAACCCGAAACCCTAACCCTGAACCGAACCCGAACACTAATCCCAAACTTAACCCTAAACCTAACCCTAAACCTAACCATAACCCTAACCGTAACCCTAAGCTTAACCCTAACCCTAAAACTAACACGAACCCAAATTCATAACCCTAAACCTAACTCTAAACCTAACCCTAATCCCTAACCCTAACGATAAGCCTAAACCTAACCCTAAACCTAAACCCTATCCCTAATCGCTAACCCTAACCATAACCATAACCCAAACACTAACACCAAAACCCTAACCCTAATCGTAACACAAAACCTCACCGTAACCCTAACCCTAACCCTAGCTCTAATCCTAACCATCTAACTCTAACCCTAACCCTAATTGTAACCCGAACCCCAACACTAACACCAACGCCTAACCCTAACCCTAAGCCCTAACCCTAACCCTAACCCTATCCCTAACCGTAAACCTAATGCTAACCCTATCCCTAACCCTAAACCTATCAATAAACCGAACCTAGCCCGAAAATGATCCCTAACCCTAATCCTAAAAATGAGCCTAAAACTAACTCTAACTGTAAACGTAACAGTAATCCATAACCCTAACCCTAACCCTAACCCTAAACTCACTCTAACCCTATCCCTAATTCCTAACTCTAACTCTAACCCTAACCCAAACACTAACCCCGAAACCCTAACCCTAAACCTAACCCTGACATTAATCCGAACCTTCTAACCCTAACACTAACACTAACCCTAACCCTAACGCTAACACTAACCCTAACCCGAAATCCTAACCCTAACCCTAAGCCTAACACTAACACCTAGCCCTAACCATAACCCTATCATTAAACCTAAACTTAATGCTAACCCTGTCCCTAACCCTAACCCAGACAATAAACCTAACCCTAAACCTAAAACTATCCCTAACCCTAATCATAATACTGAGCCTAACACTAACCCTAAGCCTAAGCCTAACACTAATTTCTAACTCTAACCCTAACCAGAACAGTAACCCTAGTCCATAACCCTAACATTAACCTTTACAATAACCCTAACCCTAACCGTAACACTAACCCCTAAGCCTGACCCTAACCTTATCCCTAATCCCTAAGCCTAGCTCTAACAATAACACTAACCCTAACCATAACCCTAAACATAACTGTAAACCTAACCCTAACTATAACCATATTCTTATCACCTAACCCATAACGCTAACCAAAACACGAACCCTAAACCTAACCCTAAACCTAATAGTAACCCTGAAACTATCAGACTTCCGAAGCCTAACCCTGACCCTATCCCTAACACCTAACCCCTAAACCTAAGCCTAACCTGCCCCTAACCCTAACCCTAACCTTAAAGGTAACCGTAAACCTAACCCTAACCCTAACCCTAACCCTAACCCTAACCATTACACTAACACTAACACTAATCCTAAACTCTAACCCTAACACTTACCCTAACCCTAACCCTAAACTGTAAAACCAAACCCTAACCCTAACACAAACCCTAACACAAAATCTAAACCTAACCCTAACCTAAATCCTAACACTAACCCTAACCCTAACCCATAACAATAACCCTAACCCTAACCGTAACCCAAACCCTAACACTAACTTCTAACCTTAACCCTAACCCTAATCATAACCCTAAGACTAAATCTCACCCTAAACTCTAACACTAACCCTAAACGTAACCCTAACCCTAAACCTAAACCATATCATAACCCTAAACGTAACACTAAACCTAACCCAAAACCTAACCCTAACACTAAACCTAATCCTAAAACCTAACCCTAACCCTAACACTAAGCCTAACTCTAAAACTAACCATAACCCTAACCTTAACCTTAACCCTAACCCCAACCCTATCCCTAAACCTGACCCTAAACCTAACCCTAATCTAACCCTAACCCTAACCATAACCTTACCCTTACCCTAAACTCTAACCCTAACGCTAACCCTAACCCTAATCTCTAACTCTAAAAGCTAACAATAAACCTAACCCTAAACCGAACCATAAACCTAAACCTAACCTTAACCCTAACCATAACGCTAACCCTAACCGTCACCCTGGTTTTAACCCTAAGCAGAATACTAACACTAATCCATAAGCCTAACCTTAACCCTTACCATAACCCTAACACTAAATGTAAAGCTAGCCCCTAACCCTAACACTAACCCTATCCGTAATCCAAAACCTTAATCCTAACCCTAACACGAAAACTAGCCGTAACCCTAAATGTAACACCAACACTAAACGTAACTCTAAACATAACCTTAACCATATCCTTAACACCTAACCCCTAACCCTAACCCTGACCCTAACCCTAAGCCCTAATCCTAACCCTAACCCTATCCCTAACCGTAAACCTAATGCTAACCCTATCCCTAACCCTAAACCTATCAATAAACCGAACCCTAGCCCTAAAACTATCCCTAACCCTAATAATAGAACTGAGCCAAAAACTAACTCTAACTGTAAACCTAACCCTAATGCATAAGCCTAACCATAACCCTACCCCTAAACTGACTCTAACCCTATCCCTAATCCCTAACCCTAACCCTAACCCTAACCCAAACACGAACCCCGAAACCCTAACCCTAAACCTAACCCTAACATTAATCCTAACCTTCTAACCCTAACCCTAACCCTAGCCCTAACCCTAACGCTAAAACTAACCCTAACCGGAAACCTTAACCCTAACACTAAGACTAACACTAACACCTAACCATAACCATAACCCTATCATTAAACCTAAACTTAATGCTAAGCCTGTCCCTAACCCTAACCCAGAGAATAAACGTAACCCTAAACCTAAAACAATCCCTAACCCTAATCATAATACTGAGCCTAACACTAACCCTAAGCCTAACCCTAACCCTAATTTCTAACTCTAACCCTAACCAGAACAGTAACCCTAGTCCATAACCCTAACATTAACCTTTACAATAACCCTAACCCTAACAGTAACACTAACCCCTAAGCCTGGCCCTAACCTTATCCATAATCCCTAAGCCTAGCTCTAACAATAACACTAACCCTAACCATAACCCTAAATATAACTGTAAACCTAACCCTAACCATAACCATATTCTTATCACCTAACCCATAACAATTAACAAAACCCGAACCTGAAACCTAACCCTAAACCTAATAGTAACCCTGAACTTATCAGTCTTCTGAAGCCTAACCCAGACCCTATCCCTAACACCTAACCCCTAAACCTAACCCTAACATGCCCCTAATCCTAACCTTAAACGTAACCGTTAACCTAACCCTAACCCTAACCCTAAACCTAACCCTAACCATTACCCTAACACTAAAACTAATCCTAAACTCTAACCCTAACACTTACCCTAACCCTAACCCTAAACTGTAAAACCAAACCGTAACCCTAACACAAACCCTAACCCAAAATTTAAACCAAACCCTAACTTAATCCGAACCCTAACCCTAACCCTAACCCATAACAATAACCCTAACACTAACCGTAACCCTAACCCTAACCCTAACCCTAACCCTAACCCTAACCCTAACCCTAATCATAACCCTAAGACTAAATCTCACCCTAAACTCTAACACTAACCCTAAACGTAAACCTAACCCTAAACCTAAACCATATCATAACCCTAAACCTAACACTAAACCTAACCCAAAATCTAAACCTAACACTAACCCTAATCCTAAAACCTAACCCTAACCCTAACACTAAGGCTAACTCTAAAACTAAATATAACCTTAACCTTAACCTTATCCCTAACCCCAACCCTATCCCTAAACCTGACCCTAAACCTAACCCTAATCAAACCCTAACCCTAACCATAACCCTAACATTTACCCTTACCCTAAACTCTAACCCTAACGCTAACCCTAACCCTAATCTCTAACTCTAAATGCTAACAATAAACCTAACCCTAAACCGAGCCATAAACCTAAACCTAACCTTAACCCTAACCATAACGCTAACACTAACCGTAACCCTGGTTTTAACCCTAAGCAGAATACTAACACTAATACATAACCCTAACCTTAACCCTTACCATAACCCTAACACTAAATGCAAAACTAGCCCCTAACTCTAACACTAACCCTATCCATAATCCCTAACCCTAATCCTAACCCTAAAACTAAAACTAGCCTTAACCCTAAATGAAACACCAACACTAAACGTAACCCTAAACATAACCTTAACCATATCCTTAACACCTAACGCCTAACCCTAACCCAAACCTTAACCTAACCATAACCCTAACACTAACATTAATGCTAACCCTAAACCCTATCCATAACCCTCACCTTAACGCTAACCCAAAACCTACCTCTAATCCCTGTCCTAAACCTAACCCTAACCCTCAACCTAACCCTAAACCGAACACTAACCGTAACCCTAAACATAACCTTAACCCTAACCCTCCCTACCTATAACCATAACCCTAAACCAAAGTCTAACACTAACCCTAACTTTAACACTTAACCCTAAACCTTAACCCTAACGCTAACCCTAACCCTAAAATCTAACACTAAACCTATCCCTAAACAAAGCCTAATCATAACCATATCCCTAACACTCTAAAACTAAACCATACCGAAACCCTAACCCTATCAATAACACTAAACCTAGCCCTAACCCTAACTTCTAACTCTAACCCTAACCCTTACACTATCCCTAACACTAAACCTAACCCTAACTGAAATCCTAACCCTAAAGCTAACCTCTAACCCTAACCCTGGCCCTTACACTAACCCAAACCCCTAGGCAAAACCTAACCCTAACCCTAACCCTAAACCTCACACTAACCCTAAAACTAACCCTAACCCTAAACCTAACATTAACCCTAACCCTAACCCTAAAGCTAACCCTAACACTCACCCTAACCCCATCCCTAATCGCTAACCCTAACCATAACCATAACCCAAACACTAACACCAAAACCCTAACCCTAATCATAACACAAAACCTCACCGTAACCCTAACCCTAACCCTAGCTTTATTCCTAACCTTCTATCCCTAACCCTAACCCTAATCCTAACCCTAACCCTAACACCTAACCCTAACCCTAACACCTAACCCTAACCCTAACCCTATCCCTAACGGTTAACCTAATGCTAACCCTATCCCTAACCCTAACCCTATCAATAAACTAAACCCTAGCCCTAAAACTATCCCTAAACCTAATCCTAGAACTGAGCCTAACACTAACACCAACTGTAAACTTAACACTAATCCATAACCATAACCCTAACCCAAACCCTAAAATTCACTCTAACCCTATCCCTACTCCCTAACCCTAACCCTAACCCTAACCCAAACACTAAACCCGAAACCCTAACCCTAAACCTAACCCGAACCCTAATCCTAAACTTAAACCTAAACCTAACCCTAAACCTAACCATAACCCTAACCGTAACCCTGAGCCTAACCCTAACCCTAAAACTAACACGATCCCAAATTCATAACCCTAAACCTAACTCTAAAGCTAACCCTATCCCTAACCCTTACGATAAGCCTAAACCTAAACCTAAACCTAAACCCTATCCCTAATCGCTAACCTTAACCATAACCATAACCCAAACACTAACACTAAAACCCTAACCCTAATCGTAACACAAAACCTCACCGTAACCCTAAGCCTAACCCTAAGCCTAACACTAACACCTAACCCTAATCATAACCCTATCATTAAACCTAAACTTAATGCTAACCCTGTCCCTAACCCTAACCCAGACAATAAACCTAACCCTAAACCTAAAACTATCCCTAACCCTAATCATAATACTGAGCCTAACACTAATCCTAAGCCTAACCCTAACCCTAATTTCTAACTCTAACCCTAACCAGAACAGTAACCCTAGTCCATAACCCTAACATTAACCTTTACAATAACCCTAACCCTAACAGTAACACTAACCCCTAAGCCTGACCCTAACCTTATCCCTAATCCCTAAGCCTAGCTCTAACAATAACACTAACCCTAACCATAAGCCAAAACATAACTGTAAACCTAACCCTAACCATAACCATATTCTTATCACCTAACCCATAACCCTAACCAAAACCCGAACCCTAAACCAAATCCTAAACCTAATAGTAACGCTGAACCTATCAGTATTCCGAAGCCTAACACTGACCCTATCCCTAACACCTAACCCCTAAATCTAACCCTAACCTGCCCCTAACCCTAACCTTAAACGTAACCGTAAACCTAATGCTAAAGCTAACCATAACCGTAACCATAACCCTAACCATTACCCTAACACTAACACTAATCCTAACACTAACCCTAACACTTACCCTAACACTAACCCTAAACTGTAAAATCAAACCCTAACCCTAACACAAACCCTAACCCAAAATCTAAACCTAACCGTAACCCAAATCTTAACCCTAACCCTAACCCTAACCCATAACAATAACCCTAACCCTAATCGTAACCCTAACCCTAACACTAACTTCTAACCTTAACCCTAACCCTAATCATAACCCTAAGACTAAATCTCACCCTAAACTCTAACACTAACCCTAAACGTAACCCTAACCCTAAACCTAAACCATATCATAACCCTAAACGTAACACTAAACCTAACTCAAAACCTAACCCTAACACTAACCCTAACCCTAACCCTCACCCTAACCATTACACTAACACTAACACTAATCCTAAACTCTAACCCTAACACTTACCCTAACCCTAACCCTAAACTGTAAAACCAAACCCTAACCCTAACACAAACCCTAACCCAAAATCTAAACCTAACCCTAACCTAAATCCTAACACTAACCCTAACCCTAACCCTAACCCATAACAATAACCCTAACCCTAACCGTAACCCAAACCCTAACACTAACTTCTAACCTTAACCCTAACCCTAATCATAACCCTAAGACTAAATCTCACCCTAAACTCTAACACTAACCCTAAACGTAACCCTAACCCTAAACCTAAACCATATCATAACCCTAAACGTAACACTAAACCTAACCCAAAACCTAACCCTAACACTAAACCTAATCCTAAAACCTAACCCTAACCCTAACACTAAGCCTAACTCTAAAACTAACCATAACCCTAAACTTAACCTTAACCCTAACCCCAACCCTATCCCTAAACCTGACCCTAAACTTAACCCTAATCTAACCCTAACCCTAACCATAACCTTACCCTTACCCTAAACTCTAACCCTAACGCTAACCCTAACCCTAATCTCTAACTCTTAAAGCTAACAATAAACCTAACCCTAAACCGAACCATAAACCTAAACCTAACCTTAACCCTAACCATAACGCTAACCCTAACCGTCACCCTGGTTTTAACCCTAAGCAGAATACTAACACTAATCCATAACCCTAACCTTAACCATTACCATAACCCTAACACTAAATGTAAAGCTAGCCCCTAACCCTAACACTAACCCTATCCGTAATCCAAAACCTTAATCCTAACCCTAACACGAAAACTAGCCGTAACCCTAAATGTAACACCAACACTAAACGTAACCCTAAACATAACCTTAACCATATCCTTAACACCTAACCCCTAACCCTAACCCTGACCCTAACCCTAAGCCCTAATCCTAACCCTAACCCTATCCCTAACCGTAAACCTAATGCTAACCCTATCCCTAACCCTAAACCTATCAATAAACCGAACCCTAGCCCTAAAACTATCCCTAACCCTAATAATAGAACTGAGCCAAAAACTAACTCTAACTGTAAACCTAACCCTAATGCATAAGCCTAACCATAACCCTACCCCTAAACTGACTCTAACCCTATCCCTAATCCCTAACCCTAACCCTAACCCTAACCCAAACACGAACCCCGAAACCCTAACCCTAAACCTAACCCTAACATTAATCCTAACCTTCTAACCCTAACCCTAACCCTAGCCCTAACCCTAACGCTAAAACTAACCCTAACCAGAAACCTTAACCCTAACCCTAAGACTAACACTAACACCTAACCATAACCATAACCCTATCATTAAACCTAAACTTAATGCTAACCCTGTCCCTAACCCTAACCCAGAGAATAAACGTAACCCTAAACCTAAAACAATCCCTAACCCTAATCATAATACTGAGCCTAACACTAACCCAAAGCCTAACCCTAACCCCGAAACCCTAACCCTAAACCTAACCCTAACATTAGTCCTAACCTTCTAACCCTAACCCTAACCCTAGCCCTAACCCTAACGCTAAAACTAACCCTAACCGGAAACCTTAACCCTAACCCTAAGACTAACACTAACACCTAACCATAACCATAACCCTATCATTAAACCTAAACTTAATGCTAACCCTGTCCCTAACCCTAACCCAGAGAATAAACGTAACCCTAAACCTAAAACAATCCCTAACCCTAATCATAATACTGAGCCTAACACTAACCCTAAGCCTAACCCTAACCCTAATTTCTAACTCTAACCCTAACCAGAACAGTAACCCTAGTCCATAACCCTAACATTAACCTTTACAATAACCCTAACCCTAACAGTAACACTAACCCCTAAGCCTGACCCTAACCTTATCCCTAATCCCTAAGCCTAGCTCTAACAATAACACTAACCCTAACCATAACCCTAAATATAACTGTAAACCTAACCCTAACCATAACCATATTCTTATCACCTAACCCATAACAATTAACAGAACCAGAACCCTAAACCTAACCCTAAACCTAATAGTAACCCTGAACTTATCAGTCTTCTGAACCCTAACCGAACCCTATCCCTAACACCTAACCCCTAAACCTAACCCTAACATGCCCCTAACCCTAACCTTAAATGTAACCGTTAACCTAACCCTAACCCTAACCCTAAACCTAACCCTAACCATTACCCTAACACTAAAACTGATCCTAAACTCTAACCCTAGCACTTACCCTAACCCTAACCCTAAACTGTAAAACCAAACCCTAACCCTAACACAAACCCTAACCCAAAATCTAAACCAAACCCTAACTTAATCCGAACCCTAACCCTAACCCTAACCCTAACCCATAACAATAACCCTAACACTAACCGTAACCCTAACCCTAACCCTAACCCTAACCCTAACCCTAACCCTAATCATAACCCTAAGACTAAATCTCACCCTAAACTCTAACACTAACCCTAAACGTAAACCTAACCCTAAACCTAAACCATATCATAACCCTAAAACTAACACTAAACCTAACCCAAAATCTAAACCTAACACTAACCCTAATCCTAAAACCTAACCCTAACCCTAACACTAAGCCTAACTCTAAAACTAACCATAACCTTAACCTTAACCTTATCCCTAACCCCAACCCTATCCCTAAACCTGACCCTAAACCTAACCCTAATCAAACCCTAACCCTAACCATAACCCTAACCCTTAGCCTTACCCTAAACTCTAACCCTAACGCTAACCCTAACCCTAATCTCTAACTCTAAATGCTAACAATAAACCTAACCCTAAACCGAACCATAAACCTAAACGTAACCTTAACCCTAACCATAACGCTAACCCTAACCGTAACCCTGGTTTTAACCCTAAGCCGAATACTAACACTAATCCATAACCCTAACCTTAACCCTTACCATAACCCTAACACTAAATGTAAAACTAGCCCCTAACATTAACACTAACACTATCTGTAATCCCTAACCCTAATCCTAACCCTAAAACTAAAACTAGCCTTAACCCTAAATGAAACACCAACACTAAACGTAACCCTAAACATAACCTTAACCATATCCTTAACACCTAACCCCTAACCCTAACCCAAACCTTAACCTAACCATAACCCTAACACTAACATTAATGCTAACCCTAAACCCTATCCATAACCCTCACCTTAACGCTAACCCAAAACCTACCTCTAATCCCTGTCCTAAACCTAACCCTAACCCTCAACCTAACCCTAAACCGAACACTAACCGTAACCCTAAACATAACCTTAACCCTAACCCTCCCTACCTATAACCATAACCCTAAACCAAAGTCTAACACTAACCCTAACTTTAACACTTAACCCTAAACCTTAACCCTAACGCTAACCCTAACCCTAACATCTAACACTAAACCTATCCCTAAACAAAGCCTAATCATAACCATATCCCTAACACTCTAAAACTAAACCATACCGAAACCCTAACCCTATCAATAACACTAACCCTAGCCCTAACCCTAACTTCTAACTCTAACCCTAACCCTTACACTATCCCTAACACTAAACCTAACCCAAACTGAAATCCTAACCCTAAACCTAACCTCTAACCCTAACTCTGGCCCTTACACTAACCCAAACCCCTAGGCAAAACCTAACCCTAACCCTAACCCTAAACCTCACACTAACCCTAAAACTAACCCTAAACCTAAACCTAACATTAACCCTAACCCTAACCCTAAAGCTAAACCTAACACTCACCCTAACCCCATCCCTAATCGCTAACCCTAACCATAACCATAACCCAAACACTAACACCAAAACCCTAACCCTAATCATAACACAAAACCTCACCGTAACCCTAACCCTAACCCTAGCTTTATTCCTAACCTTCTATCCCTAACCCTAACCCTAATCCTAACCCTAAACCTAACACCTAACCCTAACCCTAACACCTAACCCTAAACCTAACCCTATCCCTAACCGTAAACCTAATGCTAACCCTATCCCTAACCCTAACCCTATCAATAAACTAAACCCTAGCCCTAAAACTATCCCTAAACCTAATCCTAGAACTGAGCCTAACACTAACACCAACTGTAAACTTAACACTAATCAATAACCATAACCCTAACCCTAACCCTAAAATTCACTCTAACCCTATCCCTACTCCCTAACCCTAACCCTAACCCTAACCCAAACACTAAACCCGAAACCCTAACCCTAAACCTAACCCGAACCCTAATCCTAAACTTAAACCTAAACCTAAACCTAACCATAACCCTAACAATAACCCTGAGCCTAACCCTAACCCTAAAACTAACACGATCCCAAATTCATAACCCTAAACCTAACTCTAAAGCTAACCCTATCCCTAAACCTTACGATAAGCCTAAACCTAACCCTAAACCTAAACCCTATCCCTAATCGCTAACCTTAACCATAACCATAACCCAAACACTAACACTAAAACCCTAACCCTATTCGTAACACAAAACCTCACCGTAACCCTAACCCTAACCCTAAGCCTCACACTAACACCTAACCCTAATCATAACCCTATCATTAAACCTAAACTTAATGCTAACCCTGTCCCTAACCCTAACCCAGACAATAAACCTAACCCTAAACCTAAAACTATCCCTAACCCTAATCATAATACTGAGCCTAACACTAATCCTAAGCCTAACCCTAACCCTAATTTCTAACTCTAACCCTAACCAGAACAGTAACCCTAGTCCATAACCCTAACATTAACCTTTACAATAACCCTAACCCTAACAGTAACACTAACCCCTAAGCCTGACCCTAACCTTATCCCTAATCCCTAAGCCTAGCTCTAACAATAACACTAACCCTAACCATAAGCCAAAACATAACTGTAAACCTAACCCTAACCATAACCATATTCTTATCACCTAACCCATAACCCTAACCAAAACGCGAACCCTAAACCAAACACTAAACCTAATAGTAACGCTGAACCTATCAGTATTCCGAAGCCTAACACTGACCCTATCCCTAACACCTAACCCCTAAATCTAACCCTAACCTGCCCCTAACCCTAACCTTAAACGTAACCGTAAACCTAATGCTAAACCTAACCCTAACCGTAACCGTAACCCTAACCATTACCCTAACACTAACACTAATCCTAACACTAACCCTAACACTTACCCTAACACTAACCCTAAACTGTAAAATCAAACCCTAACCCTAACACAAACCCTAACCCAAAATCTAAACCTAACCGTAACCCAAATCTTAACCCTAACCCTAACCCTAACCCATAACAATAACCCTAACCCTAATCGTAACCCTAACCCTAACACTAACTTCTAACCTTAACCCTAACCCTAATCATAACCCTAAGACTAAATCTCACCCTAAACTCTAACACTAACCCTAAACGTAACCCTAACCCTAAACCTAAACCATATCATAACCCTAAACGTAACACTAAACCTAACTCAAAACCTAACCCTAACACTAACCCTAACCCTAACCCTCACCCTAACCATTACACTAACACTAACACTAATCCTAAACTCTAACCCTAACACTTACCCTAACCCTAACCCTAAACTGTAAAACCAAACCCTAACCCTAACACAAACCCTAACCCAAAATCTAAACCTAACCCTAACCTAAATCCTAACACTAACCCTAACCCTAACCCTAACCCATAACAATAACCCTAACCCTAACCGTAACCCAAACCCTAACACTAACTTCTAACCTTAACCCTAACCCTAATCATAACCCTAAGACTAAATCTCACCCTAAACTCTAACACTAACCCTAAACGTAACCCTAACCCTAAACCTAAACCATATCATAACCCTAAACGTAACACTGAACCTAACCCAAAACCTAACCCTAACACTAAACCTAATCCTAAAACCTAACCCTAACCCTAACACTAAGCCTAACTCTAAAACTAACCATAACCCTAAACTTAACCTTAACCCTAACCCCAACCCTATCCCTAAACCTGACCCTAAACTTAACCCTAATCTAACCCTAACCCTAACCATAACCTTACCCTTACCCTAAACTCTAACCCTAACGCTAACCCTAACCCTAATCTCTAACTCTTAAAGCTAACAATAAACCTAACCCTAAACCGAACCATAAACCTAAACCTAACCTTAACCCTAACCATAACGCTAACCCTAACCGTCACCCTGGTTTTAACCCTAAGCAGAATACTAACACTAATCCATAACCCTAACCTTAACCATTACCATAACCCTAACACTAAATGTAAAGCTAGCCCCTAACCCTAACACTAACCCTATCCGTAATCCAAAACCTTAATCCTAACCCTAACACGAAAACTAGCCGTAACCCTAAATGTAACACCAACACTAAACGTAACCCTAAACATAACCTTAACCATATCCTTAACACCTAACCCCTAACCCTAACCCTGACCCTAACCCTAAGCCCTAATCCTAACCCTAACCCTATCCCTAACCGTAAACCTAATGCTAACCCTATCCCTAACCCTAAACCTATCAATAAACCGAACCCTAGCCCTAAAACTATCCCTAACCCTAATAATAGAACTGAGCCAAAAACTAACTCTAACTGTAAACCTAACCCTAATGCATAAGCCTAACCATAACCCTACCCCTAAACTGACTCTAACCCTATCCCTAATCCCTAACCCTAACCCTAACCCTAACCCAAACACGAACCCCGAAACCCTAACCCTAAACCTAACCCTAACATTAATCCTAACCTTCTAACCCTAACCCTAACCCTAGCCCTAACCCTAACGCTAAAACTAACCCTAACCGGAAACCTTAACCCTAACCCTAAGACTAACACTAACACCTAACCATAACCATAACCCTATCATTAAACCTAAACTTAATGCTAACCCTGTCCCTAACCCTAACCCAGAGAATAAACGTAACCCTAAACCTAAAACAATCCCTAACCCTAATCATAATACTGAGCCTAACACTAACCCAAAGCCTAACCCTAACCCCGAAACCCTAACCCTAAACCTAACCCTAACATTAGTCCTAACCTTCTAACCCTAACCCTAACCCTAGCCCTAACCCTAACGCTAAAACTAACCCTAACCGGAAACCTTAACCCTAACCCTAAGACTAACACTAACACCTAACCATAACCATAACCCTATCATTAAACCTAAACTTAATGCTAACCCTGTCCCTAACCCTAACCCAGAGAATAAACGTAACCCTAAACCTAAAACAATCCCTAACCCTAATCATAATACTGAGCCTAACACTAACCCTAAGCCTAACCCTAACCCTAATTTCTAACTCTAACCCTAACCAGAACAGTAACCCTAGTCCATAACCCTAACATTAACCTTTACAATAACCCTAACCCTAACAGTAACACTAACCCCTAAGCCTGACCCTAACCTTATCCCTAATCCCTAAGCCTAGCTCTAACAATAACACTAACCCTAACCATAACCCTAAATATAACTGTAAACCTAACCCTAACCATAACCATATTCTTATCACCTAACCCATAACAATTAACAGAACCAGAACCCTAAACCTAACCCTAAACCTAATAGTAACCCTGAACTTATCAGTCTTCTGAACCCTAACCGAACCCTATCCCTAACACCTAACCCCTAAACCTAACCCTAACATGCCCCTAACCCTAACCTTAAATGTAACCGTTAACCTAACCCTAACCCTAACCCTAACCCTAAACCTAACCCTAACCATTACCCTAACACTAAAACTGATCCTAAACTCTAACCCTAGCACTTACCCTAACCCTAACCCTAAACTGTAAAACCAAACCCTAACCCTAACACAAACCCTAACCCAAAATCTAAACCAAACCCTAACTTAATCCGAACCCTAACCCTAACCCTAACCCTAACCCATAACAATAACCCTAACACTAACCGTAACCCTAACCCTAACCCTAACCCTAACCCTAACCCTAATCATAACCCTAAGACTAAATCTCACCCTAAACTCTAACACTAACCCTAAACGTAAACCTAACCCTAAACCTAAACCATATCATAACCCTAAAACTAACACTAAACCTAACCCAAAATCTAAACCTAACACTAACCCTAATCCTAAAACCTAACCCTAACCCTAACACTAAGCCTAACTCTAAAACTAACCATAACCTTAACCTTAACCTTATCCCTAACCCCAACCCTATCCCTAAACCTGACCCTAAACCTAACCCTAATCAAACCCTAACCCTAACCATAACCCTAACCCTTAGCCTTACCCTAAACTCTAACCCTAACGCTAACCCTAACCCTAATCTCTAACTCTAAATGCTAACAATAAACCTAACCCTAAACCGAACCATAAACCTAAACGTAACCTTAACCCTAACCATAACGCTAACCCTAACCGTAACCCTGGTTTTAACCCTAAGCCGAATACTAACACTAATCCATAACCCTAACCTTAACCCTTACCATAACCCTAACACTAAATGTAAAACTAGCCCCTAACATTAACACTAACACTATCTGTAATCCCTAACCCTAATCCTAACCCTAAAACTAAAACTAGCCTTAACCCTAAATGAAACACCAACACTAAACGTAACCCTAAACATAACCTTAACCATATCCTTAACACCTAACCCCTAACCCTAACCCAAACCTTAACCTAACCATAACCCTAACACTAACATTAATGCTAACCCTAAACCCTATCCATAACCCTCACCTTAACGCTAACCCAAAACCTACCTCTAATCCCTGTCCTAAACCTAACCCTAACCCTCAACCTAACCCTAAACCGAACACTAACCGTAACCCTAAACATAACCTTAACCCTAACCCTCCCTACCTATAACCATAACCCTAAACCAAAGTCTAACACTAACCCTAACTTTAACACTTAACCCTAAACCTTAACCCTAACGCTAACCCTAACCCTAACATCTAACACTAAACCTATCCCTAAACAAAGCCTAATCATAACCATATCCCTAACACTCTAAAACTAAACCATACCGAAACCCTAACCCTATCAATAACACTAACCCTAGCCCTAACCCTAACTTCTAACTCTAACCCTAACCCTTACACTATCCCTAACACTAAACCTAACCCAAACTGAAATCCTAACCCTAAACCTAACCTATAACCCTAACTCTGGCCCTTACACTAACCCAAACCCCTAGGCAAAACCTAACCCTAACCCTAACCCTAAACCTCACACTAACCCTAAAACTAACCCTAAACCTAAACCTAACATTAACCCTAACCCTAACCCTAAAGCTAAACCTAACACTCACCCTAACCCCATCCCTAATCGCTAACCCTAACCATAACCATAACCCAAACACTAACACCAAAACCCTAACCCTAATCATAACACAAAACCTCACCGTAACCCTAACCCTAACCCTAGCTTTATTCCTAACCTTCTATCCCTAACCCTAACCCTAATCCTAACCCTAAACCTAACACCTAACCCTAACCCTAACACCTAACCCTAAACCTAACCCTATCCCTAACCGTAAACCTAATGCTAACCCTATCCCTAACCCTAACCCTATCAATAAACTAAACCCTAGCCCTAAAACTATCCCTAAACCTAATCCTAGAACTGAGCCTAACACTAACACCAACTGTAAACTTAACACTAATCAATAACCATAACCCTAACCCTAACCCTAAAATTCACTCTAACCCTATCCCTACTCCCTAACCCTAACCCTAACCCTAACCCAAACACTAAACCCGAAACCCTAACCCTAAACCTAACCCGAACCCTAATCCTAAACTTAAACCTAAACCTAAACCTAACCATAACCCTAACAATAACCCTGAGCCTAACCCTAACCCTAAAACTAACACGATCCCAAATTCATAACCCTAAACCTAACTCTAAAGCTAACCCTATCCCTAAACCTTACGATAAGCCTAAACCTAACCCTAAACCTAAACCCTATCCCTAATCGCTAACCTTAACCATAACCATAACCCAAACACTAACACTAAAACCCTAACCCTATTCGTAACACAAAACCTCACCGTAACCCTAACCCTAACCCTAAGCCTCACACTAACACCTAACCCTAATCATAACCCTATCATTAAACCTAAACTTAATGCTAACCCTGTCCCTAACCCTAACCCAGACAATAAACCTAACCCTAAACCTAAAACTATCCCTAACCCTAATCATAATACTGAGCCTAACACTAATCCTAAGCCTAACCCTAACCCTAATTTCTAACTCTAACCCTAACCAGAACAGTAACCCTAGTCCATAACCCTAACATTAACCTTTACAATAACCCTAACCCTAACAGTAACACTAACCCCTAAGCCTGACCCTAACCTTATCCCTAATCCCTAAGCCTAGCTCTAACAATAACACTAACCCTAACCATAAGCCAAAACATAACTGTAAACCTAACCCTAACCATAACCATATTCTTATCACCTAACACATAACCCTAACCAAAACCCGAACCCTAAACCAAACCCTAAACCTAATAGTAACGCTGAACCTATCAGTATTCCGAAGCCTAACACTGACCCTATCCCTAACACCTAACCCCTAAATCTAACCCTAACCTGCCCCTAACCCTAACCTTAAACGTAACCGTAAACCTAATGCTAAACCTAACCCTAACCGTAACCGTAACCCTAACCATTACCCTAACACTAACACTAATCCTAACACTAACCCTAACACTTACCCTAACACTAACCCTAAACTGTAAAATCAAACCCTAACCCTAACACAAACCCTAACCCAAAATCTAAACCTAACCGTAACCCAAATCTTAACCCTAACCTTAACCCTAACACATAACAATAACCCCAACCCTAATCGTAACCCTAACCCTAACACTAACTTCTAACCTTAACCCTAACCCTAATCATAACCCTAAGACTAAATCTCACCCTAAACTCTAACACTAACCCTAAACGTAACCCTAACCCTAAACCTAAACCATATCATAACCCTAAACGTAACACTAAACCTAACCCAAAACCTAACCCTAACACTAAACCTAATCCTAAAACCTAACCCTAACCCTAACAGTAAGCCTAACTCTAAAACTAACCATAACCCTAACCTTAACCTTAACCCTAACCCCAACCCTATCCCTAAACCTGACCCTAAACCTAACCCTAATCTAACCCTAACCCTAACCATAACCCTAACCCTTACCCTTACCCTAAACTTTAACCCTAACGCTAACCCTAACCCTAATCTCTAACTATAAACGCTAACAATAAACCTAACCCTAAACCGAACCATAATCCTAAACCTAACCTTAACCCTAACCATAACGCTAACCCTAACCGTAACCCTGGTTTTAACCCTAAGCAGAATACTAACACGAATCCATAACCCTAACCTTAACCCTTACCATAACCCTAACACTAAATGTAAAACTAGCCCCTAACACTAACACTAACGCTATCCGTAATCCCTAACCCTAATCCTAACCCTAACACGAAAACTAGCCATAACCCTAAATGTAACACCAACACTAAACGTAACCCTAAACATAACCTTAACCATATCCTTAACACCTAACCCCTAACCCTAACCCAAACCCTAAACCTAACCATAACCCAACACTAACACTAATGCTAACCCTATACCCTATCCATAACCCTCACCTTAACGCTAACCCAAAACCTACCTCAAATCCCTAACCTAAACCTAACTCTAACCCTAAACCTAAACCTAAACCGAACAGTAACCGTAACCCTAAACATAACCTTAACCCTAGCCCTCCCTACCTATAACCATAACCCTAAACCAAAGTCTAACACTAACCCTAACTTTAACACTTAACCCTAAACCTTAACCCTAACGCTAACCCTAACCCTAAAATCTAACACTAAACCTATCCCTAAACAAAGCCTAATCATAACCATATCCCTAACACTCTAAAACTAAACCATACCGAAACCCTAACCCTATCAATAACACTAACCCTAGCCCTAACCCTAACTTCTAACTCTAACCCTAACCCTTACACTATCCCTAACACTAAACCTAACCCTAACTGAAATGCTAACCCTAAAGCTAACCTCTAACCCTAACCCTGGCCCTTACACTAACCCAAACCCCTAGGCAAAACCTAAACCTAACCCTAACCCTAAACCTCACACTAACCCTAAACCTAACCCTAACCCTAAACCTAACCTTAACCCTAACCCTAACCCTAACCCTAACCCTAACCCTAACATTCACCCTAACCCTGTCCCTAATCGCTAACCCTAACCATAACCATAACCCAAACACTAACACCAAAACCCTAACCCTAATCAAAACACAAAACCTCACCGTAACCCTAACCCTAAACCTAGCTCTAATCCTAACCTTCTAACCCTAACCCTAACCCTAATTCTAACCCTAACCCTAACACCTAACCCTAACCCTAACACCTAACCCTAACCCTAACCCTATCCCTAACTGTAAACCTAATGCTAACCCTATCCCTAACCCTAACCCTATCAATAAACTAAACCCTAGCCCTAAAACTATCCCTAAACCTAATCCTAGAACTGAGCCTAACGCTAACACCAACTGTAAACTTAACACTAATCCATAACCATAACCCTAACCCAAACCCTAAAATTCACTCTAACCATATCCCTACTCCCTAACCCTAACCCTAACCCTAACCCAAACACTAAACCCGAAACCCTAACCCTAAACCTAACCCGAACCCTAATCCTAAACTTAAACCTAAACCTAACCCTAAACCTAACCATAACCCTAACCGTAACCCTGAGCCTAACCCTAACCCTAAAACTAACACGAACCCAAATTCATAACCCTAAACCTAACTCTAAAGCTAACCCTATCCCTAACCCTTACGATAAGCCTAAACCTAACCCTAAACGTAAACCCTATCCCTAATCGCTAACCCTAACCATAAGCATAACCCAAACACTAACACTAAAACCCTAACCCTAATCATAACACAAAACCTCACCGTAACCCTAACCCTAACCCTAGCTCTAATCCTAACCATCTAACTCTAACCCTAACCCTAATTCTAACCCGAACCCTAACACTAACACCAACCCCTAACCCTAACCCTAAGCCCTAACCCTAACCCTAACACTATCCCTAACCGTATACCTAATGCTAACCCTATCCCTAACACTAAACCTATCAATAAACCGAACCCTAGCCCTAAATCTATCCCTAACCCTAATCCTAGAAATGAGCTTAAAACTAACTCTAACTGTAAATGTAACAGTAATCCATAACCCTAACCCTAACCCTAACCCTAAACTCACTCTAAACCTATCCCTAATTCCTAACTCTAACTCTAACCCTAACCAAAAGACTAACCCTGAAACCCTAACCTTAAACCTAACCCTAACATTAATCCTAACCTTCTAACCCTAACCCTAACCCTAGCCCTAACCCTAACGCTAAAACTAACCCTAACCCGAAACCCTAACCCTAACCCTAAGCCTAACATAACACCTAACCCTAATCATAACCCTATCATTAAACCTAAACTTAATGCTAACCCTGTCCCTAACCCTAACCCAGACAATAAACCTAACCCTAAACCTAAAACTATCCCTAACCCTAATCATAATAGTGAGCCTAACACTAATCCTAAGCCTAAACCTAACCCTAATTCCTAACTCTAACCCTAACCAGAACAGTAACCCTAGTCCATAACCCTAACATTAACCTTTACAATAACCCTAACCCTAACAGTAACACTAACCCCTAAGCCTGACCCTAACCTTATCCCTAATCCCTAAGCCTAGCTCTAACAATAACACTAACCCTAACCATAAGCCAAAACATAACTGTAAACCTAACCCTAACCATAACCATATTCTTATCACCTAACCCATAACCCTAACCAAAACGCGAACCCTAAACCAAACCCTAAACCTAATAGTAACGCTGAACCTATCAGTATTCCGAAGCCTAACACTGACCCTATCCCTAACACCTAACCCCTAAATCTAACCCTAACCTGCCCCTAACCCTAACCTTAAACGTAACCATAAACCTAATGCTAAACCTAACCCTAACCGTAACCGTAACCCTAACCATTACCCTAACACTAACACTAATCCTAACACTAACCCTAACACTTACCCTAACACTAACCCTAAACTGAAAAATCAAACCCTAACCCTAACACAAACCCTAACCCAAAATCTAAACCTAACCTTAACCCTAACCCTAACCCTAACCCATAACAATAACCCTAACCCTAATCGTAACCCTAACCCTAACACTAACTTTTAACCTTAACCCTAACCCTAATCATAACCCTAAGACTAAATCTCACCCTAAACTCTAACACTAACCCTAAACGTAACCCAAACCCTAAACCTAAACCATATCATAACCCTAAACGTAACACTAAACCTAACCCAAAACCTAACCCTAACACTAAACCTAATCCTAAAACCTAACCCTAACCCTAACACTAAGCCTAACTCTAAAACTAACCATAACCCTAAACTTAACCTTAACCCTAACCCCAACCCTATCCCTAAACCTGACCCTAAACCTAACCCTAATCTAACCCTAACCCTAACTATAACCCTAACCCTTACACTTACCCTAAACTTTAACCCTAACGCTAACCCTAACCCTAATCTCTAACTCTAAACGCTAACAATAAACCTAACCCTAAACCGAACCATAATCCTAAACCTAACCTTAACCCTAACCATAACGCTAACCCTAACCGTAACCCTGGTTTTAACCCTAAGCAGAATACTAACACTAATCCATAACCCTAACCTTAACCCTTACCATAACCCTAACACTAAATGTAAAACTAGCCCCTAACACTAACACTAACGCTATCCGTAATCCCTAACCCTAACCCTAACCCTAACATTCACCCTAACCCTGTCCCTAATCGCTAACCCTAACCATAACCATAACCCAAACACTAACACCAAAACCCTAACCCTAATCAAAACACAAAACCTCACCGTAACCCTAACCCTAAACCTAGCTCTAATCCTAACCTTCTAACCCTAACCCTAACCCTAATTCTAACCCTAACCCTAACACCTAACCCTAACCCTAACACCTAACCCTAACCCTAACCCTATCCCTAACTGTAAACCTAATGCTAACCCTATCCCTAACCCTAACCCTATCAATAAACTAAACCCTAGCCCTAAAACTATCCCTAAACCTAATCCTAGAACTGAGCCTAACGCTAACACCAACTGTAAACTTAACACTAATCCATAACCATAACCCTAACCCAAACCCTAAAATTCACTCTAACCATATCCCTACTCCCTAACCCTAACCCTAACCCTAACCCAAACACTAAACCCGAAACCCTAACCCTAAACCTAACCCGAACCCTAATCCTAAACTTAAACCTAAACCTAACCCTAAACCTAACCATAACCCTAACCGTAACCCTGAGCCTAACCCTAACCCTAAAACTAACACGAACCCAAATTCATAACCCTGAACCTAACTCTAAAGCTAACCCTATCCCTAACCCTTACGATAAGCCTAAACCTAACCCTAAACGTAAACCCTATCCCTAATCGCTAACCCTAACCATAAGCATAACCCAAACACTAACACTAAAACCCTAACCCTAATCATAACACAAAACCTCACCGTAACCCTAACCCTAACCCTAGCTCTAATCCTAACCATCTAACTCTAACCCTAACCCTAATTCTAACCCGAACCCTAACACTAACACCAATCCCTAACCCTAACCCTAAGCCCTAACCCTAACCCTAACACTATCCCTAACCGTATACCTAATGCTAACCCTATCCCTAACACTAAACCTATCAATAAACCGAACCCTAGCCCTAAATCTATCCCTAACCCTAATCCTAGAAATGAGCTTAAAACTAACTCTAACTGTAAATGTAACAGTAATCCATAACCCTAACCCTAACCCTAACCCTAAACTCACTCTAAACCTATCCCTAATTCCTAACTCTAACTCTAACCCTAACCAAAAGACTAACCCTGAAACCCTAACCTTAAACCTAACCCTAACATTAATCCTAACCTTCTAACCCTAACCCTAACCCTAGCCCTAACCCTAACGCTAAAACTAACCCTAACCCGAAACCCTAACCCTAACCCTAAGCCTAACATAACACCTAACCCTAATCATAACCCTATCATTAAACCTAAACTTAATGCTAACCCTGTCCCTAACCCTAACCCAGACAATAAACCTAACTCTAAACCTAAAACTATCCCTAACCCTAATCATAATAGTGAGCCTAACACTAATCCTAAGCCTAAACCTAACCCTAATTCCTAACTCTAACCCTAACCAGAACAGTAACCCTAGTCCATAACCCTAACATTAACCTTTACAATAACCCTAACCCTAACAGTAACACTAACCCCTAAGCCTGACCCTAACCTTATCCCTAATCCCTAAGCCTAGCTCTAACAATAACACTAACCCTAACCATAAGCCAAAACATAACTGTAAACCTAACCCTAACCATAACCATATTCTTATCACCTAACCCATAACCCTAACCAAAACGCGAACCCTAAACCAAACCCTAAACCTAATAGTAACGCTGAACCTATCAGTATTCCGAAGCCTAACACTGACCCTATCCCTAACACCTAACCCCTAAATCTAACCCTAACCTGCCCCTAACCCTAACCTTAAACGTAACCATAAACCTAATGCTAAACCTAACCCTAACCGTAACCGTAACCCTAACCATTACCCTAACACTAACACTAATCCTAACACTAACCCTAACACTTACCCTAACACTAACCCTAAACTGAAAAATCAAACCCTAACCCTAACACAAACCCTAACCCAAAATCTAAACCTAACCTTAACCCTAACCCTAACCCTAACCCATAACAATAACCCTAACCCTAATCGTAACCCTAACCCTAACACTAACTTTTAACCTTAACCCTAACCCTAATCATAACCCTAAGACTAAATCTCACCCTAAACTCTAACACTAACCCTAAACGTAACCCAAACCCTAAACCTAAACCATATCATAACCCTAAACGTAACACTAAACCTAACCCAAAACCTAACCCTAACACTAAACCTAATCCTAAAACCTAACCCTAACCCTAACACTAAGCCTAACTCTAAAACTAACCATAACCCTAAACTTAACCTTAACCCTAACCCCAACCCTATCCCTAAACCTGACCCTAAACCTAACCCTAATCTAACCCTAACCCTAACTATAACCCTAACCCTTACACTTACCCTAAACTTTAACCCTAACGCTAACCCTAACCCTAATCTCTAACTCTAAACGCTAACAATAAACCTAACCCTAAACCGAACCATAATCCTAAACCTAACCTTAACCCTAACCATAACGCTAACCCTAACCGTAACCCTGGTTTTAACCCTAAGCAGAATACTAACACTAATCCATAACCCTAACCTTAACCCTTACCATAACCCTAACACTAAATGTAAAACTAGCCCCTAACACTAACACTAACGCTATCCGTAATCCCTAACCCTAATCCTAACCCTAACACGAAAACTAGCCATAACCCTAAATGTAACACCAACACTAAACGTAACCCTAAACATAACCTTAACCATATCCTTAACACCTAACCCCTAACCCTAACCCAAACCCTAAACCTAACCATAACCCAACACTAACACTAATGCTAACCCTAAACCCTATCCATAACCATCACCTTAACGCTAACCCAAAACCTACCTCTAATCCCTGTCCTAAACCTAACCCTAACCCTCAACCTAACCCTAAACCGAACACTAACCGTAAACCTAAACATAACCTTAACCCTAACCCTCCCTACCTATAACCATAACCCTAAACCAAAGTCTAACACTAACCCTAACTTTAACACTTAACCCTAAACCTTAACCCTAACGCTAACCCTAACCGTAAAATCTAACACTAAACCTATCCCTAAACAAAGCCTAATCATAACCATATCCCTAACACTCTAAAACTAAACCATACCGAAACCCTAACCCTATCAATAACACTAACCCTAGCCCTAACCCTAACTTCTAACTCTAACCCTAACCCTTACACTATCCCTAACACTAAACCTAACCCTAACTGAAATGCTAACCCTAAAGCTAACCTCTAACCCTAACCCTGGCCCTTACACTAACCCAAACCCCTAGGCAAAACCTAAACCTAACCCTAACCCTAAACCTCACACTAACCCTAAACCTAACCCTAACCCTAAACCTAACCTTAACCCTAACCCTAACCCTAACCCTAACCCTAACCCTAACATTCACCCTAACCCTGTCCCTAATCGCTAACCCTAACCATAACCATAACCCAAACACTAACACCAAAACCCTAACCCTAATCAAAACACAAAACCTCACCGTAACCCTAACCCTAAACCTAGCTCTAATCCTAACCTTCTAACCCTAACCCTAACCCTAATTCTAACCCTAACCCTAACACCTAACCCTAACCCTAACACCTAACCCTAACCCTAACCCTATCCCTAACTGTAAACCTAATGCTAACCCTATCCCTAACCCTAACCCTATCAATAAACTAAACCCTAGCCCTAAAACTATCCCTAAACCTAATCCTAGAACTGAGCCTAACGCTAACACCAACTGTAAACTTAACACTAATCCATAACCATAACCCTAACCCAAACCCTAAAATTCACTCTAACCATATCCCTACTCCCTAACCCTAACCCTAACCCTAACCCAAACACTAAACCCGAAACCCTAACCCTAAACCTAACCCGAACCCTAATCCTAAACTTAAACCTAAACCTAACCCTAAACCTAACCATAACCCTAACCGTAACCCTGAGCCTAACCCTAACCCTAAAACTAACACGATCCCAAATTCATAACCCTAAACCTAACTCTAAAGCTAACCCTATCCCTAACCCTTACGATAAGCTTAAACCTAACCCTAAACGTAAACCCTATCCCTAATCGCTAACCCTAACCATAAGCATAACCCAAACACTAACACTAAAACCCTAACCCTAATCGTAACACAAAACCTCACCGTAACCCTAACCCTAACCCTAGCTCTAATCCTAACCATCTAACTCTAACCCTAACCCTAATTCTAACCCGAACCCTAACACTAACACCAACCCCTAACCCTAACCCTAAGCCCTAACCCTAACCCTAACCCTATCCCTAACCGTATACCTAATGCTAACCCTATCCCTAACACTAAACCTATCAATAAACCGAACCCTAGCCCTAAATCTATCCCTAACCCTAATCCTAGAAATGAGCTTAAAACTAACTCTAACTGTAAACGTAACAGTAATCCATAACCCTAACCCTAACCCTAACCCTAAACTCACTCTAAACCTATCCCTAATTCCTAACTCTAACTCTAACCCTAACCAAAAGACTAACCCTGAAACCCTAACCTTAAACCTAACCCTAACATTAATCCTAACCTTCTAACCCTAACCCTAACCCTAGCCCTAACCCTAACGCTAAAACTAACCCTAACCCGAAACCCTAACCCTAACCCTAAGCCTAACATAACACCTAACCCTAATCATAACCCTATCATTAAACCTAAACTTAATGCTAACCCTGTCCCTAACCCTAACCCAGACAATAAACCTAACCCTAAACCTAAAACTATCCCTAACCCTAATCATAATAGTGAGCCTAACACTAATCCTAAGCCTAAACCTAACCCTAATTCCTAACTCTAACCCTAACCAGAACAGTAACCCTAGTCCATAACCCTAACATTAACCTTTACAATAACCCTAACCCTAACAGTAACACTAACCCCTAAGCCTGACCCTAACCTTATCCCTAATCCCTAAGCCTAGCTCTAACAATAACACTAACCCTAACCATAAGCCAAAACATAACTGTAAACCTAACCCTAACCATAACCATATTCTTATCACCTAACCCATAACCCTAACCAAAACGCGAACCCTAAACCAAACCCTAAACCTAATAGTAACGCTGAACCTATCAGTATTCCGAAGCCTAACACTGACCCTATCCCTAACACCTAACCCCTAAATCTAACCCTAACCTGCCCCTAACCATAACCTTAAACGTAACCATAAACCTAATGCTAAACCTAACCCTAACCGTAACCGTAACCCTAACCATTACCCTAACACTAACACTAATCCTAACACTAACCCTAACACTTACCCTAACACTAACCCTAAACTGAAAAATCAAACCCTAACCCTAACACAAACCCTAACCCAAAATCTAAACCTAACCTTAACCCTAACCCTAACCCTAACCCATAACAATAACCCTAACCCTAATCGTAACCCTAACCCTAACACTAACTTCTAACCTTAACCCTAACCCTAATCATAACCCTAAGACTAAATCTCACCCTAAACTCTAACACTAACCCTAAACGTAACCCAAACCCTAAACCTAAACCATATCATAACCCTAAACGTAACACTAAACCTAACCCAAAACCTAACCCTAACACTAAACCTAATCCTAAAACCTAACCCTAACCCTAACACTAAGCCTAACTCTAAAACTAACCATAACCCTAAACTTAACCTTAACCCTAACCCCAACCCTATCCCTAAACCTGACCCTAAACCTAACCCTAATCTAACCCTAACCCTAACTATAACCCTAACCCTTACACTTACCCTAAACTTTAACCCTAACGCTAACCCTAACCCTAATCTCTAACTCTAAACGCTAACAATAAACCTAACCCTAAACCGAACCATAATCCTAAACCTAACCTTAACCCTAACCATAACGCTAACCCTAACCGTAACCCTGGTTTTAACCCTAAGCAGAATACTAACACTAATCCATAACCCTAACTTAACCCTTACCATAACCCTAACACTAAATGTAAAACTAGCCCCTAACACTAACACTAATGCTATCCGTAATCCCTAACCCTAATCCTAACCCTAACACGAAAACTAGCCATAACCCTAAATGTAACACCAACACTAAACGTAACCCTAAACATAACCTTAACCATATCCTTAACACCTAACCCCTAACCCTAACCCAAACCCTAAACCTAACCATAACCCAACACTAACACTAATGCTAACCCTAAACCCTATCCATAACCCTCACCTTAACGCTAACCCAAAACCTACCTCTAATCCCTGTCCTAAACCTAACCCTAACCCTCAACCTAACCCTAAACCGAACACTAACCGTAACCCTAAACATAACCTTAACCCTAACCCTCCCTACCTATAACCATAACCCTAAACCAAAGTCTAACACTAACCCTAACTTTAACACTTAACCCTAAACCTTAACCCTAACGCTAACCCTAACCCTAAAATCTAACACTAAACCTATCCCTAAACAAAGCCTAATCATAACCATATCCCTAACACTCTAAAACTAAACCATACCGAAACCCTAACACTATCAATAACACTAACCCTAAACTAACCCTAACACTAACACTAAACCCGAAACCCTAACCCTAAACCTAACCCGAACCCTAATCCTAAACTTAAACCTAAACCTAACCCTAAACCTAACCATAACCCTAACCGTAACTCTGAGCCTAACCCTAACCCTAAAACTAACACGATCCCAAATTCATAACCCTAAACCTAACTCTAAAGCTAACCCTATCCCTAACCCTTACGATAAGCCTAAACCTAACCCTAAACCTAAACCCTATCCCTAATCGCTAACCCTAACCATAACCATAACCCAAACACTAACACTAAAACCCTAACCCTAATCGTAACACAAAAGCTCACCGTAACCCTAACCCTAACCCTAGCTCTAATCCTAACCATCTAACTCTAACCCTAACCCTAATTCTAACCCGAACCCTAACACTAACACCAACCCCTAACCCTAACCCTAAGCCCTAACCCTAACCCTAACCCTATCCCTAACCGTATACCTAATGCTAACCCTATCCCTAACCCTAAACCTATCAATAAACCGAACCCTAGCCCTAAATCTATCCCTAAACCTAATCCTAAAAATGAGCCTAAAACTAACTCTAACTGTAAATGTAACAGTAATCCATAACCCTAACCCTAACCCTAACCCTAAACTCACTCTAACCCTATCCCTAATTCCTAACTCTAACTCTAACCCTAACCAAAAGACTAACCCTGAAACCCTAACCTTAAACCTAACCCTAACATTAATCCTAACCTTCTAACCCTAACCCTAACCCTAGCCCTAACCCTAACGCTAAAACTAACCCTAACCCGAAACCCTAACCCTAACCCTAAGCCTAACACTAACACCTAACCCTAATCATAACCCTATCATTAAACCTAAACTTAATGCTAACCCTGTCCCTAACCCTAACCCAGACAATAAACCTAACCCTAAACCTAAAACTATCCCTAACCCTAATCATAATAGTGAGCCTAACACTAATCCTAAGCCTAAACCTAACCCTAATTCCTAACTCTAACCCTAACCAGAACAGTAACCCTAGTCCATAACCCTAACATTAACCTTTACAATAACCCTAACCCTAACAGTAACACTAACCCCTAAGCCTGACCCTAACCTTATCCCTAATCCCTAAGCCTAGCTCTAACAATAACACTAACCCTAACCATAAGCCAAAACATAACTGTAAACCTAACCCTAACCATAACCATATTCTTATCACCTAACCCATAACCCTAACCAAAACGCGAACCCTAAACCAAACCCTAAACCTAATAGTAACGCTGAACCTATCAGTATTCCGAAGCCTAACACTGACCCTATCCCTAACACCTAACCCCTAAATCTAACCCTAACCTGCCCCTAACCCTAACCTTAAACGTAACCGTAAACCTAATGCTAAACCTAACCCTAACCGTAACCGTAACCCTAACCATTACCCTAACACTAACACTAATCCTAACACTAACCCTAACACTTACCCTAACACTAACCCTAAACTGTAAAATCAAACCCTAACCCTAACACAAACCCTAACCCAAAATCTAAACCTAACCTTAACCCTAACCCTAACACTAACCCATAACAATAACCCTAACCCTAATCGTAACCCTAACCCTAACACTAACTTCTAACCTTAACCCTAACCCTAATCATAACCCTAAGACTAAATCTCACCCTAAACGCTAACACTAACCCTAAACGTAACCCTAACCCTAAACATAAACCATATCATAACCCTAAACGTAACACTAAACCTAACCCAAAACCTAACCCTAACACTAAACCTAATCCTAAAACCTAACCCTAACCCTAACACTAAGCCTAACTCTAAAACTAACCATAACCCTAACCTTAACCTTAACCCTAACCCCAACCCTATACCTAAACCTGACCCTAAAACTAACCCTAATCTAACCCTAACCCTAACCATAACCCTAACCCTTACCCTTACCCTAAACTTTAACCCTAAAGCTAACCCTAACCCTAATCTCTAACTCTAAACGCTAACAATAAACCTAACCCTAAACCGAACCATAAACCTAAACCTAACCTTAACCCTAACCATAACGCTAACCCTAACCGTAACCCTGGTTTTAACCCTAAGCAGAATACTAACACTAATCCATAACCCTAACCTTAACCCTTACCATAACCCTAACACTAAATGTAAAACTAGCCCCTAACACTAACACTAACCCTATCCGTAATACCTAACCCTAATCCTAACTCTAACACGAAAACTAGCCATAACCCTAAATGTAACACCAACACTAAACGTAACCCTAAACATAACCTTAACCATATCCTTAACACCTAACCCCTAACCCTAACCCAAACCCTAAACCTAACCATAACCCTAACACTAACACTAATGCTAACCCTAAACCCTATCCATAACCCTCACCTTAACGCTAACCCAAAACCTACCTCTAATCCCTGTCCTAAACCTAACCCTAACCCTCAACCTAACCCTAAACCGAACACTAACCGTAACCCTAAACATAACCTTAACCCTAACCCTCCCTACCTATAACCATAACCCTAAACCAAAGTCTAACACTAACCCTAACTTTAACACTTAACCCTAAACCTTAACCCTAACGCTAACCCTAACCCTAAAATCTAACACTAAACCTATCCCTAAACAAAGCCTAATCATAACCATATCCCTAACACTCTAAAATTAAACCATACCGAAACCCTAACCCTATCAATAACACTAACCCTAGCCCTAACCCTAACTTCTAACTCTAACCCTAACCCTTACACTATCCCTAACACTAAACCTAACCCTAACTGAAATCCTAACCCTAAAGCTAACCTCTAACCCTAACCCTGGCCCTTACACTAACCCAAACCCCTAGGCAAAACCTAACCCTAACCCTAACCCTAAACCTCACACTAACCCTAAACCTAACCCTAACCCTAAACCTAACCTTAACCCTAACCCTAACCCTAACCCTAACCCTAACATTCACCCTAACCCTGTCCCTAATCGCTAACCCTAACCATAACCATAACCCAAACACTAACACCAAAACCCTAACCCTAATCATTACACAAAACCTCACCGTAACCCTAACCCTAACCCTAGGTCTAATCCTAACCTTCTAACCCTAACCCTAACCCTAATTCTAACCCTAACCCTAACACCTAACCCTAAACCTAACCCTATCCCTAACCGTAAACCTAATGCTAACCCTATCCCTAACCCTAACCCTATTAATAAACTAAACCCTAGCCCTAAAACTATCCCTAAACCTAATCCTAGAACTGAGCCTAATGCTAACACCAACTGTAAACTTAACACAAATCCATAACCATAACCCTAACCCAAACCCTAAAATTCACTCTAACCCTATCCCACTCCCTAACCCTAACCCTAACCCTAACCCAAACACTAAACCCGAAACCCTAACCCTAAACCTAACCCGAACCCTAATCCTAAACTTAAACCTAAACCTAACCCTAAACCTAACGATAACCCTAACCGTAACCCTGAGCCTAACCCTAACCCTAAAACTAACACGATCCCAAATTCATAACCCTAAACCTAACTCTAAAGCTAACCCTATCCCTAACCCTTACGATAAGCCTAAACCTAACCCTAAACCTAAACCCTATCCCTAATCGCTAACCCTAACCATAACCATAACCCAAACACTAACACTAAAACCCTAACCCTAATTGTAACACAAAACCTCACCGTAACCCTAACCCTAACCCTAGCTCTAATCCTAACCATCTAACTCTAACCCTAACCCTAATTCTAACCCGAACCCTAACACTAACACCAACCCCTAACCCTAACCCTAAGCCCTAACCCTAACCCTAACCCTATCCCTAACCGTATACCTAATGCTAACCCTATCCCTAACACTAAACCTATCAATAAACCGAACCCTAGCCCTAAATCTATCCCTAACCCTAATCCTAGAAATGAGCTTAAAACTAACTCTAACTGTAAACGTAACAGTAATCCATAACCCTAACCCTAACCCTAACCCTAAACTCACTCTAAACCTATCCCTAATTCCTAACTCTAACTCTAACCCTAACCAAAAGACTAACCCTGAAACCCTAACCTTAAACCTAACCCTAACATTAATCCTAACCTTCTAACCCTAACCCTAACCCTAGCCCTAACCCTAACGCTAAAACTAACCCTAACCCGAAACCCTAACCCTAACCCTAAGCCTAACATAACACCTAACCCTAATCATAACCCTATCATTAAACCTAAACTTAATGCTAACCCTGTCCCTAACCCTAACCCAGACAATAAACCTAACCCTAAACCTAAAACTATCCCTAACCCTAATCATAATAGTGAGCCTAACACTAATCCTAAGCCTAAACCTAACCCTAATTCCTAACTCTAACCCTAACCAGAACAGTAACCCTAGTCCATAACCCTAACATTAACCTTTACAATAACCCTAACCCTAACAGTAACACTAACCCCTAAGCCTGACCCTAACCTTATCCCTAATCCCTAAGCCTAGCTCTAACAATAACACTAACCCTAACCATAAGCCAAAACATAACTGTAAACCTAACCCTAACCATAACCATATTCTTATCACCTAACCCATAACCCTAACCAAAACGCGAACCCTAAACCAAACCCTAAACCTAATAGTAACGCTGAACCTATCAGTATTCCGAAGCCTAACACTGACCCTATCCCTAACACCTAACCCCTAAATCTAACCCTAACCTGCCCCTAACCATAACCTTAAACGTAACCATAAACCTAATGCTAAACCTAACCCTAACCGTAACCGTAACCCTAACCATTACCCTAACACTAACACTAATCCTAACACTAACCCTAACACTTACCCTAACACTAACCCTAAACTGAAAAATCAAACCCTAACCCTAACACAAACCCTAACCCAAAATCTAAACCTAACCTTAACCCTAACCCTAACCCTAACCCATAACAATAACCCTAACCCTAATCGTAACCCTAACCCTAACACTAACTTCTAACCTTAACCCTAACCCTAATCATAACCCTAAGACTAAATCTCACCCTAAACTCTAACACTAACCCTAAACGTAACCCAAACCCTAAACCTAAACCATATCATAACCCTAAACGTAACACTAAACCTAACCCAAAACCTAACCCTAACACTAAACCTAATCCTAAAACCTAACCCTAACCCTAACACTAAGCCTAACTCTAAAACTAACCATAACCCTAAACTTAACCTTAACCCTAACCCCAACCCTATCCCTAAACCTGACCCTAAACCTAACCCTAATCTAACCCTAACCCTAACTATAACCCTAACCCTTACACTTACCCTAAACTTTAACCCTAACGCTAACCCTAACCCTAATCTCTAACTCTAAACGCTAACAATAAACCTAACCCTAAACCGAACCATAATCCTAAACCTAACCTTAACCCTAACCATAACGCTAACCCTAACCGTAACCCTGGTTTTAACCCTAAGCAGAATACTAACACTAATCCATAACCCTAACTTAACCCTTACCATAACCCTAACACTAAATGTAAAACTAGCCCCTAACACTAACACTAATGCTATCCGTAATCCCTAACCCTAATCCTAACCCTAACACGAAAACTAGCCATAACCCTAAATGTAACACCAACACTAAACGTAACCCTAAACATAACCTTAACCATATCCTTAACACCTAACCCCTAACCCTAACCCAAACCCTAAACCTAACCATAACCCAACACTAACACTAATGCTAACCCTAAACCCTATCCATAACCCTCACCTTAACGCTAACCCAAAACCTACCTCTAATCCCTGTCCTAAACCTAACCCTAACCCTCAACCTAACCCTAAACCGAACACTAACCGTAACCCTAAACATAACCTTAACCCTAACCCTCCCTACCTATAACCATAACCCTAAACCAAAGTCTAACACTAACCCTAACTTTAACACTTAACCCTAAACCTTAACCCTAACGCTAACCCTAACCCTAAAATCTAACACTAAACCTATCCCTAAACAAAGCCTAATCATAACCATATCCCTAACACTCTAAAACTAAACCATACCGAAACCCTAACACTATCAATAACACTAACCCTAAACTAACCCTAACACTAACACTAAACCCGAAACCCTAACCCTAAACCTAACCCGAACCCTAATCCTAAACTTAAACCTAAACCTAACCCTAAACCTAACCATAACCCTAACCGTAACTCTGAGCCTAACCCTAACCCTAAAACTAACACGATCCCAAATTCATAACCCTAAACCTAACTCTAAAGCTAACCCTATCCCTAACCCTTACGATAAGCCTAAACCTAACCCTAAACCTAAACCCTATCCCTAATCGCTAACCCTAACCATAACCATAACCCAAACACTAACACTAAAACCCTAACCCTAATCGTAACACAAAAGCTCACCGTAACCCTAACCCTAACCCTAGCTCTAATCCTAACCATCTAACTCTAACCCTAACCCTAATTCTAACCCGAACCCTAACACTAACACCAACCCCTAACCCTAACCCTAAGCCCTAACCCTAACCCTAACCCTATCCCTAACCGTATACCTAATGCTAACCCTATCCCTAACCCTAAACCTATCAATAAACCGAACCCTAGCCCTAAATCTATCCCTAACCCTAATCCTAAAAATGAGCCTAAAACTAACTCTAACTGTAAATGTAACAGTAATCCATAACCCTAACCCTAACCCTAACCCTAAACTCACTCTAACCCTATCCCTAATTCCTAACTCTAACTCTAACCCTAACCAAAAGACTAACCCTGAAACCCTAACCTTAAACCTAACCCTAACATTAATCCTAACCTTCTAACCCTAACCCTAACCCTAGCCCTAACCCTAACGCTAAAACTAACCCTAACCCGAAACCCTAACCCTAACCCTAAGCCTAACACTAACACCTAACCCTAATCATAACCCTATCATTAAACCTAAACTTAATGCTAACCCTGTCCCTAACCCTAACCCAGACAATAAACCTAACCCTAAACCTAAAACTATCCCTAACCCTAATCATAATAGTGAGCCTAACACTAATCCTAAGCCTAAACCTAACCCTAATTCCTAACTCTAACCCTAACCAGAACAGTAACCCTAGTCCATAACCCTAACATTAACCTTTACAATAACCCTAACCCTAACAGTAACACTAATCCCTAAGCCTGACCCTAACCTTATCCCTAATCCCTAAGCCTAGCTCTAACAATAACACTAACCCTAACCATAAGCCAAAACATAACTGTAAACCTAACCCTAACCATAACCATATTCTTATCACCTAACCCATAACCCTAACCAAAACGCGAACCCTAAACCAAACCCTAAACCTAATAGTAACGCTGAACCTATCAGTATTCCGAAGCCTAACACTGACCCTATCCCTAACACCTAACCCCTAAATCTAACCCTAACCTGCCCCTAACCCTAACCTTAAACGTAACCGTAAACCTAATGCTAAACCTAACCCTAACCGTAACCGTAACCCTAACCATTACCCTAACACTAACACTAATCCTAACACTAACCCTAACACTTACCCTAACACTAACCCTAAACTGTAAAATCAAACCCTAACCCTAACACAAACCCTAACCCAAAATCTAAACCTAACCTTAACCCTAACCCTAACACTAACCCATAACAATAACCCTAACCCTAATCGTAACCCTAACCCTAACACTAACTTCTAACCTTAACCCTAACCCTAATCATAACCCTAAGACTAAATCTCACCCTAAACGCTAACACTAACCCTAAACGTAACCCTAACCCTAAACATAAACCATATCATAACCCTAAACGTAACACTAAACCTAACCCAAAACCTAACCCTAACACTAAACCTAATCCTAAAACCTAACCCTAACCCTAACACTAAGCCTAACTCTAAAACTAACCATAACCCTAACCTTAACCTTAACCCTAACCCCAACCCTATACCTAAACCTGACCCTAAAACTAACCCTAATCTAACCCTAACCCTAACCATAACCCTAACCCTTACCCTTACCCTAAACTTTAACCCTAAAGCTAACCCTAACCCTAATCTCTAACTCTAAACGCTAACAATAAACCTAACCCTAAACCGAACCATAAACCTAAACCTAACCTTAACCCTAACCATAACGCTAACCCTAACCGTAACCCTGGTTTTAACCCTAAGCAGAATACTAACACTAATCCATAACCCTAACCTTAACCCTTACCATAACCCTAACACTAAATGTAAAACTAGCCCCTAACACTAACACTAACCCTATCCGTAATACCTAACCCTAATCCTAACTCTAACACGAAAACTAGCCATAACCCTAAATGTAACACCAACACTAAACGTAACCCTAAACATAACCTTAACCATATCCTTAACACCTAACCCCTAACCCTAACCCAAACCCTAAACCTAACCATAACCCTAACACTAACACTAATGCTAACCCTAAACCCTATCCATAACCCTCACCTTAACGCTAACCCAAAACCTACCTCTAATCCCTGTCCTAAACCTAACCCTAACCCTCAACCTAACCCTAAACCGAACACTAACCGTAACCCTAAACATAACCTTAACCCTAACCCTCCCTACCTATAACCATAACCCTAAACCAAAGTCTAACACTAACCCTAACTTTAACACTTAACCCTAAACCTTAACCCTAACGCTAACCCTAACCCTAAAATCTAACACTAAACCTATCCCTAAACAAAGCCTAATCATAACCATATCCCTAACACTCTAAAATTAAACCATACCGAAACCCTAACCCTATCAATAACACTAACCCTAGCCCTAACCCTAACTTCTAACTCTAACCCTAACCCTTACACTATCCCTAACACTAAACCTAACCCTAACTGAAATCCTAACCCTAAAGCTAACCTCTAACCCTAACCCTGGCCCTTACACTAACCCAAACCCCTAGGCAAAACCTAACCCTAACCCTAACCCTAAACCTCACACTAACCCTAAACCTAACCCTAACCCTAAACCTAACCTTAACCCTAACCCTAACCCTAACCCTAACCCTAACATTCACCCTAACCCTGTCCCTAATCGCTAACCCTAACCATAACCATAACCCAAACACTAACACCAAAACCCTAACCCTAATCATTACACAAAACCTCACCGTAACCCTAACCCTAACCCTAGGTCTAATCCTAACCTTCTAACCCTAACCCTAACCCTAATTCTAACCCTAACCCTAACACCTAACCCTAAACCTAACCCTATCCCTAACCGTAAACCTAATGCTAACCCTATCCCTAACCCTAACCCTATTAATAAACTAAACCCTAGCCCTAAAACTATCCCTAAACCTAATCCTAGAACTGAGCCTAATGCTAACACCAACTGTAAACTTAACACAAATCCATAACCATAACCCTAACCCAAACCCTAAAATTCACTCTAACCCTATCCCACTCCCTAACCCTAACCCTAACCCTAACCCAAACACTAAACCCGAAACCCTAACCCTAAACCTAACCCGAACCCTAATCCTAAACTTAAACCTAAACCTAACCCTAAACCTAACGATAACCCTAACCGTAACCCTGAGCCTAACCCTAACCCTAAAACTAACACGATCCCAAATTCATAACCCTAAACCTAACTCTAAAGCTAACCCTATCCCTAACCCTTACGATAAGCCTAAACCTAACCCTAAACCTAAACCCTATCCCTAATCGCTAACCCTAACCATAACCATAACCCAAACACTAACACTAAAACCCTAACCCTACTTGTAACACAAAACCTCACCGTAACCCTAACCCTAACCCTAGCTCTAATCCTAACCATCTAACTCTAACCCTAACCCTAATTCTAACCCGAACCCTAACACTAACACCAACCCCTAACCCTAACCCTAAGCCCTAACCCTAACCCTAACCCTATCCCTAACCGTATACCTAATGCTAACCCTATCCCTAACCCTAAACCTATCAATAAACTGAACCCTAGCCCTAAATCTATCCCTAACCCTAATCCTAGAAATGAGCTTAAAACTAACTCTAACTGTAAACGTAACAGTAATCCATAACCCTAACCCTAACCCTAACCCTAAACTCACTCTAAACCTATCCCTAATTCCTAACTCTAACTCTAACCCTAACCAAAAGACTAACCCTGAAACCCTAACCTTAAACCTAACCCTAACATTAATCCTAACCTTCTAACCCTAACCCTAACCCTAGCCCTAACCCTAACGCTAAAACTAACCCTAACCCGAAACCCTAACCCTAACCCTAAGCCTAACACTAACACCTAACCCTAATCATAACCCTATCATTAAACCTAAACTTAATGCTAACCCTGTCCCTAACCCTAACCCAGACAATAAACCTAACCCTAAACCTAAAACTATCCCTAACCCTAATCATAATAGTGAGCCTAACACTAATCCTAAGCCTAAACCTAACCCTAATTCCTAACTCTAACCCTAACCAGAACAGTAACCCTAGTCCATAACCCTAACATTCACCTTTACAATAACCCTAACCCTAACAGTAACACTAACCCCTAAGCCTGACCCTAACCTTATCCCTAATCCCTAAGCCTAGCTCTAACAATAACACTAACCCTAACCATAAGCCAAAACATAACTGTAAACCTAACCCTAACCATAACCATATTCTTATCACCTAACCCATAACCCTAACCAAAACGCGAACCCTAAACCAAACCCTAAACCTAATAGTAACGCTGAACCTATCAGTATTCCGAAGCCTAACACTGACCCTATCCCTAACACCTAACCCCTAAATCTAACCCTAACCTGCCCCTAACCCTAACCTTAAACGTAACCATAAACCTAATGCTAAACCTAACCCTAACCGTAACCGTAACCCTAACCATTACCCTAACACTAACACTAATCCTAACACTAACCCTAACACTTACCCTAACACTAACCCTAAACTGAAAAATCAAACCCTAACCCTAACACAAACCCTAACCCAAAATCTAAACCTAACCTTAACCCTAACCCTAACCCTAACCCATAACAATAACCCTAACCCTAATCGTAACCCTAACCCTAACACTAACTTTTAACCTTAACCCTAACCCTAATCATAACCCTAAGACTAAATCTCACCCTAAACTCTAACACTAACCCTAAACGTAACCCAAACCCTAAACCTAAACCATATCATAACCCTAAACGTAACACTAAACCTAACCCAAAACCTAACCCTAACACTAAACCTAATCCTAAAACCTAACCCTAACCCTAACACTAAGCCTAACTCTAAAACTAACCATAACCCTAAACTTAACCTTAACCCTAACCCCAACCCTATCCCTAAACCTGACCCTAAACCTAACCCTAATCTAACCCTAACCCTAACTATAACCCTAACCCTTACACTTACCCTAAACTTTAACCCTAACGCTAACCCTAACCCTAATCTCTAACTCTAAACGCTAACAATAAACCTAACCCTAAACCGAACCATAATCCTAAACCTAACCTTAACCCTAACCATAACGCTAACCCTAACCGTAACCCTGGTTTTAACCCTAAGCAGAATACTAACACTAATCCATAACCCTAACCTTAACCCTTACCATAACCCTAACACTAAATGTAAAACTAGCCCCTAACACTAACACTAACGCTATCCGTAATCCCTAACCCTAATCCTAACCCTAACACGAAAACTAGCCATAACCCTAAATGTAACACCAACACTAAACGTAACCCTAAACATAACCTTAACCATATCCTTAACACCTAACCCCTAACCCTAACCCAAACCCTAAACCTAACCATAACCCAACACTAACACTAATGCTAACCCTAAACCCTATCCATAACCATCACCTTAACGCTAACCCAAAACCTACCTCTAATCCCTGTCCTAAACCTAACCCTAACCCTCAACCTAACCCTAAACCGAACACTAACCGTAAACCTAAACATAACCTTAACCCTAACCCTCCCTACCTATAACCATAACCCTAAACCAAAGTCTAACACTAACCCTAACTTTAACACTTAACCCTAAACCTTAACCCTAACGCTAACCCTAACCCTAAAATCTAACACTAAACCTATCCCTAAACAAAGCCTAATCATAACCATATCCCTAACACTCTAAAACTAAACCATACCGAAACCCTAACCCTATCAATAACACTAACCCTAGCCCTAACCCTAACTTCTAACTCTAACCCTAACCCTTACACTATCCCTAACACTAAACCTAACCCTAACTGAAATGCTAACCCTAAAGCTAACCTCTAACCCTAACCCTGGCCCTTACACTAACCCAAACCCCTAGGCAAAACCTAAACCTAACCCTAACCCTAAACCTCACACTAACCCTAAACCTAACCCTAACCCTAAACCTAACCTTAACCCTAACCCTAACCCTAACCCTAACCCTAACCCTAACATTCACCCTAACCCTGTCCCTAATCGCTAACCCTAACCATAACCATAACCCAAACACTAACACCAAAACCCTAACCCTAATCAAAACACAAAACCTCACCGTAACCCTAACCCTAAACCTAGCTCTAATCCTAACCTTCTAACCCTAACCCTAACCCTAATTCTAACCCTAACCCTAACACCTAACCCTAACCCTAACACCTAACCCTAACCCTAACCCTATCCCTAACTGTAAACCTAATGCTAACCCTATCCCTAACCCTAACCCTATCAATAAACTAAACCCTAGCCCTAAAACTATCCCTAAACCTAATCCTAGAACTGAGCCTAACGCTAACACCAACTGTAAACTTAACACTAATCCATAACCATAACCCTAACCCAAACCCTAAAATTCACTCTAACCATATCCCTACTCCCTAACCCTAACCCTAACCCTAACCCAAACACTAAACCCGAAACCCTAACCCTAAACCTAACCCGAACCCTAATCCTAAACTTAAACCTAAACCTAACCCTAAACCTAACCATAACCCTAACCGTAACCCTGAGCCTAACCCTAACCCTAAAACTAACACGAACCCAAATTCATAACCCTGAACCTAACTCTAAAGCTAACCCTATCCCTAACCCTTACGATAAGCTTAAACCTAACCCTAAACGTAAACCCTATCCCTAATCGCTAACCCTAACCATAAGCATAACCCAAACACTAACACTAAAACCCTAACCCTAATCGTAACACAAAACCTCACCGTAACCCTAACCCTAACCCTAGCTCTAATCCTAACCATCTAACTCTAACCCTAACCCTAATTCTAACCCGAACCCTAACACTAACACCAACCCCTAACCCTAACCCTAAGCCCTAACCCTAACCCTAACCCTATCCCTAACCGTATACCTAATGCTAACCCTATCCCTAACACTAAACCTATCAATAAACCGAACCCTAGCCCTAAATCTATCCCTAACCCTAATCCTAGAAATGAGCTTAAAACTAACTCTAACTGTAAACGTAACAGTAATCCATAACCCTAACCCTAACCCTAACCCTAAACTCACTCTAAACCTATCCCTAATTCCTAACTCTAACTCTAACCCTAACCAAAAGACTAACCCTGAAACCCTAACCTTAAACCTAACCCTAACATTAATCCTAACCTTCTAACCCTAACCCTAACCCTAGCCCTAACCCTAACGCTAAAACTAACCCTAACCCGAAACCCTAACCCTAACCCTAAGCCTAACATAACACCTAACCCTAATCATAACCCTATCATTAAACCTAAACTTAATGCTAACCCTGTCCCTAACCCTAACCCAGACAATAAACCTAACCCTAAACCTAAAACTATCCCTAACCCTAATCATAATAGTGAGCCTAACACTAATCCTAAGCCTAAACCTAACCCTAATTCCTAACTCTAACCCTAACCAGAACAGTAACCCTAGTCCATAACCCTAACATTAACCTTTACAATAACCCTAACCCTAACAGTAACACTAACCCCTAAGCCTGACCCTAACCTTATCCCTAATCCCTAAGCCTAGCTCTAACAATAACACTAACCCTAACCATAAGCCAAAACATAACTGTAAACCTAACCCTAACCATAACCATATTCTTATCACCTAACCCATAACCCTAACCAAAACGCGAACCCTAAACCAAACCCTAAACCTAATAGTAACGCTGAACCTATCAGTATTCCGAAGCCTAACACTGACCCTATCCCTAACACCTAACCCCTAAATCTAACCCTAACCTGCCCCTAACCATAACCTTAAACGTAACCATAAACCTAATGCTAAACCTAACCCTAACCGTAACCGTAACCCTAACCATTACCCTAACACTAACACTAATCCTAACACTAACCCTAACACTTACCCTAACACTAACCCTAAACTGAAAAATCAAACCCTAACCCTAACACAAACCCTAACCCAAAATCTAAACCTAACCTTAACCCTAACCCTAACCCTAACCCATAACAATAACCCTAACCCTAATCGTAACCCTAACCCTAACACTAACTTCTAAACTTAACCCTAAACCTAAGACTAAATCTCACCCTAAACTCTAACACTAACCCTAAACGTAACCCAAACCCTAAACCTAAACCATATCATAACCCTAAACGTAACACTAAACCTAACCCAAAACCTAACCCTAACACTAAACCTAATCCTAAAACCTAACCCTAACCCTAACACTAAGCCTAACTCTAAAACTAACCATAACCCTAAACTTAACCTTAACCCTAACCCCAACCCTATCCCTAAACCTGACCCTAAACCTAACCCTAATCTAACCCTAACCCTAACTATAACCCTAACCCTTACACTTACCCTAAACTTTAACCCTAACGCTAACCCTAACCCTAATCTCTAACTCTAAACGCTAACAATAAACCTAACCCTAAACCGAACCATAATCCTAAACCTAACCTTAACCCTAACCATAACGCTAACCCTAACCGTAACCCTGGTTTTAACCCTAAGCAGAATACTAACACTAATCCATAACCCTAACTTAACCCTTACCATAACCCTAACACTAAATGTAAAACTAGCCCCTAACACTAACACTAATGCTATCCGTAATCCCTAACCCTAATCCTAACCCTAACACGAAAACTAGCCATAACCCTAAATGTAACACCAACACTAAACGTAACCCTAAACATAACCTTAACCATATCCTTAACACCTAACCCCTAACCCTAACCCAAACCCTAAACCTAACCATAACCCAACACTAACACTAATGCTAACCCTAAACCCTATCCATAACCCTCACCTTAACGCTAACCCAAAACCTACCTCTAATCCCTGTCCTAAACCTAACCCTAACCCTCAACCTAACCCTAAACCGAACACTAACCGTAACCCTAAACATAACCTTAACCCTAACCCTCCCTACCTATAACCATAACCCTAAACCAAAGTCTAACACTAACCCTAACTTTAACTCTTAACCCTAAACCTTAACCCTAACGTTAACCCTAACCCTAAAATCTAACACTAAACCTATCCCTAAACAAAGCCTAATCATAACCATATCCCTAACACTCTAAAACTAAACCATACCGAAACCCTAACACTATCAATAACACTAACCCTAAACTAACCCTAACACTAACACTAAACCCGAAACCCTAACCCTAAACCTAACCCGAACCCTAATCCTAAACTTAAACCTAAACCTAACCCTAAACCTAACCATAACCCTAACCGTAACTCTGAGCCTAACCCTAACCCTAAAACTAACACGATCCCAAATTCATAACCCTAAACCTAACTCTAAAGCTAACCCTATCCCTAACCCTTACGATAAGCCTAAACCTAACCCTAAACCTAAACCCTATCCCTAATCGCTAACCCTAACCATAACCATAACCCAAACACTAACACTAAAACCCTAACCCTAATCGTAACACAAAAGCTCACCGTAACCCTAACCCTAACCCTAGCTCTAATCCTAACCATCTAACTCTAACCCTAACCCTAATTCTAACCCGAACCCTAACACTAACACCAACCCCTAACCCTAACCCTAAGCCCTAACCCTAACCCTAACCCTATCCCTAACCGTATACCTAATGCTAACCCTATCCCTAACCCTAAACCTATCAATAAACCGAACCCTAGCCCTAAATCTATCCCTAACCCTAATCCTAAAAATGAGCCTAAAACTAACTCTAACTGTAAATGTAACAGTAATCCATAACCCTAACCCTAACCCTAACCCTAAACTCAATCTAACCCTATCCCTAATTCCTAACTCTAACTCTAACCCTAACCAAAAGACTAACCCTGAAACCCTAACCTTAAACCTAACCCTAACATTAATCCTAACCTTCTAACCCTAACCCTAACCCTAGCCCTAACCCTAACGCTAAAACTAACCCTAACCCGAAACCCTAACCCTAACCCTAAGCCTAACACTAACACCTAACCCTAATCATAACCCTATCATTAAACCTAAACTTAATGCTAACCCTGTCCCTAACCCTAACCCAGACAATAAACCTAACCCTAAACCTAAAACTATCCCTAACCCTAATCATAATAGTGAGCCTAACACTAATCCTAAGCCTAAACCTAACCCTAATTCCTAACTCTAACCCTAACCAGAACAGTAACCCTAGTCCATAACCCTAACATTAACCTTTACAATAACCCTAACCCTAACAGTAACACTAACCCCTAAGCCTGACCCTAACCTTATCCCTAATCCCTAAGCCTAGCTCTAACAATAACACTAACCCTAACCATAAGCCAAAACATAACTGTAAACCTAACCCTAACCATAACCATATTCTTATCACCTAACCCATAACCCTAACCAAAACGCGAACCCTAAACCAAACCCTAAACCTAATAGTAACGCTGAACCTATCAGTATTCCGAAGCCTAACACTGACCCTATCCCTAACACCTAACCCCTAAATCTAACCCTAACCTGCCCCTAACCCTAACCTTAAACGTAACCGTAAACCTAATGCTAAACCTAACCCTAACCGTAACCGTAACCCTAACCATTACCCTAACACTAACACTAATCCTAACACTAACCCTAACACTTACCCTAACACTAACCCTAAACTGTAAAATCAAACCCTAACCCTAACACAAACCCTAACCCAAAATCTAAACCTAACCTTAACCCTAACCCTAACACTAACCCATAACAATAACCCTAACCCTAATCGTAACCCTAACCCTAACACTAACTTCTAACCTTAACCCTAACCCTAATCATAACCCTAAGACTAAATCTCACCCTAAACGCTAACACTAACCCTAAACGTAACCCTAACCCTAAACATAAACCATATCATAACCCTAAACGTAACACTAAACCTAACCCAAAACCTAACCCTAACACTAAACCTAATCCTAAAACCTAACCCTAACCCTAACACTAAGCCTAACTCTAAAACTAACCATAACCCTAACCTTAACCTTAACCCTAACCCCAACCCTATACCTAAACCTGACCCTAAAACTAACCCTAATCTAACCCTAACCCTAACCATAACCCTAACCCTTACCCTTACCCTAAACTTTAACCCTAACGCTAACCCTAACCCTAATCTCTAACTCTAAACGCTAACAATAAACCTAACCCTAAACCGAACCATAAACCTAAACCTAACCTTAACCCTAACCATAACGCTAACCCTAACCGTAACCCTGGTTTTAACCCTAAGCAGAATACTAACACTAATCCATAACCCTAACCTTAACCCTTACCATAACCCTAACACTAAATGTAAAACTAGCCCCTAACACTAACACTAACCCTATCCGTAATACCTAACCCTAATCCTAACTCTAACACGAAAACTAGCCATAACCCTAAATGTAACACCAACACTAAACGTAACCCTAAACATAACCTTAACCATATCCTTAACACCTAACCCCTAACCCTAACCCAAACCCTAAACCTAACCATAACCCTAACACTAACACTAATGCTAACCCTAAACCCTATCCATAACCCTCACCTTAACGCTAACCCAAAACCTACCTCTAATCCCTGTCCTAAACCTAACCCTAACCCTCAACCTAACCCTAAACCGAACACTAACCGTAACCCTAAACATAACCTTAACCCTAACCCTCCCTACCTATAACCATAACCCTAAACCAAAGTCTAACACTAACACTAACTTTAACACTTAACCCTAAACCTTAACCCTAACGCTAACCCTAACCCTAAAATCTAACACTAAACCTATCCCTAAACAAAGCCTAATCATAACCATATCCCTAACACTCTAAAATTAAACCATACCGAAACCCTAACCCTATCAATAACACTAACCCTAGCCCTAACCCTAACTTCTAACTCTAACCCTAACCCTTACACTATCCCTAACACTAAACCTAACCCTAACTGAAATCCTAACCCTAAAGCTAACCTCTAACCCTAACCCTGGCCCTTACACTAACCCAAACCCCTAGGCAAAACCTAACCCTAACCCTAACCCTAAACCTCACACTAACCCTAAACCTAACCCTAACCCTAAACCTAACCTTAACCCTAACCCTAACCCTAACCCTAACCCTAACATTCACCCTAACCCTGTCCCTAATCGCTAACCCTAACCATAACCATAACCCAAACACTAACACCAAAACCCTAACCCTAATCATTACACAAAACCTCACCGTAACCCTAACCCTAACCCTAGGTCTAATCCTAACCTTCTAACCCTAACCCTAACCCTAATTCTAACCCTAACCCTAACACCTAACCCTAAACCTAACCCTATCCCTAACCGTAAACCTAATGCTAACCCTATCCCTAACCCTAACCCTATTAATAAACTAAACCCTAGCCCTAAAACTATCCCTAAACCTAATCCTAGAACTGAGCCTAATGCTAACACCAACTGTAAACTTAACACAAATCCATAACCATAACCCTAACCCAAACCCTAAAATTCACTCTAACCCTATCCCACTCCCTAACCCTAACCCTAACCCTAACCCAAACACTAAACCCGAAACCCTAACCCTAAACCTAACCCGAACCCTAATCCTAAACTTAAACCTAAACCTAACCCTAAACCTAACGATAACCCTAACCGTAACCCTGAGCCTAACCCTAACCCTAAAACTAACACGATCCCAAATTCATAACCCTAAACCTAACTCTAAAGCTAACCCTATCCCTAACCCTTACGATAAGCCTAAACCTAACCCTAAACCTAAACCCTATCCCTAATCGCTAACCCTAACCATAACCATAACCCAAACACTAACACTAAAACCCTAACCCTAATTGTAACACAAAACCTCACCGTAACCCTAACCCTAACCCTAGCTCTAATCCTAACCATCTAACTCTAACCCTAACCCTAATTCTAACCCGAACCCTAACACTAACACCAACCCCTAACCCTAACCCTAAGCCCTAACCCTAACCCTAACCCTATCCCTAACCGTATACCTAATGCTAACCCTATCCCTAACCCTAAACCTATCAATAAACTGAACCCTAGCCCTAAATCTATCCCTAACCCTAATCCTAGAAATGAGCTTAAAACTAACTCTAACTGTAAACGTAACAGTAATCCATAACCCTAACCCTAACCCTAACCCTAAACTCACTCTAACCCTATCCCTAATTCCTAACTCTAACTCTAACCCTAACCAAAAGACTAACCCTGAAACCCTAACCTTAAACCTAACCCTAACATTAATCCTAACCTTCTAACCCTAACCCTAACCCTAGCCCTAACCCTAACGCTAAAACTAACCCTAACCCGAAACCCTAACCCTAACCCTAAGCCTAACACTAACACCTAACCCTAATCATAACCCTATCATTAAACCTAAACTTAATGCTAACCCTGTCCCTAACCCTAACCCAGACAATAAACCTAACCCTAAACCTAAAACTATCCCTAACCCTAATCATAATAGTGAGCCTAACACTAATCCTAAGCCTAAACCTAACCCTAATTCCTAACTCTAACCCTAACCAGAACAGTAACCCTAGTCCATAACCCTAACATTCACCTTTACAATAACCCTAACCCTAACAGTAACACTAACCCCTAAGCCTGACCCTAACCTTATCCCTAATCCCTAAGCCTAGCTCTAACAATAACACTAACCCTAACCATAAGCCAAAACATAACTGTAAACCTAACCCTAACCATAACCATATTCTTATCACCTAACCCATAACCCTAACCAAAACGCGAACCCTAAACCAAACCCTAAACCTAATAGTAACGCTGAACCTATCAGTATTCCGAAGCCTAACACTGACCCTATCCCTAACACCTAACCCCTAAATCTAACCCTAACCTGCCCCTAACCCTAACCTTAAACGTAACCGTAAACCTAATGCTAAACCTAACCCTAACCGTAACCGTAACCCTAACCATTACCCTAACACTAACACTAATCCTAACACTAACCCTAACACTTACCCTAACACTAACCCTAAACTGTAAAATCAAACCCTAACCCTAACACAAACCCTAACCCAAAATCTAAACCTAACCTTAACCCTAACCCTAACCCTAACCCATAACAATAACCCCAACCCTAATCGTAACCCTAAACCTAACACTAACTTCTAACCTTAACCCTAACCCTAATCATAACCCTAAGACTAAATCTCACCCTAAACTCTAACACTAACCCTAAACGTAACCCTAACCCTAAACCTAAACCATATCATAACCCTAAACGTAACACTAAACCGAACCCAAAACCTAACCCTAACACTAAACCTAATCCTAAAACCTAACCCTAACCCTAACACTAAGCCTAACTCTAAAACTAACCATAACCCTAACCTTAACCTTAACCCTAACCCCAACCCTATCCCTAAACCTGACCCTAAACCTAACCCTAATCTAACCCTAACCCTAACCATAACCCTAACCCTTACCCTTACCCTAAACTTTAACCCTAACGCTAACCCTAACCCTAATCTCTAACTCTAAACGCTAACAATAAACCTAACCCTAAACCGAACCATAATCCTAAACCTAACCTTAACCCTAACCATAACGCTAACCCTAACCGTAACCCTGGTTTTAACCCTAAGCAGAATACTAACACTAATCCATAACCCTAACCTTAACCCTTACCATAACCCTAACACTAAATGTAAAACTAGCCCCTAACACTAACACTAACCCTATCCGTAATCCCTAACCCTAATCCTAACCCTAACACGAAAACTAGCCATAACCCTAAATGTAACACCAACACTAAACGTAACCCTAAACATAACCTTAACCATATCCTTAACACCTAACCCCTAACCCTAACCCAAACCCTAAACCTAACCATAACCCAACACTAACACTAATGCTAACCCTAAACCCTATCCATAACCCTCACCTTAACGCTAACCCAAAACCTACCTCTAATCCCTGTCCTAAACCTAACCCTAACCCTCAACCTAACCCTAAACCGAACACTAACCATAACCCTAAACATAACCTTAACCCTAACCCTCCCTACCTATAACCATAACCCTACACCAAAGTTTAACACTAACCCTAACTTTAACACTTAACCCTAAACCTTAACCCTAACGATAACCCTAACCCTAAAATCTAACACTAAACCTATCCCTAAACAAAGCCTAATCATAACCATATCCCTAACACTCTAAAACTAAACCATACCGAAACCCTAACCCTATCAATAACACTAACCCTAGCCCTAACCCTAACTTCTAACTCTAACCCTAACCCTTACACTATCCCTAACACTAAACCTAACCCTAACTGAAATCCTAACCCTAAAGCTAACCTCTAACCCTAACCCTGGCCCTTACACTAACCCAAACCCCTAGGCAAAACCTAACCCTAACCCTAACCCTAAACCTCACACTAACCCTAAACCTAACCCTAACCCTAAACCTAACCTTAACCCTAACCCTAACCCTAACCCTAACCCTAACATTCACCCTAACCCTGTCCCTAATCGCTAACCCTAACCATAACCATAACCCAAACACTAACACCAAAACCCTAACCCTAATCATAACACAAAACCTCACCTTAACCCTAACCCTAAACCTAGCTCTAATCCTAACCTTCTAAACCTAACCCTAACCCTAATTCTAACCCTAACCCTAACACCTAACCCTAACCCTAACACCTAACCCTAACCCTAACCCTACCCTAATCGTAAACCTAATGCTAACCCTATCCCTAACCCTAACCCTATCAATAAACTAAACCCTAGCCCTAAAACTATCCCTAAACCTAATCCTAGAACTGAGCCGAACGCTAACACCAACTGTAAACTTAACACTAATCCATAACCATAACCCTAACCCAAACCCTAAAATTCACTCTAACCCTATCCCTACTCCCTAACCCTAACCCTAACCCAAACACTAAACCCGAAACCCTAACCCTAAACCTAACCCGAACCCTAATCCTAAACTTAAACCTAAACCTAACCCTAAACCTAACCATAACCCTAACTGTATCCCTGAGCCTAACCCTAACCCTAAAACTAACACGATCCCAAATTCATAACCCTAAACCTAACTCTAAAGCTAACCCTATCCCTAACCCTTACGATAAGCCTAAACCTAACCCTAAACCTAAACCCTATCCCTAATCGCTAACCCTAACCATAACCATAACCCAAACACTAACACTAAAACCCTAACCCTAATCGTAACACAAAACCTCACCGTAACCCTAACCCTAACCCTAGCTCTAATCCTAACCATCTAACTCTAACCCTAACCCTAATTCTAACCCGAACCCTAACACTAACACCAACCCCTAACCCTAACCCTAAGCCCTAACCCTAACCCTAACCCTATCCCTAACCGTATACCTAATGCTAACCCTATCCCTAAACCTAAACCTATCAATAAACCGAACCCTAGCCCTAAATCTATCCCTAACCCTAATCCTAGAAATGAGCTTAAAACTAACTCTAACTGTAAACGTAACAGTAATCAATAACCCTAACCCTAACCCTAACCCTAAACTCACTCTAACCCTATCCCTAATTCCTAACTCTAACTCTAACCCTAACCAAAAGACTAACCCTGAAACCCTAACCTTAAACCTAACCCTAACATTAATCCTAACCTTCTAACCCTAACCCTAACCCTAGCCCTAACCCTAACGCCAAAACTAACCCTAACCCGAAACCCTAACCCTAACCCTAAGCCTAACACTAACACCTAACCCTAATCATAACCCTATCATTAAACCTAAACTTAATGCTAACCCTGTCCCTAACCCTAACCCAGACAATAAACCTAACCCTAAACCTAAAACTATCCCTAACCCTAATCATAATAGTGAGCCTAACACTAATCCTAAGCCTAAACCTAACCCTAATTCCTAACTCTAACCCTAACCAGAACAGTAACCCTAGTCCATAACCCTAACATTCACCTTTACAATAACCCTAACCCTAACAGTAACACTAACCCCTAAGCCTGACCCTAACCTTATCCCTAATCCCTAAGCCTAGCTCTAACAATAACACTAACCCTAACCACAAGCCAAAACATAACTGTAAACCTAACCCTAACCATAACCATATTCTTATCACCTAACCCATAACCCTAACCAAAACGCGAACCCTAAACCAAACCCTAAACCTAATAGTAACGCTGAACCTATCAGTATTCCGAAGCCTAACACTGACCCTATCCCTAACACCTAACCCCTAAATCTAACCCTAACCTGCCCCTAACCCTAACCTTAAACGTAACCGTAAACCTAATGCTAAACCTAACCCTAACCGTAACCGTAACCCTAACCATTACCCTAACACTAACACTAATCCTAACACTAACCCTAACACTTACCCTAACACTAACCCTAAACTGTAAAATCAAACCCTAACCCTAACACAAACCCTAACCCAAAATCTAAACCTAACCTTAACCCTAACCCTAACCCTAACCCATAACAATAACCCTAACCCTAATCGTAACCCTAAACCTAACACTAACTTCTAACCTTAACCCTAACCCTAATCATAACCCTAAGACTAAATCTCACCCTAAACTCTAACACTAACCCTAAACGTAACCCTAACCCTAAACCTAAACCATATCATAACCCTAAACGTAACACTAAACCGAACCCAAAACCTAACCCTAACACTAAACCTAATCCTAAAACCTAACCCTAACCCTAACACTAAGCCTAACTCTAAAACTAACCATAACCCTAACCTTAACCTTAACCCTAACCCCAACCCTATCCCTAAACCTGACCCTAAACCTAACCCTAATCTAACCCTAACCCTAACCATAACCCTAACCCTTACCCTTACCCTAAACTTTAACCCTAACGCTAACCCTAACCCTAATCTCTAACTCTAAACGCTAACAATAAACCTAACCCTAAACCGAACCATAATCCTAAACCTAACCTTAACCCTAACCATAACGCTAACCCTAACCGTAACCCTGGTTTTAACCCTAAGCAGAATACTAACACTAATCCATAACCCTAACCTTAACCCTTACCATAACCCTAACACTAAATGTAAAACTAGCCCCTAACACTAACACTAACCCTATCCGTAATCCCTAACCCTAATCCTAACCCTAACACGAAAACTAGCCATAACCCTAAATGTAACACCAACACTAAACGTAACCCTAAACATAACCTTAACCATATCCTTAACACCTAACCCCTAACCCTAACCCAAACCCTAAACCTAACCATAACCCAACACTAACACTAATGCTAACCCTAAACCCTATCCATAACCCTCACCTTAACGCTAACCCAAAACCTACCTCTAATCCCTGTCCTAAACCTAACCCTAACCCTCAACCTAACCCTAAACCGAACACTAACCATAACCCTAAACATAACCTTAACCCTAACCCTCCCTACCTATAACCATAACCCTACACCAAAGTCTAACACTAACCCTAACTTTAACACTTAACCCTAAACCTTAACCCTAACGCTAACCCTAACCCTAAAATCTAACACTAAACCTATCCCTAAACAAAGCCTAATCATAACCATATCCCTAACACTCTAAAACTAAACCATACCGAAACCCTAACCCTATCAATAACACTAACCCTAGCCCTAACCCTAACTTCTAACTCTAACCCTAACCCTTACACTATCCCTAACACTAAACCTAACCCTAACTGAAATCCTAACCCTAAAGCTAACCTCTAACCCTAACCCTGGCCCTTACACTAACCCAAACCCCTAGGCAAAACCTAACCCTAACCCTAACCCTAAACCTCACACTAACCCTAAACCTAACCCTAACCCTAAACCTAACCTTAACCCTAACCCTAACCCTAACAACATTCACCCTAACCCTGTCCCTAATCGCTAACCCTAACCATAACCATAACCCAAACACTAACACCAAAACCCTAACCCTAATCATAACACAAAACCTCACCGTAACCCTAACCCTAACCCTAGCTCTAATCCTAACCTTCTAACCCTAACCCTAACCCTAATTCTAACCCTAACCCTAACACCTAACCCTAACCCTAACACCTAACCCTAACCCTAACCCTATCCCTAACCGTAAACCTAATGCTAACCCTATCCCTAACCCTAACCCTATCAATAAACTAAACCCTAGCCCTAAAACTATCCCTAAACCTAATCCTAGAACTGAGCCTAACGCTAACACCAACTGTAAACTTAACACTAATCCATAACCATAACCTTAACCCAAACCCTAAAATTCACTCTAACCCTATCCCTACTCCCTAACCCTAACCCTAACCCTAACCCAAACACTAAACCCGAAACCCTAACCCTAAACCTAACCCGAACCCTAATCCTAAACTTAAACCTAAACCTAACCCTAAACCTAACCATAACCCTAACCGTAACCCTGAGCCTAACCCTAACCCTAAAACTAACACGATCCCAAATTCATAACCCTAAACCTAACTCTAAAGCTAACCCTATCCCTAACCCTTACGATAAGCCTAAACCTAACCCTAAACCTAAACCCTATCCCTAATCGCTAACCCTAACCATAACCATAACCCAAACACTAACACTAAAACCCTAACCCTAATCGTAACACAAAACCTCACCGTAACCCTAACCCTAACCCTAGCTCTAATCCTAACCATCTAACTCTAACCCTAACCCTAATTCTAACCCGAACCCTAACACTAACACCAACCCCTAACCCTAACCCTAAGCCCTAACCCTAACCCTAACCCTATCCCTAACCGTATACCTAATGCTAACCCTATCCCTAACCCTAAACCTATCAATAAACCGAACCCTAGCCCTAAATCTATCCCTAACCCTAATCCTAGAAATGAGCTTAAAACTAACTCTAACTGTAAACGTAACAGTAATCCATAACCCTAACCCTAACCCTAACCCTAAACTCACTCTAACCCTATCCCTAATTCCTAACTCTAACTCTAACCCTAACCAAAAGACTAACCCTGAAACCCTAACCTTAAACCTAACCCTAACATTAATCCTAACCTTCTAACCCTAACCCTAACCCTAGCCCTAACCCTAACGCTAAAACTAACCCTAACCCGAAACCCTAACCCTAACCCTAAGCCTAACACTAACACCTAACCCTAATCATAACCCTATCATTAAACCTAAACTTAATGCTAACCCTGTCCCTAACCCTAACCCAGACAATAAACCTAACCCTAAACCTAAAACTATCCCTAACCCTAATCATAATAGTGAGCCTAACACTAATCCTAAGCCTAAACCTAACCCTAATTCCTAACTCTAACCCTAACCAGAACAGTAACCCTAGTCCATAACCCTAACATTAACCTTTACAATAACCCTAACCCTAACAGTAACACTAACCCCTAAGCCTGACCCTAACCTTATCCCTAATCCCTAAGCCTAGCTCTAACAATAACACTAACCCTAACCATAAGCCAAAACATAACTGTAAACCTAACCCTAACCATAACCATATTCTTATCACCTAACCCATAACCCTAACCAAAAGCGAACCCTAAACCAAACACTAAACCTAATAGTAACGCTGAACCTATCAGTATTCCGAAGCCTAACACTGACCCTATCCCTAACACCTAACCCCTAAATCTAACCCTAACCTGCCCCTAACCCTAACCTTAAACGTAACCGTAAACCTAATGCTAAACCTAACCCTAACCGTAACCGTAACCCTAACCATTACCCTAACACTAACACTAATCCTAACACTAACCCTAACACTTACCCTAACACTAACCCTAAACTGTAAAATCAAACCCTAACCCTAACACAAACCCTAACCCAAAATCTAAACCTAACCTTAACCCTAACCCTAACCCTAACCCATAACAATAACCCTAACCCTAATCGTAACCCTAACCCTAACACTAACTTCTAACCTTAACCCTAACCCTAATCATAACCCTAAGACTAAATCTCACCCTAAACTCTAACACTAACCCTAAACGTAACCCTAACCCTAAACCTAAACCATATCATAACCCTAAACGTAACACTAAACCTAACCCAAAACCTAACCCTAACACTAAACCTAATCCTAAAACCTAACCCTAACCCTAACACTAAGCCTAACTCTAAAACTAACCATAACCCTAACCTTAACCTTAACCCTAACCCCAACACTATACCTAAACCTGACCCTAAAACTAACCCTAATCTAAGCCTAACCCTAACCATAACCCTAACCCTTACCCTTACCCTAAACTTTAACCCTAACGCTAACCCTAACACTAATCTCTAACTCTAAACGCTAACAATAAACCTAACCCTAAACCGAACCATAATCCTAAACCTAACCTTAACCCTAACCATAACGCTAACCCTAACCGTAACCCTGGTTTTAACCCTAAGCAGAATACTAACACTAATCCATAACCCTAACCTTAACCCTTACCATAACCCTAACACTAAATGTAAAACTAGCCCCTAACACTAACACTAACCCTATCCGTAATCCCTAACCCTAATCCTAACCCTAACACGAAAACTAGCCATAACCCTAAATGTAACACGAACACTAAACGTAACCCTAAACATAAACTTAACCATATCCTTAACACCTAACCCCTAACCCTAACCCAAACCCTAAACCTAACCATAACCCAACACTAACACTAATGCTAACCCTAAACCCTATCCATAACCCTCACCTTAACGCTAACCCAAAACCTACCTCTAATCCCTGTCCTAAACCTAACCCTAACCCTCAACCTAACCCTAAACCGAACACTAACCGTAACACTAAACATAACCTTAACCCTAACCCTCCCTACCTATAACCATAACCCTAAACCAAAGTCTAACACTAACCCTAACTTTAACACTTAACCCTAAACCTTAACCCTAACGCTAACCCTAACCCTAAAATCTAACACTAAACCTATCCCTAAACAAAGCCTAATCATAACCATATCCCTAACACTCTAAAACTAAACCATACCGAAACCCTAACCCTATCAATAACACTAACCCTAGCCCTAACCCTAACTTCTAACTCTAACCCTAACCCTTACACTATCCCTAACACTAAACCTAACCCTAACTGAAATCCTAACCCTAAAGCTAACCTCTAACCCTAACCCTGGCCCTTACACTAACCCAAACCCCTAGGCAAAACCTAACCCTAACCCTAACCCTAAACCTCACACTAACCCTAAACCTAACCCTAACCCTAAACCTAACCTTAACCCTAACCCTAACCCTAACCCTAACATTCACCCTAACCCTGTCCCTAATCGCTAACCCTAACCATAACCATAACCCAAACACTAACACCAAAACCCTAACCCTAATCATAACACAAAACCTCACCGTAACCCTAACCCTAACCCTAGCTCTAATCCTAACCTTCTAACCCTAACCCTAACCCTAATTCTAACCCTAACCCTAACACCTAACCCTAACCCTAACACCTAACCCTAACCCTAACCCTATCCCTAACCGTAAACCTAATGCTAACCCTATCCCTAACCCTAACCCTATCAATAAACTAAACCCTAGCCCTAAAACTATCCCTAAACCTAATCCTAGAACTGAGCCTAACGCTAACACCAACTGTAAACTTAACACTAATCCATAACCATAACCTTAACCCAAACCCTAAAATTCACTCTAACCCTATCCCTACTCCCTAACCCTAACCCTAACCCTAACCCAAACACTAAACCCGAAACCCTAACCCTAAACCTAACCCGAACCCTAATCCTAAACTTAAACCTAAACCTAACCCTAAACCTAATCATAACCCTAACCGTAACCCTGAGCCTAACCCTAACCCTAAAACTAACACGATCCCAAATTCATAACCCTAAACCTAACTCTAAAGCTAACCCTATCCCTAACCCTTACGATAAGCCTAAACCTAACCCTAAACCTAAACCCTATCCCTAATCGCTAACCCTAACCATAACCATAACCCAAACACTAACACTAAAACCCTAACCCTAATCGTAACACAAAACCTCACCGTAACCCTAACCCTAACCCTAGCTCTAATCCTAACCATCTAACTCTAACCCTAACCCTAATTCTAACCCGAACCCTAACACTAACACCAACCCCTAACCCTAACCCTAACCCTAACCCTATCCCTAACCGTATACCTAATGCTAACCCTATCCCTAACCCTAAACCTATCAATAAACCGAACCCTAGCCCTAAATCTATCCCTAACCCTAATCCTAGAAATGAGCTTAAAACTAACTCTAACTGTAAACGTAACAGTAATCCATAACCCTAACCCTAACCCTAACCCTAAACTCACTCTAACCCTATCCCTAATTCCTAACTCTAACTCTAACCCTAACCAAAAGACTAACCCTGAAACCCTAACCTTAAACCTAACCCTAACATTAATCCTAACCTTCTAACCCTAACCCTAACCCTAGCCCTAACCCTAACGCTAAAACTAACCCTAACCCGAAACCCTAACCCTAACCCTAAGCCTAACACTAACACCTAACCCTAATCATAACCCTATCATTAAACCTAAACTTAATGCTAACCCTGTCCCTAACCCTAACCCAGACAATAAACCTAACCCTAAACCTAAAACTATCCCTAACCCTAATCATAATAGTGAGCCTAACACTAATCCTAAGCCTAAACCTAACCCTAATTCCTAACTCTAACCCTAACCAGAACAGTAACCCTAGTCCATAACCCTAACATTAACCTTTACAATAACCCTAACCCTAACAGTAACACTAACCCCTAAGCCTGACCCTAACCTTATCCCTAATCCCTAAGCCTAGCTCTAACAATAACACTAACCCTAACTATAAGCCAAAACATAACTGTAAACCTAACCCTAACCATAACCATATTCTTATCACCTAACCCATAACCCTAACCAAAAGCGAACCCTAAACCAAACCCTAAACCTAATAGTAACGCTGAACCTATCAGTATTCCGAAGCCTAACACTGACCCTATCCCTAACACCTAACCCCTAAATCTAACCCTAACCTGCCCCTAACCCTAACCTTAAACGTAACCGTAAACCTAATGCTAAACCTAACCCTAACCGTAACCGTAACCCTAACCATTACCCTAACACTAACACTAATCCTAACACTAACCCTAACACTTACCCTAACACTAACCCTAAACTGTAAAATCAAACCCTAACCCTAACACAAACCCTAACCCAAAATCTAAACCTAACCTTAACCCTAACCCTAACCCTAACCCATAACAATAACCCTAACCCTAATCGTAACCCTAACCCTAACACTAACTTCTAACCTTAACCCTAACCCTAATCATAACCCTAAGACTAAATCTCACCCTAAACTCTAACACTAACCCTAAACGTAACCCTAACCCTAAACCTAAACCATATCATAACCCTAAACGTAACACTAAACCGAACCCAAAACCTAACCCTAACACTAAACCTAATCCTAAAACCTAACCCTAACCCTAACACTAAGCCTAACTCTAAAACTTACCATAACCCTAACCTTAACCTTAACCCTAACCCCAACACTATACCTAAACCTGACCCTAAAACTAACCCTAATCTAAGCCTAACCCTAACCATAACCCTAACCCTTACCCTTACCCTAAACTTTAACCCTAACGCTAACCCTAACCCTAATCTCTAACTCTAAACGCTAACAATAAACCTAACCCTAAACCGAACCATAATCCTAAACCTAACCTTAACCCTAACCATAACGCTAACCCTAACCGTAACCCTGGTTTTAACCCTAAGCAGAATACTAACACTAATCCATAACCCTAACCTTAACCCTTACCATAACCCTAACACTAAATGTAAAACTAGCCCCTAACACTAACACTAACCCTATCCGTAATCCCTAACCCTAATCCTAACCCTAACACGAAAACTAGCCATAACCCTAAATGTAACACGAACACTAAACGTAAACCTAAACATAAACTTAACCATATCCTTAACACCTAACCCCTAACCCTAACCCAAACCCTAAACCTAACCATAACCCAACACTAACACTAATGCTAACCCTAAACCCTATCCATAACCCTCACCTTAACGCTAACCCAAAACCTACCTCTAATCCCTGTCCTAAACCTAACCCTAACCCTCAACCTAACCCTAAACCGAACACTAACCGTAACACTAAACATAACCTTAACCCTAACCCTCCCTACCTATAACCATAACCCTAAACCAAAGTGTAACACTAACCCTAACTTTAACACTTAACCCTAAACCTTAACCCTAACGCTAACCCTAACCCTAAAATCTAACACTAAACCTATCCCTAAACAAAGCCTAATCATAACCATATCCCTAACACTCTAAAACTAAACCATACCGAAACCCTAACCCTATCAATAACACTAACCCTAGCCCTAACCCTAACTTCTAACTCTAACCCTAACCCTTACACTATCCCTAACACTAAACCTAACCCTAACTGAAATCCTAACCCTAAAGCTAACCTCTAACCCTAACCCTGGCCCTTACACTAACCCAAACCCCTAGGCAAAACCTAACCCTAACCCTAACCCTAAACCTCACACTAACCCTAAACCTAACCCTAACCCTAAACCTAACCTTAACCCTAACCCTAACCCTAACCCTAACATTCACCCTAACCCTGTCCCTAATCGCTAACCCTAACCATAACCATAACCCAAACACTAACACCAAAACCCTAACCCTAATCATAACACAAAACCTCACCGTAACCCTAACCCTAACCCTAGCTCTAATCCTAACCTTCTAACCCTAACCCTAACCCTAATTCTAACCCTAACCCTAACACCTAACCCTAACCCTAACACCTAACCCTAACCCTAACCCTATCCCTAACCGTAAACCTAATGCTAACCCTATCCCTAACCCTAACCCTATCAATAAACTAAACCCTAGCCCTAAAACTATCCCTAAACCTAATCCTAGAACTGAGCCTAACGCTAACACCAACTGTAAACTTAACACTAATCCATAACCATAACCTTAACCCAAACCCTAAAATTCACTCTAACCCTATCCCTACTCCCTAACCCTAACCCTAACCCTAACCCAAACACTAAACCCGAAACCCTAACCCTAAACCTAACCCGAACCCTAATCCTAAACTTAAACCTAAACCTAACCCTAAACCTAACCATAACCCTAACCGTAACCCTGAGCCTAACCCTAACCCTAAAACTAACACGATCCCAAATTCATAACCCTAAACCTAACTCTAAAGCTAACCCTATCCCTAACCCTTACGATAAGCCTAAACCTAACCCTAAACCTAAACCCTATCCCTAATCGCTAACCCTAACCATAACCATAACCCAAACACTAACACTAAAACCCTAACCCTAATCGTAACACAAAACCTCACCGTAACCCTAACCCTAACCCTAGCTCTAATCCTAACCATCTAACTCTAACCCTAACCCTAATTCTAACCCGAACCCTAACACTAACACCAACCCCTAACCCTAACCCTAAGCCCTAACCCTAACCCTAACCCTATCCCTAACCGTATACCTAATGCTAACCCTATCCCTAACCCTAAACCTATCAATAAACCGAACCCTAGCCCTAAATCTATCCCTAACCCTAATCCTAGAAATGAGCTTAAAACTAACTCTAACTGTAAACGTAACAGTAATCCATAACCCTAACCCTAACCCTAACCCTAAACTCACTCTAACCCTATCCCTAATTCCTAACTCTTACTCTAACCCTAACCAAAAGACGAACCCTGAAACCCTAACCTTAAACCTAACCCTAACATTAATCCTAATCTTCTAACCCTAACCCTAACCCTAGCCCTAACGCTAAACCGAACACTAACCATAACCCTAAACATAACCTTAACCCTAACCCTCCCTACCTATAACCATAACCCTACACCAAAGTGTAACACTAACCCTAACTTTAACACTTAACCCTAAACCTTAACCCTAACGCTAACCCTAACCCTAAAATCTAACACTAAACCTATCCCTAAACAAAGCCTAATCATAACCATATCCCTAACACTCTAAAACTAAACCATACCGAAACCCTAACCCTATCAATAACACTAACCCTAGCCCTAACCCTAACTTCTAACTCTAACCCTAACCCTTACACTATCCCTAACACTAAACCTAACCCTAACTGAAATCCTAACCCTAAAGCTAACCTCTAACCCTAACCCTGGCCCTTACACTAACCCAAACCCCTAGGCAAAACCTAACCCTAACCCTAACCCTAAACCTCACACTAACCCTAAACCTAACCCTAACCCTAAACCTAACCTTAACCGTAACCCTAACCCTAACCCTAACCCTAACATTCACCCTAACCCTGTCCCTAATCGCTAACCCTAACCATAACCATAACCCAAACACTAACACCAAAACCCTAACCCTAATCATAACACAAAACCTCACCTTAACCCTAACCCTAACCCTAGCTCTAATCCTAACCTTCTAAACCTAACCCTAACCCTAATTCTAACCCTAACCCTAACACCTAACCCTAACCCTAACATCTAACCCTAACCTTAACCCTACCCTAATCGTAAACCTAATGCTAACCCTATCCCTAACCCTAACCCTATCAATAAACTAAACCCTAGCCCTAAAACTATCCCTAAACCTAATCCTAGAACTGAGCCGAACGCTAACACCAACTGTAAACTTAACACTAATCCATAACCATAACCCTAACCCAAACCCTAAAATTCACTCTAACCCTATCCCTACTCCCTAACCCTAACCCTAACCCAAACACTAAACCCGAAACCCTAACCCTAAACCTAACCCGAACCCTAATCCTAAACTTAAACCTAAACCTAACCCTAAACCTAACCATAACCCTAACTGTATCCCTGACCCTAACCCTAACCCTAAAACTAACACGATCCCAAATTCATAACCCTAAACCTAACTCTAAAGCTAACCCTATCCCTAACCCTTACGATAAGCCTAAACCTAACCCTAAACCTAAACCCTATCCCTAATCGCTAACCCTAACCATAACCATAACCCAAACACTAACACTAAAACCCTAACCCTAATCGTAACACAAAACCTCACCGTAACCCTAACCCTAACCCTAGCTCTAATCCTAACCATCTAACTCTAACCCTAACCCTAATTCTAACCCGAACCCTAACACTAACACCAACCCCTAACCCTAACCCTAAGCCCTAACCCTAACCCTAACCCTATCCCTAACCGTATACCTAATGCTAACCCTATCCCTAAACCTAAACCTATCAATAAACCGAACCCTAGCCCTAAATCTATCCCTAACCCTAATCCTAGAAATGAGCTTAAAACTAACTCTAACTGTAAACGTAACAGTAATCAATAACCCTAACCCTAACCCTCACCCTAAACTGACTCTAACCCTATCCCTAATTCCTAACTCTAACTCTAACCCTAACCAAAAGACTAACCCTGAAACCCTAACCTTAAACCTAACCCTAACATTAATCCTAACCTTCTAACCCTAACCCTAACCCTAGCCCTAACCCTAACGCTAAAACTAACCCTAACCCGAAACCCTAACCCTAACCCTAAGCCTAACACTAACACCTAACCCTAATCATAACCCTATCATTAAACCTAAACTTAATGCTAACCCTGTCCCTAACCCTAACCCAGACAATAAACCTAACCCTAAACCTAAAACTATCCCTAACCCTAATCATAATAGTGAGCCTAACACTAATCCTAAGCCTAAACCTAACCCTAATTCCTAACTCTAACCCTAACCAGAACAGTAACCCTAGTCCATAACCCTAACATTAACCTTTACAATAACCCTAACCCTAACAGTAACACTAACCCCTAAGCCTGACCCTAACCTTATCCCTAATCCCTAAGCCTAGCTCTAACAATAACACTAACCCTAACCATAAGCCAAAACATAACTGTAAACCTAACCCTAACCATAACCATATTCTTATCACCTAACCCATAACCCTAACCAAAACGCGAACCCTAAACCAAACACTAAACCTAATAGTAACGCTGAACCTATCAGTATTCCGAAGCCTAACACTGACCCTATCCCTAACACCTAACCCCTAAATCTAACCCTAACCTGCCCCTAACCCTAACCTTAAACGTAACCGTAAACCTAATGCTAAACCTAACCCTAACTGTAACCGTAACCCTAACCATTACCCTAACACTAACACTAATCCTAACACTAACCCTAACACTTACCCTAACACTAACCCTAAACTGTAAAATCAAACCCTAACCCTAACACAAACCCTAACCCAAAATCTAAACCTAACCTTAACCCTAACCCTAACCCTAACCCATAACAATAACCCTAACCCTAATCGTAACCCTAACCCTAACACTAACTTCTAACCATAACCCTAACCCTAATCATAACCCTAAGACTAAATCTCACCCTAAACTCTAACACTAACCCTAAACGTAACCCTAACCCTAAACCTAAACCATATCATAACCCTAAACGTAACACTAAACCGAACCCAAAACCTAACCCTAACACTAAACCTAATCCTAAAACCTAACCCTAACCCTAACACTAAGCCTAACTCTAAAACTAACCATAACCCTAACCTTAACCTTAACCCTAACCCCAACCCTATCCCTAAACCTGACCCTAAACCTAACCCTAATCAAACCCTAACCCTAACCATAACCCTAACCTTTACCCTTACCCTAAACTCTAACCCTAACGCTAACCCTAACCCTAATCTCTAACTCTAAACGCTAACAATAAACCTAACCCTAAACCGAACCATAATCCTAAACCTAACCTTAACCCTAACCATAACGCTAACCCTAACCGTAACCCTGGTTTTAACCCTAAGCAGAATACTAACACTAATCCATAACCCTAACCTTAACCCTTACCATAACCCTAACACTAAATATAAAACTAGCCCCTAACACTAACACTAACCCTATCCGTAATCCCTAACCCTAATCCTAACCCTAACACTAAAACTAGCCATAACCCTAAATGTAACACCAACACTAAACGTAACCCTAAACATAACCTTAACCATATCCTTAACACCTAACCCCTAACCCTAACCCAAACCCTAAACCTAACCATAACCCAACACTAACACTAATGCTAATCCTAAACCCTATCCATAACCCTCACCTTAACGCTAACCCAAAACCTACCTCTAATCCCTGTCCTAAACCTAACCCTAACCCTCAACCTAACCCTAAACCGAACACTAACCATAACCCTAAACATAACCTTAACCCTAACCCTAACCCTAACCCTAACATTCACCCTAACCCTGTCCCTAATCGCTAACCCTAACCATAACCATAACCCAAACACTAACACCAAAACCCTAACCCTAATCATAACACAAAACCTCACCGTAACCCTAACCCTAACCCTAGCTCTAATCCTAACCTTCTAACCCTAACCCTAACCCTAATTCTAACCCTAACCCTAACACCTAACCCTAACCCTAACACCTAACCCTAACCCTAACCCTATCCCTAACCGTAAACCTAATGCTAACCCTATCCCTAACCCTAACCCTATCAATAAACTAAACCCTAGCCCTAAAACTATCCCTAAACCTAATCCTAGAACTGAGCCTAACGCTAACACCAACTGTAAACTTAACACTAATCCATAACCATAACCTTAACCCAAACCCTAAAATTCACTCTAACCCTATCCCTACTCCCTAACCCTAACCCTAACCCTAACCCAAACACTAAACCCGAAACCCTAACCCTAAACCTAACCCGAACCCTAATCCTAAACTTAAACCTAAACCTAACCCTAAACCTAATCATAACCCTAACCGTAACCCTGAGCCTAACCCTAACCCTAAAACTAACACGATCCCAAATTCATAACCCTAAACCTAACTCTAAAGCTAACCCTATCCCTAACCCTTACGATAAGCCTAAACCTAACCCTAAACCTAAACCCTATCCCTAATCGCTAACCCTAACCATAACCATAACCCAAACACTAACACTAAAACCCTAACCCTAATCGTAACACAAAACCTCACCGTAACCCTAACCCTAACCCTAGCTCTAATCCTAACCATCTAACTCTAACCCTAACCCTAATTCTAACCCGAACCCTAACACTAACACCAACCCCTAACCCTAACCCTAACCCTAACCCTATCCCTAACCGTATACCTAATGCTAACCCTATCCCTAACCCTAAACCTATCAATAAACCGAACCCTAGCCCTAAATCTATCCCTAACCCTAATCCTAGAAATGAGCTTAAAACTAACTCTAACTGTAAACGTAACAGTAATCCATAACCCTAACCCTAACCCTAACCCTAAACTCACTCTAACCCTATCCCTAATTCCTAACTCTAACTCTAACCCTAACCAAAAGACTAACCCTGAAACCCTAACCTTAAACCTAACCCTAACATTAATCCTAACCTTCTAACCCTAACCCTAACCCTAGCCCTAACCCTAACGCTAAAACTAACCCTAACCCGAAACCCTAACCCTAACCCTAAGCCTAACACTAACACCTAACCCTAATCATAACCCTATCATTAAACCTAAACTTAATGCTAACCCTGTCCCTAACCCTAACCCAGACAATAAACCTAACCCTAAACCTAAAACTATCCCTAACCCTAATCATAATAGTGAGCCTAACACTAATCCTAAGCCTAAACCTAACCCTAATTCCTAACTCTAACCCTAACCAGAACAGTAACCCTAGTCCATAACCCTAACATTAACCTTTACAATAACCCTAACCCTAACAGTAACACTAACCCCTAAGCCTGACCCTAACCTTATCCCTAATCCCTAAGCCTAGCTCTAACAATAACACTAACCCTAACTATAAGCCAAAACATAACTGTAAACCTAACCCTAACCATAACCATATTCTTATCACCTAACCCATAACCCTAACCAAAAGCGAACCCTAAACCAAACCCTAAACCTAATAGTAACGCTGAACCTATCAGTATTCCGAAGCCTAACACTGACCCTATCCCTAACACCTAACCCCTAAATCTAACCCTAACCTGCCCCTAACCCTAACCTTAAATGTAACCGTAAACCTAATGCTAAACCTAACCCTAACCGTAACCGTAACCCTAACCATTACCCTAACACTAACACTAATCCTAACACTAACCCTAACACTTACCCTAACACTAACCCTAAACTGTAAAATCAAACCCTAACCCTAACACAAACCCTAACCCAAAATCTAAACCTAACCTTAACCCTAACCCTAACCCTAACCCATAACAATAACCCTAACCCTAATCGTAACCCTAACCCTAACACTAACTTCTAACCTTAACCCTAACCCTAATCATAACCCTAAGACTAAATCTCACCCTAAACTCTAACACTAACCCTAAACGTAACCCTAACCCTAAACCTAAACCATATCATAACCCTAAACGTAACACTAAACCGAACCCAAAACCTAACCCTAACACTAAACCTAATCCTAAAACCTAACCCTAACCCTAACACTAAGCCTAACTCTAAAACTAACCATAACCCTAACCTTAACCTTAACCCTAACCCCAACACTATACCTAAACCTGACCCTAAAACTAACCCTAATCTAAGCCTAACCCTAACCATAACCCTAACCCTTACCCTTACCCTAAACTTTAACCCTAACGCTAACCCTAACCCTAATCTCTAACTCTAAACGCTAACAATAAACCTAACCCTAAACCGAACCATAATCCTAAACCTAACCTTAACCCTAACCATAACGCTAACCCTAACCGTAACCCTGGTTTTAACCCTAAGCAGAATACTAACACTAATCCATAACCCTAACCTTAACCCTTACCATAACCCTAACACTAAATGTAAAACTAGCCCCTAACACTAACACTAACCCTATCCGTAATCCCTAACCCTAATCCTAACCCTAACACGAAAACTAGCCATAACCCTAAATGTAACACGAACACTAAACGTAAACCTAAACATAAACTTAACCATATCCTTAACACCTAACCCCTAACCCTAACCCAAACCCTAAACCTAACCATAACCCAACACTAACACTAATGCTAACCCTAAACCCTATCCATAACCCTCACCTTAACGCTAACCCAAAACCTACCTCTAATCCCTGTCCTAAACCTAACCCTAACCCTCAACCTAACCCTAAACCGAACACTAACCGTAACACTAAACATAACCTTAACCCTAACCCTCCCTACCTATAACCATAACCCTAAACCAAAGTGTAACACTAACCCTAACTTTAACACTTAACCCTAAACCTTAACCCTAACGCTAACCCTAACCCTAAAATCTAACACTAAACCTATCCCTAAACAAAGCCTAATCATAACCATATCCCTAACACTCTAAAACTAAACCATACCGAAACCCTAACCCTATCAATAACACTAACCCTAGCCCTAACCCTAACTTCTAACTCTAACCCTAACCCTTACACTATCCCTAACACTAAACCTAACCCTAACTGAAATCCTAACCCTAAAGCTAACCTCTAACCCTAACCCTGGCCCTTACACTAACCCAAACCCCTAGGCAAAACCTAACCCTAACCCTAACCCTAAACCTCACACTAACCCTAAACCTAACCCTAACCCTAAACCTAACCTTAACCCTAACCCTAACCCTAACCCTAACATTCACCCTAACCCTGTCCCTAATCGCTAACCCTAACCATAACCATAACCCAAACACTAACACCAAAACCCTAACCCTAATCATAACACAAAACCTCACCGTAACCCTAACCCTAACCCTAGCTCTAATCCTAACCTTCTAACCCTAACCCTAACCCTAATTCTAACCCTAACCCTAACACCTAACCCTAACCCTAACACCTAACCCTAACCCTAACCCTATCCCTAACCGTAAACCTAATGCTAACCCTATCCCTAACCCTAACCCTATCAATAAACTAAACCCTAGCCCTAAAACTATCCCTAAACCTAATCCTAGAACTGAGCCTAACGCTAACACCAACTGTAAACTTAACACTAATCCATAACCATAACCTTAACCCAAACCCTAAAATTCACTCTAACCCTATCCCTACTCCCTAACCCTAACCCTAACCCTAACCCAAACACTAAACCCGAAACCCTAACCCTAAACCTAACCCGAACCCTAATCCTAAACTTAAACCTAAACCTAACCCTAAACCTAACCATAACCCTAACCGTAACCCTGAGCCTAACCCTAACCCTAAAACTAACACGATCCCAAATTCATAACCCTAAACCTAACTCTAAAGCTAACCCTATCCCTAACCCTTACGATAAGCCTAAACCTAACCCTAAACCTAAACCCTATCCCTAATCGCTAACCCTAACCATAACCATAACCCAAACACTAACACTAAAACCCTAACCCTAATCGTAACACAAAACCTCACCGTAACCCTAACCCTAACCCTAGCTCTAATCCTAACCATCTAACTCTAACCCTAACCCTAATTCTAACCCGAACCCTAACACTAACACCAACCCCTAACCCTAACCCTAAGCCCTAACCCTAACCCTAACCCTATCCCTAACCGTATACCTAATGCTAACCCTATCCCTAACCCTAAACCTATCAATAAACCGAACCCTAGCCCTAAATCTATCCCTAACCCTAATCCTAGAAATGAGCTTAAAACTAACTCTAACTGTAAACGTAACAGTAATCCATAACCCTAACCCTAACCCTAACCCTAAACTCACTCTAACCCTATCCCTAATTCCTAACTCTTACTCTAACCCTAACCAAAAGACGAACCCTGAAACCCTAACCTTAAACCTAACCCTAACATTAATCCTAATCTTCTAACCCTAACCCTAACCCTAGCCCTAACGCTAAACCGAACACTAACCATAACCCTAAACATAACCTTAACCCTAACCCTCCCTACCTATAACCATAACCCTACACCAAAGTGTAACACTAACCCTAACTTTAACACTTAACCCTAAACCTTAACCCTAACGCTAACCCTAACCCTAAAATCTAACACTAAACCTATCCCTAAACAAAGCCTAATCATAACCATATCCCTAACACTCTAAAACTAAACCATACCGAAACCCTAACCCTATCAATAACACTAACCCTAGCCCTAACCCTAACTTCTAACTCTAACCCTAACCCTTACACTATCCCTAACACTAAACCTAACCCTAACTGAAATCCTAACCCTAAAGCTAACCTCTAACCCTAACCCTGGCCCTTACACTAACCCAAACCCCTAGGCAAAACCTAACCCTAACCCTAACCCTAAACCTCACACTAACCCTAAACCTAACCCTAACCCTAAACCTAACCTTAACCGTAACCCTAACCCTAACCCTAACCCTAACATTCACCCTAACCCTGTCCCTAATCGCTAACCCTAACCATAACCATAACCCAAACACTAACACCAAAACCCTAACCCTAATCATAACACAAAACCTCACCTTAACCCTAACCCTAACCCTAGCTCTAATCCTAACCTTCTAAACCTAACCCTAACCCTAATTCTAACCCTAACCCTAACACCTAACCCTAACCCTAACATCTAACCCTAACCTTAACCCTACCCTAATCGTAAACCTAATGCTAACCCTATCCCTAACCCTAACCCTATCAATAAACTAAACCCTAGCCCTAAAACTATCCCTAAACCTAATCCTAGAACTGAGCCGAACGCTAACACCAACTGTAAACTTAACACTAATCCATAACCATAACCCTAACCCAAACCCTAAAATTCACTCTAACCCTATCCCTACTCCCTAACCCTAACCCTAACCCAAACACTAAACCCGAAACCCTAACCCTAAACCTAACCCGAACCCTAATCCTAAACTTAAACCTAAACCTAACCCTAAACCTAACCATAACCCTAACTGTATCCCTGACCCTAACCCTAACCCTAAAACTAACACGATCCCAAATTCATAACCCTAAACCTAACTCTAAAGCTAACCCTATCCCTAACCCTTACGATAAGCCTAAACCTAACCCTAAACCTAAACCCTATCCCTAATCGCTAACCCTAACCATAACCATAACCCAAACACTAACACTAAAACCCTAACCCTAATCGTAACACAAAACCTCACCGTAACCCTAACCCTAACCCTAGCTCTAATCCTAACCATCTAACTCTAACCCTAACCCTAATTCTAACCCGAACCCTAACACTAACACCAACCCCTAACCCTAACCCTAAGCCCTAACCCTAACCCTAACCCTATCCCTAACCGTATACCTAATGCTAACCCTATCCCTAAACCTAAACCTATCAATAAACCGAACCCTAGCCCTAAATCTATCCCTAACCCTAATCCTAGAAATGAGCTTAAAACTAACTCTAACTGTAAACGTAACAGTAATCAATAACCCTAACCCTAACCCTCACCCTAAACTGACTCTAACCCTATCCCTAATTCCTAACTCTAACTCTAACCCTAACCAAAAGACTAACCCTGAAACCCTAACCTTAAACCTAACCCTAACATTAATCCTAACCTTCTAACCCTAACCCTAACCCTAGCCCTAACCCTAACGCTAAAACTAACCCTAACCCGAAACCCTAACCCTAACCCTAAGCCTAACACTAACACCTAACCCTAATCATAACCCTATCATTAAACCTAAACTTAATGCTAACCCTGTCCCTAACCCTAACCCAGACAATAAACCTAACCCTAAACCTAAAACTATCCCTAACCCTAATCATAATAGTGAGCCTAACACTAATCCTAAGCCTAAACCTAACCCTAATTCCTAACTCTAACCCTAACCAGAACAGTAACCCTAGTCCATAACCCTAACATTAACCTTTACAATAACCCTAACCCTAACAGTAACACTAACCCCTAAGCCTGACCCTAACCTTATCCCTAATCCCTAAGCCTAGCTCTAACAATAACACTAACCCTAACCATAAGCCAAAACATAACTGTAAACCTAACCCTAACCATAACCATATTCTTATCACCTAACCCATAACCCTAACCAAAACGCGAACCCTAAACCAAACACTAAACCTAATAGTAACGCTGAACCTATCAGTATTCCGAAGCCTAACACTGACCCTATCCCTAACACCTAACCCCTAAATCTAACCCTAACCTGCCCCTAACCCTAACCTTAAACGTAACCGTAAACCTAATGCTAAACCTAACCCTAACTGTAACCGTAACCCTAACCATTACCCTAACACTAACACTAATCCTAACACTAACCCTAACACTTACCCTAACACTAACCCTAAACTGTAAAATCAAACCCTAACCCTAACACAAACCCTAACCCAAAATCTAAACCTAACCTTAACCCTAACCCTAACCCTAACCCATAACAATAACCCTAACCCTAATCGTAACCCTAACCCTAACACTAACTTCTAACCATAACCCTAACCCTAATCATAACCCTAAGACTAAATCTCACCCTAAACTCTAACACTAACCCTAAACGTAACCCTAACCCTAAACCTAAACCATATCATAACCCTAAACGTAACACTAAACCGAACCCAAAACCTAACCCTAACACTAAACCTAATCCTAAAACCTAACCCTAACCCTAACACTAAGCCTAACTCTAAAACTAACCATAACCCTAACCTTAACCTTAACCCTAACCCCAACCCTATCCCTAAACCTGACCCTAAACCTAACCCTAATCAAACCCTAACCCTAACCATAACCCTAACCTTTACCCTTACCCTAAACTCTAACCCTAACGCTAACCCTAACCCTAATCTCTAACTCTAAACGCTAACAATAAACCTAACCCTAAACCGAACCATAATCCTAAACCTAACCTTAACCCTAACCATAACGCTAACCCTAACCGTAACCCTGGTTTTAACCCTAAGCAGAATACTAACACTAATCCATAACCCTAACCTTAACCCTTACCATAACCCTAACACTAAATATAAAACTAGCCCCTAACACTAACACTAACCCTATCCGTAATCCCTAACCCTAATCCTAACCCTAACACTAAAACTAGCCATAACCCTAAATGTAACACCAACACTAAACGTAACCCTAAACATAACCTTAACCATATCCTTAACACCTAACCCCTAACCCTAACCCAAACCCTAAACCTAACCATAACCCAACACTAACACTAATGCTAATCCTAAACCCTATCCATAACCCTCACCTTAACGCTAACCCAAAACCTACCTCTAATCCCTGTCCTAAACCTAACCCTAACCCTCAACCTAACCCTAAACCGAACACTAACCATAACCCTAAACATAACCTTAACCCTAACCCTCCCTACCTATAACCATAACCCTACACCAAAGTCTAACACTAACCCTAACTTTAACACTTAACCCTAAACCTTAACCCTAACGCTAACCCTAACCCTAAAATCTAACACTAAACCTATCCCTAAACAAAGCCTAATCATAACCATATCCCTAACACTCTAAAACTAAACCATACCAAAACCCTAACCCTATCAATAACACTAACCCTAGCCCTAACCCTAACTTCTAACTCTAACCCTAACCCTTACACTATCCCTAACACTAAACCTAACCCTAACTGAAATCCTAACCCTAAAGCTAACCTCTAACCCTAACCCTGGCCCTTACACTAACACAAACCCCTAGGCAAAACCTAACCCTAACCCTAACCCTAAACCTCACCCTAACCCTAAACCTAACCCTAACCCTAAACCTAACCTTAACCCTAACCCTAACCCTAACCCTAACCCTAACATTCACCCTAACCCTGTCCCTAATCGCTAACCCTAACCATAACCATAACCCAAACACTAACACCAAAACCCTAACCCTAATCATAACACAAAACCTCACCTTAACCCTAACCCTAACCCTAGCTCTAATCCTAACCTTCTAACCCTAACCCTAACCCTAATTCTAACCCTAACCCTAACACCTAACCCTAACCCTAACACCTAACCCTAACCCTAACCCTACCCTAATCGTAAACCTAATGCTAACCCTATCCCTAACCCTAACCCTATCAATAAACTAAACCCTAGCCCTAAAACTATCCCTAAACCTAATCCTAGAACTGAGCCGAACGCTAACACCAACTGTAAACTTAACACTAATCCATAACCATAACCCTAACCCAAACCCTAAAATTCACTCTAACCCTATCCCTACTCCCTAACCCTAACCCTAACCCAAACACTAAACCCGAAACCCTAACCCTAAACCTAACCCGAACCCTAATCCTAAACTTAAACCTAAACCTAACCCTAAACCTAACCATAACCCTAACTGTATCCCTGAGCCTAACCCTAACCCTAAAACTAACACGATCCCAAATTCATAACCCTAAACCTAACTCTAAAGCTAACCCTATCCCTAACCCTTACGATAAGCCTAAACCTAACCCTAAACCTAAACCCTATCCCTAATCGCTAACCCTAACCATAACCATAACCCAAACACTAACACTAAAACCCTAACCCTAATCGTAACACAAAAGCTCACCGTAACCCTAACCCTAACCCTAGCTCTAATCCTAACCATCTAACTCTAACCCTAACCCTAATTCTAACCCGAACCCTAACACTAACACCAACCCCTAACCCTAACCCTAAGCCCTAACCCTAACCCTAACCCTATCCCTAACCGTATACCTAATGCTAACCCTATCCCTAACCCTAAACCTATCAATAAACCGAACCCTAGCCCTAAATCTATCCCTAACCCTAATCCTAGAAATGAGCTTAAAACTAACTCTAACTGTAAACGTAACAGTAATCCATAACCCTAACCCAAACCCTAACCCTAAACTCACTCTAACCCTATCCCTAATTCCTAACTCTAACTCTAACCCTAACCAAAAGACTAACCCTGAAACCCTAACCTTAAACCTAACCCTAACATTAATCCTAACCTTCTAACCCTAACCCTAACCCTAGCCCTAACCCTAACGCTAAAACTAACCCTAACCCGAAACCCTAACCCTAACCCTAAGCCTAACACTAACACCTAACCCTAATCATAACCCTATCATTAAACCTAAACTTAATGCTAACCCTGTCCCTAACCCTAACCCAGACAATAAACCTAACCCTAAACCTAAAACTATCCCTAACCCTAATCATAATAGTGAGCCTAACACTAATCCTAAGCCTAAACCTAACCCTAATTCCTAACTCTAACCCTAAGCAGAACAGTAACCCTAGTCCATAACCCTAACATTCACCTTTACAATAACCCTAACCCTAACAGTAACACTAACCCCTAAGCCTGACCCTAACCTTATCCCTAATCCCTAAGCCTAGCTCTAACAATAACACTAACCCTAACCATAAGCCAAAACATAACTGTAAACCTAACCCTAACCATAACCATATTCTTATCACCTAACCCATAACCCTAACCAAAACGCGAACCCTAAACCAAACCCTAAACCTAATAGTAACGCTGAACCTATCAGTATTCCGAAGCCTAACACTGACCCTATCCCTAACACCTAACCCCTAAATCTAACCCTAACCTGCCCCTAAACCTAACCTTAAACGTAACCGTAAACCTAATGCTAAACCTAACCCTAACCGTAACCGTAACCCTAACCATTACCCTAACACTAACACTAATCCTAACACTAACCCTAACACTTACCCTAACACTAACCCTAAACTGTAAAATCAAACCCTAACCCTAACACAAACCCTAACCCAAAATCTAAACCTAACCTTAACCCTAACCCTAACCCTAACCCATAACAATAACCCTAACCCTAATCGTAACCCTAAACCTAACACTAACTTCTAACCTTAACCCTAACCCTAATCATAACCCTAAGACTAAATCTCACCCTAAACTCTAACACTAACCCTAAACGTAACCCTAACCCTAAACCTAAACCATATCATAACCCTAAACGTAACACTAAACCGAACCCAAAACCTAACCCTAACACTAAACCTAATCCTAAAACCTAACCCTAACCCTAACACTAAGCCTAACTCTAAAACTAACCATAACCCTAACCTTAACCTTAACCCTAACCCCAACCCTATCCCTAAACCTGACCCTAAACCTAACCCTAATCTAACCCTAACCCTAACCATAACCCTAACCCTTACCCTTACCCTAAACTTTAACCCTAACGCTAACCCTAACCCTAATCTCTAACTCTAAACGCTAACAATAAACCTAACCCTAAACCGAACCATAATCCTAAACCTAACCTTAACCCTAACCATAACGCTAACCCTAACCGTAACCCTGGTTTTAACCCTAAGCAGAATACTAACACTAATCCATAACCCTAACCTTAACCCTTACCATAACCCTAACACTAAATGTAAAACTAGCCCCTAACACTAACACTAACCCTATCCGTAATCCCTAACCCTAATCCTAACCCTAACACGAAAACTAGCCATAACCCTAAATGTAACACCAACACTAAACGTAACCCTAAACATAACCTTAACCATATCCTTAACACCTAACCCCTAACCCTAACCCAAACCCTAAACCTAACCATAACCCAACACTAACACTAATGCTAACCCTAAACCCTATCCATAACGCTCACCTTAACGCTAACCCAAAACCTACCTCTAATCCCTGTCCTAAACCTAACCCTAACCCTCAACCTAACCCTAAACCGAACACTAACCATAACCCTAAACATAACCTTAACCCTAACCCTCCCTACCTATAACCATAACCCTACACCAAAGTCTAACACTAACCCTAACTTTAACACTTAACCCTAAACCTTAACCCTAACGCTAACCCTAACCCTAAAATCTAACACTAAACCTATCCCTAAACAAAGCCTAATCATAACCATATCCCTAACACTCTAAAACTAAACCATACCGAAACCCTAACCCTATCAATAACACTAACCCTAGCCCTAACCCTAACTTCTAACTCTAACCCTAACCCTTACACTATCCCTAACACTAAACCTAACCCTAACTGAAATCCTAACCCTAAAGCTAACCTCTAACCCTAACCCTGGCCCTTACACTAACCCAAACCCCTAGGCAAAACCTAACCCTAACCCTAACCCTAAACTTCACACTAACCCTAAACCTAACCCTAACCCTAAACCTAACCTTAACCCTAACCCTAACCCTAACCCTAACCCTAACATTCACCCTAACCCTGTCCCTAATCGCTAACCCTAACCATAACCATAACCCAAACACTAACACCAAAACCCTAACCCTAATCATAACACAAAACCTCACCTTAACCCTAACCCTAACCCTAGCTCTAATCCTAACCTTCTAAACCTAACCCTAACCCTAATTCTAACCCTAACCCTAACACCTAACCCTAACCCTAACACCTAACCCTAACCCTAACCCTACCCTAATCGTAAACCTAATGCTAACCCTATCCCTAACCCTAACCCTATCAATAAACTAAACCCTAGCCCTAAAACTATCCCTAAACCTAATCCTAGAACTGAGCCGAACGCTAACACCAACTGTAAACTTAACACTAATCCATAACCATAACCCTAACCCAAGCCCTAAAATTCACTCTAACCCTATCCCTACTCCCTAACCCTAACCCTAACCCAAACACTAAACCCGAAACCCTAACCCTAAACCTAACCCGAACCCTAATCCTAAACTTAAACCTAAACCTAACCCTAAACCTAACCATAACCCTAACTGTATCCCTGAGCCTAACCCTAACCCTAAAACTAACACGATCCCAAATTCATAACCCTAAACCTAACTCTAAAGCTAACCCTATCCCTAACCCTTACGATAAGCCTAAACCTAACCCTAAACCTAAACCCTATCCCTAATCGCTAACCCTAACCATAACCATAACCCAAACACTAACACTAAAACCCTAACCCTAATCGTAACACAAAACCTCACCGTAACCCTAACCCTAACCCTAGCTCTAATCCTAACCATCTAACTCTAACCCTAACCCTAATTCTAACCCGAACCCTAACACTAACACCAACCCCTAACCCTAACCCTAAGCCCTAACCCTAACCCTAACCCTATCCCTAACCGTATACCTAATGCTAACCCTATCCCTAAACCTAAACCTATCAATAAACCGAACCCTAGCCCTAAATCTATCCCTAACCCTAATCCTAGAAATGAGCTTAAAACTAACTCTAACTGTAAACGTAACAGTAATCAATAACCCTAACCCTAACCCTAACCCTAAACTCACTCTAACCCTATCCCTAATTCCTAACTCTAACTCTAACCCTAACCAAAAGACTAACCCTGAAACCCTAACCTTAAACCTAACCCTAACATTAATCCTAACCTTCTAACCCTAACCCTAACCCTAGCCCTAACCCTAACGCCAAAACTAACCCTAACCCGAAACCCTAACCCTAACCCTAAGCCTAACACTAACACCTAACCCTAATCATAACCCTATCATTAAACCTAAACTTAATGCTAACCCTGTCCCTAACCCTAACCCAGACAATAAACCTAACCCTAAACCTAAAACTATCCCTAACCCTAATCATAATAGTGAGCCTAACACTAATCCTAAGCCTAAACCTAACCCTAATTCCTAACTCTAACCCTAACCAGAACAGTAACCCTAGTCCATAACCCTAACATTAACCTTTACAATAACCCTAACCCTAACAGTAACACTAACCCCTAGCCTGACCCTAACCTTATCCCTAATCCCTAAGCCTAGCTCTAACAATAACACTAACCCTAACCATAAGCCAAAACATAACTGTAAACCTAACCCTAACCATAACCATATTCTTATCACCTAACCCATAACCCTAACCAAAACGCGAACCCTAAACCAAACCCTAAACCTAATAGTAACGCTGAACCTATCAGTATTCCGAAGCCTAACACTGACCCTATCCCTAACACCTAACCCCTAAATCTAACCCTAACCTGCCCCTAACCCTAACCTTAAACGTAACCGTAAACCTAATGCTAAACCTAACCCTAACCGTAACCGAAACCCTAACCATTACCCTAACACTAACACTAATCCTAACACTAACCCTAACACTTACCCTAACACTAACCCTAAACTGTAAAATCAAACCCTAACCCTAACACAAACCGTAACCCAAAATCTAAACCTAACCTTAACCCTAACCCTAACCCTAACCCATAACAATAACCCTAACCCTAATCGTAACCCTAACCCTAACACTAACTTCTAACCATAACCCTAACCCTAATCATAACCCTAAGACTAAATCTCACCCTAAACTCTAACACTAACCCTAAACGTAACCCTAACCCTAAACCTAAACCATATCATAACCCTAAACGTAACACTAAACCGAACCCAAAACCTAACCCTAACACTAAACCTAATCCTAAAACCTAACCCTAACCCTAACACTAAGCCTAACTCTAAAACTAACCATAAGCCTAACCTTAACCTTAACCCTAACCCCAACCCTATCCCTAAACCTGACCCTAAACCTAACCCTAATCTAACCCTAACCGTAACCATAACCCTAACCCTTACCCTTACCCTAAACTTTAACCCTAACGCTAACCCTAACCCTAATCTCTAACTCTAAACGCTAACAATAAACCTAACCCTAAACCGAACCATAATCCTAAACCTAACCTTAACCCTAACCATAACGCTAACCCTAACCGTAACCCTGGTTTTAACCCTAAGCAGAATACTAACACTAATCCATAACCCTAACCTTAACCCTTACCATAACCCTAACACTAAATGTAAAACTAGCCCCTAACACTAACACTAACCCTATCCGTAATCCCTAACCCTAATCCTAACCCTAACACGAAAACTAGCCATAACCCTAAATGTAACACCAACACTAAACGTAACCCTAAACATAACCTTAACCATATCCTTAACACCTAACCCCTAACCCTAACCCAAACCCTAAACCTAACCATAACCCAACACTAACACTAATGCTAACCCTAAACCCTATCCATAACCCTCACCTTAACGCTAACCCAAAACCTACCTCTAATCCCTGTCCTAAACCTAACCCTAACCCTCAACCTAACCCTAAACCGAACACTAACCATAACCCTAAACATAACCTTAACCCTAACCCTCCCTACCTATAACCATAACCCTACACCAAAGTCTAACACTAACCCTAACTTTAACACTTAACCCTAAACCTTAACCCTAACGCTAACCCTAACCCTAAAATCTAACACTAAACCTATCCCTAAACAAAGCCTAATCATAACCATATCCCTAACACTCTAAAACTAAACCATACCGAAACCCTAACCCTATCAATAACACTAACCCTAGCCCTAACCCTAACTTCTAACTCTAACCCTAACCCTTACACTATCCCTAACACTAAACCTAACCCTAACTGAAATCCTAACCCTAAAGCTAACCTCTAACCCTAACCCTGGCCCTTACACTAACCCAAACCCCTAGGCAAAACCTAACCCTAACCCTAACCCTAAACCTCACACTAACCCTAAACCTAACCCTAACCCTAAACCTAACCTTAACCCTAACCCTAACCCTAACCCTAACCCTAACATTCACCCTAACCCTGTCCCTAATCGCTAACCCTAACCATAACCATAACCCAAACACTAACACCAAAACCCTAACCCTAATCATAACACAAAACCTCACCTTAACCCTAACCCTAACCCTAGCTCTAATCCTAACCTTCTAAACCTAACCCTAACCCTAATTCTAACCCTAACCCTAACACCTAACCCTAACCCTAACACCTAACCCTAACCCTAACCCTACCCTAATCGTAAACCTAATGCTAACCCTATCCCTAACCCTAACCCTATCAATAAACTAAACCCTAGCCCTAAAACTATCCCTAAACCTAATCCTAGAACTGAGCCGAACGCTAACACCAACTGTAAACTTAACACTAATCCATAACCATAACCCTAACCCAAACCCTAAAATTCACTCTAACCCTATCCCTACTCCCTAACCCTAACCCTAACCAAAACACTAAACCCGAAACCCTAACCCTAAACCTAACCCGAACCCTAATCCTAAACTTAAACCTAAACCTAACCCTAAACCTAACCATAACCCTAACTGTATCCCTGAGCCTAACCCTAACCCTAAAACTAACACGATCCCAAATTCATAACCCTAAACCTAACTCTAAAGCTAACCCTATCCCTAACCCTTACGATAAGCCTAAACCTAACCCTAAACCTAAACCCTATCCCTAATCGCTAACCCTAACCATAACCATAACCCAAACACTAACACTAAAACCCTAACCCTAATCGTAACACAAAAGCTCACCGTAACCCTAACCCTAACCCTAGCTCTAATCCTAACCATCTAACTCTAACCCTAACCCTAATTCTAACCCGAACCCTAACACTAACACCAACCCCTAACCCTAACCCTAAGCCCTAACCCTAACCCTAACCCTATCCCTAACCGTATACCTAATGCTAACCCTATCCCTAAACCTAAACCTATCAATAAACCGAACCCTAGCCCTAAATCTATCCCTAACCCTAATCCTAGAAATGAGCTTAAAACTAACTCTAACTGTAAACGTAACAGTAATCAATAACCCTAACCCTAACCCTAACCCTAAACTCACTCTAACCCTATCCCTAATTCCTAACTCTAACTCTAACCCTAACCAAAAGACTAACCCTGAAACCCTAACCTTAAACCTAACCCTAACATTAATCCTAACCTTCTAACCCTAACCCTAACCCTAGCCCTAACCCTAACGCTAAAACTAACCCTAACCCGAAACCCTAACCCTAACCCTAAGCCTAACACTAACACCTAACCCTAATCATAACCCTATCATTAAACCTAAACTTAATGCTAACCCTGTCCCTAACCCTAACCCAGACAATAAACCTAACCCTAAACCTAAAACTATCCCTAACCCTAATCATAATAGTGAGCCTAACACTAATCCTAAGCCTAAACCTAACCCTAATTCCTAACTCTAACCCTAACCAGAACAGTAACCCTAGTCCATAACCCTAACATTAACCTTTACAATAACCCTAACCCTAACAGTAACACTAACCCCTAGCCTGACCCTAACCTTATCCCTAATCCCTAAGCCTAGCTCTAACAATAACACTAACCCTAATCATAAGCCAAAACATAACTGTAAACCTAACCCTAACCATAACCATATTCTTATCACCTAACCCATAACCCTAACCAAAACGCGAACCCTAAACCAAACACTAAACCTAATAGTAACGCTGAACCTATCAGTATTCCAAAGCCTAACACTGACCCTATCCCTAACACCTAACCCCTAAATCTAACCCTAACCTGCCCCTAACCCTAACCTTAAACGTAACCGTAAACCTAATGCTAAACCTAACCCTAACCGTAACCGAAACCCTAACCATTACCCTAACACTAACACTAATCCTAACACTAACCCTAACACTTACCCTAACACTAACCCTAAACTGTAAAATCAAACCCTAACCCTAACACAAACCCTAACCCAAAATCTAAACCTAACCTTAACCCTAACCCTAACCCTAACCCATAACAATAACCCTAACCCTAATCGTAACCCTAACCCTAACACTAACTTCTAACCATAACCCTAACCCTAATCATAACCCTAAGACTAAATCTCACCCTAAACTCTAACACTAACCCTAAACGTAACCCTAACCCTAAACCTAAACCATATCATAACCCTAAACGTAACACTAAACCGAACCCAAAACCTAACCCTAACACTAAACCTAATCCTAAAACCTAACCCTAACCCTAACACTAAGCCTAACTCTAAAACTAACCATAACCCTAACCTTAACCTTAACCCTAACCCCAACCCTATCCCTAAACCTGACCCTAAACCTAACCCTAATCTAACCCTAACCCTAACCATAACCCTAACCCTTACCCTTACCCTAAACTTTAACCCTAACGCTAACCCTAACCCTAATCTCTAACTCTAAACGCTAACAATAAACCTAACCCTAAACCGAACCATAATCCTAAACCTAACCTTAACCCTAACCATAACGCTAACCCTAACCGTAACCCTGGTTTTAACCCTAAGCAGAATACTAACACTAATCCATAACCCTAACCTTAACCCTTACCATAACCCTAACACTAAATGTAAAACTAGCCCCTAACACTAACACTAACCCTATCCGTAATCCCTAACCCTAATCCTAACCCTAACACTAAAACTAGCCATAACCCTAAATGTAACACCAACACTAAACGTAACCCTAAACATAACTTTAACCATATCCTTAACACCTAACCCCTAACCCTAACCCAAACCCTAAACCTAACCATAACCCAACACTAACACTAATGCTAACCCTAAACCCTATCCATAACCCTCACCTTAACGCTAACCCAAAACCTACCTCTAATCCCTGTCCTAAACTTAACCCTAACCCTCAACCTAACCCTAAACCGAACACTAACCATAACCCTAAACATAACCTTAACCCTAACCCTCCCTACCTATAACCATAACCCTACACCAAAGTCTAACACTAACCCTAACTTTAACACTTAACCCTAAACCTTAACCCTAACGCTAACCCTAACCCTAAAATCTAACACTAAACCTATCCCTAAACAAAGCCTAATCATAACCATATCCCTAACACTCTAAAAGTAAACCATACCAAAACCCTAACCCTATCAATAACACTAACCCTAGCCCTAACCCTAACTTCTAACTCTAACCCTAACCCTTACACTATCCCTAACACTAAACCTAACCCTAACTGAAATCCTAACCCTAAAGCTAACCTCTAACCCTAACCCTGGCCCTTACACTAACCCAAACCCCTAGGCAAAACCTAACCCTAACCCTAACCCTAAACCTCACACTAACCCTAAACCTAACCCTAACCCTAAACCTAACCTTAACCCTAACCCTAACCCTAACCCTAACCCTAACATTCACCCTAACCCTGTCCCTAATCGCTAACCCTAACCATAACCATAACCCAAACACTAACACCAAAACCCTAACCCTAATCATAACACAAAACCTCACCTTAACCCTAACCCTAACCCTAGCTCTAATCCTAACCTTCTAACCCTAACCCTAACCCTAATTCTAACCCTAACCCTAACACCTAACCCTAACCCTAACCCTACCCTAACCGTAAACCTAATGCTAACCCTATCCCTAACCCTAACCCTATCAATAAACTAAACCCTAGCCCTAAAACTATCCCTAAACCTAATCCTAGAACTGAGCCGAACGCTAACACCAACTGTAAACTTAACACTAATCCATAACCATAACCCTAACCCAAACCCTAAAATTCACTCTAACCCTATCCCTACTCCCTAACCCTAACCCTAACCCAAACACTAAACCCGAAACCCTAACCCTAAACCTAACCCGAACCCTAATCCTAAACTTAAACCTAAACCTAACCCTAAACCTAACCATAACCCTAACCGTATCCCTGAGCCTAACCCTAACCCTAAAACTAACACGATCCCAAATTCATAACCTTAAACCTAACTCTAAAGCTAACCCTATCCCTAACCCTTACGATAAGCCTAAACCTAACCCTAAACCTAAACCCTATCCCTAATCGCTAACCCTAACCATAACCATAACCCAAACACTAACACTAAAACCCTAACCCTAATCGTAACACAAAAGCTCACCGTAACCCTAACCCTAACCCTAGCTCTAATCCTAACCATCTAACTCTAACCCTAACCCTAATTCTAACCCGAACCCTAACACTAACACCAACCCCTAACCCTAACCCTAAGCCCTAACCCTAACCCTAACCCTATCCCTAACCGTATACCTAATGCTAACCCTATCCCTAACCCTAAACCTATCAATAAACTGAACCCTAGCCCTAAATCTATCCCTAACCCTAATCCTAGAAATGAGCTTAAAACTAACTCTAACTGTAAACGTAACAGTAATCCATAACCCTAACCCTAACCCTAACCCTAAACTCACTCTAACCCTATCCCTAATTCCTAACTCTAACTCTAACCCTAACCAAAAGACTAACCCTGAAACCCTAACCTTAAACCTAACCCTAACATTAATCCTAACCTTCTAACCCTAACCCTAACCCTAGCCCTAACCCTAACTTCTAACTCTAACCCTAACCCTTACACTATCCCTAACACTAAACCTAACCCTAACTGAAATCCTAACCCTAAAGCTAACCTCTAACCCTAACCCTGGCCCTTACACTAACCCAAACCCCTAGGCAAAACCTAACCCTAACCCTAACCCTAAACCTCACCCTAACCCTAAACCTAACCCTAACCCTAAACCTAACCTTAACCCTAACCCTAACCCTAACCCTAACCCTAACATTCACCCTAACCCTGTCCCTAATCGCTAACCCTAACCATAACCATAACCCAAACACTAACACCAAAACCCTAACCCTAATCATAACACAAAACCTCACCTTAACCCTAACCCTAACCGTAGCTCTAATCCTAACCTTCTAACCCTAACCCTAACCCTAATTCTAACCCTAACCCTAACACCTAACCCTAACCCTAACCCTACCCTAACCGTAAACCTAATGCTAACCCTATCCCTAACCCTAACCCTATCAATAAACTAAACCCTAGCCCTAAAACTATCCCTAAACCTAATCCTAGAACTGAGCCGAACGCTAACACCAACTGTAAACTTAACACTAATCCATAACCATAACCCTAACCCAAACCCTAAAATTCACTCTAACCCTATCCCTACTCCCTAACCCTAACCCTAACCCAAACACTAAACCCGAAACCCTAACCCTAAACCTAACCCGAACCCTAATCCTAAACTTAAACCTAAACCTAACCCTAAACCTAACCATAACCCTAACCGTATCCCTGAGCCTAACCCTAACCCTAAAACTAACACGATCCCAAATTCATAACCCTAAACCTAACTCTAAAGCTAACCCTATCCCTAACCCTTACGATAAGCCTAAACCTAACCCTAAACCTAAACCCTATCCCTAATCGCTAACCCTAACCATAACCATAACCCAAACACTAACACTAAAACCCTAACCCTAATCGTAACACAAAAGCTCACCGTAACCCTAACCCTAACCCTAGCTCTAATCCTAACCATCTAACTCTAACCCTAACCCTAATTCTAACCCGAACCCTAACACTAACACCAACCCCTAACCCTAACCCTAAGCCCTAACCCTAACCCTAACCCTATCCCTAACCGTATACCTAATGCTAACCCTATCCCTAACCCTAAACCTATCAATAAACCGAACCCTAGCCCTAAATCTATCCCTAACCCTAATCCTAGAAATAAGCTTAAAACTAACTCTAACTGTAAACGTAACAGTAATCCATAACCCTAACCCTAACCCTAACCCTAAACTCACTCTAACCCTATCCCTAATTCCTAACTCTAACTCTAACCCTAACCAAAAGACTAACCCTGAAACCCTAACCTTAAACCTAACCCTAACATTAATCCTAACCTTCTAACCCTAACCCTAACCCTAGCCCTAACCCTAACGCTAAAACTAACCCTAACCCGAAACCCTAACCCTAACCCTAAGCCTAACACTAACACCTAACCCTAATCATAACCCTATCATTAAACCTAAACTTAATGCTAACCCTGTCCCTAACCCTAACCCAGACAATAAACCTAACCCTAAACCTAAAACTATCCCTAACCCTAATCATAATAGTGAGCCTAACACTAATCCTAAGCCTAAACCTAACCCTAATTCCTAACTCTAACCCTAACCAGAACAGTAAACCTAGTCCATAACCCTAACGTACACCTTTACAATAACCCTAACCCTAACAGTAACACTAACCCCTAAGCCTGACCCTAACCTTATCCCTAATCCCTAAGCCTAGCTCTAACAATAACACTAACCCTAACCATAAGCCAAAACATAACTGTAAACCTAACCCTAACCATAACCATATTCTTATCACCTAACCCATAACCCTAACCAAAACGCGAACCCTAAACCAAACCCTAAACCTAATAGTAACGCTGAACCTATCAGTATTCCGAAGCCTAACACTGACCCTATCCCTAACACCTAACCCCTAAATCTAACCCTAACCTGCCCCTAACCCTAACCTTAAACGTAACTGTAAACCTAATGCTAAACCTAACCCTAACCGTAACCGTAACCCTAACCATTACCCTAACACTAACACTAATCCTAACACTAACCCTAACACTTACCCTAACACTAACCCTAAACTGTAAAATCAAACCCTAACCATAACACAAACCCTAACCCAAAATCTAAACCTAACCTTAACCCTAACCCTAACCCTAACCCATAACAATAACCCTAACCCTAATCGTAACCCTAAACCTAACACTAACTTCTAACCTTAACCCTAACCCTAATCATAACCCTAAGACTAAATCTCACCCTAAACTCTAACACTAACCCTAAACGTAACCCTAACCCTAAACCTAAACCATATCATAACCCTAAACGTAACACTAAACCGAACCCAAAACCTAACCCTAACACTAAACCTAATCCTAAAACCTAACCCTAACCCTAACACTAAGCCTAACTCTAAAACTAACCATAACCCTAACCTTAACCTTAACCCTAACCCCAACCCTATCCCTAAACCTGACCCTAAACCTAACCCTAATCTAACCCTAACCCTAACCATAACCCTAACCCTTACCCTTACCCTAAACTTTAACCCTAACGCTAACCCTAACCCTAATCTCTAACTCTAAACGCTAACAATAAACCTAACCCTAAACCGAACCATAATCCTAAACCTAACCTTAACCCTAACCATAACGCTAACCCTAACCGTAACCCTGGTTTTAACCCTAAGCAGAATACTAACACTAATCCATAACCCTAACCTTAACCCTTACCATAACCCTAACACTAAATGTAAAACTAGCCCCTAACACTAACACTAACCCTATCCGTAATTCCTAACCCTAATCCTAACCCTAACACGAAAACTAGCCATAACCCTAAATGTAACACCAACACTAAACGTAACCCTAAACATAACCTTAACCATATCCTTAACACCTAACCCCTAACCCTAACCCAAACCCTAAACCTAACCATAACCCAACGCTAACACTAATGCTAACCCTAAACCCTATCCATAACCCTCACCTTAACGCTAACCCAAAACCTACCTCTAATCCCTGTCCTAAACCTAACCCTAACCCTCAACCTAACCCTAAACCGAACACTAACCATAACCCTAAACATAACCTTAACCCTAACCCTCCCTACCTATAACCATAACCCTACACCAAAGTCTAACACTAACCCTAACACTTAACCCTAAACCTTAACCCTAACGCTAACCCTAACCCTAAAATCTAACACTAAACCTATCCCTAAACAAAGCCTAATCATAACCATATCCCTAACACTCTAAAACTAAACCATACCGAAACCCTAACCCTATCAATAACACTAACCCTAGCCCTAACCCTAACTTCTAACTCTAACCCTAACCCTTACACTATCCCTAACACTAAACCTAACCCTAACTGAAATCCTAACCCTAAAGCTAACCTCTAACCCTAACCCTGGCCCTTACACTAACCCAAACCCCTAGGCAAAACCTAACCCTAACCCTAACCCTAAACCTCACACTAACCCTAAACCTAACCCTAACCCTAAACCTAACCTTAACCCTAACCCTAACCCTAACCCTAACCCTAACATTCACCCTAACCCTGTCCCTAATCGCTAACCCTAACCATAACCATAACCCAAACACTAACACCAAAACCCTAACCCTAATCATAACACAAAACCTCACCTTAACCCTAACCCTAACCCTAGCTCTAATCCTAACCTTCTAAACCTAACCCTAACCCTAATTCTAACCCTAACCCTAACACCTAACCCTAACCCTAACACCTAACCCTAACCCTAACCCTACCCTAATCGTAAACCTAATGCTAACCCTATCCCTAACCCTAACCCTATCAATAAACTAAACCCTAGCCCTAAAACTATCCCTAAACCTAATCCTAGAACTGAGCCGAACGCTAACACCAACTGTAAACTTAACACTAATCCATAACCATAACCCTAACCCAAACCCTAAAATTTACTCTAACCCTATCCCTACTCCCTAACCCTAACCCTAACCAAAACACTAAACCCGAAACCCTAACCCTAAACCTAACCCGAACCCTAATCCTAAACTTAAACCTAAACCTAACCCTAAACCTAACCATAACCCTAACTGTATCCCTGACCCTAACCCTAACCCTAAAACTAACACGATCCCAAATTCATAACCCTAAACCTAACTCTAAAGCTAACCCTATCCCTAACCCTTACGATAAGCCTAAACCTAACCCTAAACCTAAACCCTATCCCTAATCGCTAACCCTAACCATAACCATAACCCAAACACTAACACTAAAACCCTAACCCTAATCGTAACACAAAACCTCACCGTAACCCTAACCCTAACCCTAGCTCTAATCCTAACCATCTAACTCTAACCCTAACCCTAATTCTAACCCGAACCCTAACACTAACACCAACCCCTAACCCTAACCCTAAGCCCTAACCCTAACCCTAACCCTATCCCTAACCGTATACCTAATGCTAACCCTATCCCTAAACCTAAACCTATCAATAAACCGAACCCTAGCCCTAAATCTATCCCTAACCCTAATCCTAGAAATGAGCTTAAAACTAACTCTAACTGTAAACGTAACAGTAATCAATAACCCTAACCCTAACCCTAACCCTAAACTCACTCTAACCCTATCCCTAATTCCTAACTCTAACTCTAACCCTAACCAAAAGACTAACCCTGAAACCCTAACCTTAAACCTAACCCTAACATTAATCCTAACCTTCTAACCCTAACCCTAACCCTAGCCCTAACCCTAACGCTAAAACTAACCCTAACCCGAAACCCTAACCCTAACCCTAAGCCTAACACTAACACCTAACCCTAATCATAACCCTATCATTAAACCTAAACTTAATGCTAACCCTGTCCCTAACCCTAACCCAGACAATAAACCTAACCCTAAACCTAAAACTATCCCTAACCCTAATCATAATAGTGAGCCTAACACTAATCCTAAGCCTAAACCTAACCCTAATTCCTAACTCTAACCCTAACCAGAACAGTAACCCTAGTCCATAACCCTAACATTAACCTTTACAATAACCCTAACCCTAACAGTAACACTAACCCCTAGCCTGACCCTAACCTTATCCCTAATCCCTAAGCCTAGCTCTAACAATAACACTAACCCTAACCATAAGCCAAAACATAACTGTAAACCTAACCCTAACCATAACCATATTCTTATCACCTAACCCATAACCCTAACCAAAACGCGAACCCTAAACCAAACCCTAAACCTAATAGTAACGCTGAACCTATCAGTATTCCGAAGCCTAACACTGACACTATCCCTAACACCTAACCCCTAAATCTAACCCTAACCTGCCCCTAACCCTAACCTTAAACGTAACTGTAAACCTAATGCTAAACCTAACCCTAACCGTAACCGTAACCCTAACCATTACCCTAACACTAACACTAATCCTAACACTAACCCTAACACTTACCCTAACACTAACCCTAAACTGTAAAATCAAACCCTAACCATAACACAAACCCTAACCCAAAATCTAAACCTAACCTTAACCCTAACCCTAACCCTAACCCATAACAATAACCCTAACCCTAATCGTAACCCTAAACCTAACACTAACTTCTAACCTTAACCCTAACCCTAATCATAACCCTAAGACTAAATCTCACCCTAAACTCTAACACTAACCCTAAACGTAACCCTAACCCTAAACCTAAACCATATCATAACCCTAAACGTAACACTAAACCGAACCCAAAACCTAACCCTAACACTAAACCTAATCCTAAAACCTAACCCTAACCCTAACACTAAGCCTAACTCTAAAACTAACCATAACCCTAACCTTAACCTTAACCCTAACCCCAACCCTATCCCTAAACCTGACCCTAAACCTAACCCTAATCTAACCCTAACCCTAACCATAACCCTAACCCTTACCCTTACCCTAAACTTTAACCCTAACGCTAACCCTAACCCTAATCTCTAACTCTAAACGCTAACAATAAACCTAACCCTAAACCGAACCATAATCCTAAACCTAACCTTAACCCTAACCATAACGCTAACCCTAACCGTAACCCTGGTTTTAACCCTAAGCAGAATACTAACACTAATCCATAACCCTAACCTTAACCCTTACCATAACCCTAACACTAAATGTAAAACTAGCCCCTAACACTAACACTAACCCTATCCGTAATCCCTAACCCTAATCCTAACCCTAACACGAAAACTAGCCATAACCCTAAATGTAACACCAACACTAAACGTAACCCTAAACATAACCTTAACCATATCCTTAACACCTAACCCCTAACCCTAACCCAAACCCTAAACCTAACCATAACCCAACACTAACACTAATGCTAACCCTAAACCCTATCCATAACCCTCACCTTAACGCTAACCCAAAACCTACCTCTAATCCCTGTCCTAAACCTAACCCTAACCCTCAACCTAACCCTAAACCGAACACTAACCATAACCCTAAACATAACCTTAACCCTAACCCTCCCTACCTATAACCATAACCCTACACCAAAGTCTAACACTAACCCTAACTTTAACACTTAACCCTAAACCTTAACCCTAACGCTAACCCTAACCCTAAAATCTAACACTAAACCTATCCCTAAACAAAGCCTAATCATAACCATATCCCTAACACTCTAAAACTAAACCATACCGAAACCCTAACCCTATCAATAACACTAACCCTAGCCCTAACCCTAACTTCTAACTCTAACCCTAACCCTTACACTATCCCTAACACTAAACCTAACCCTAACTGAAATCCTAACCCTAAAGCTAACCTCTAACCCTAACCCTGGCCCTTACACTAACCCAAACCCCTAGGCAAAACCTAACCCTAACCCTAACCCTAAACCTCACACTAACCCTAAACCTAACCCTAACCCTAAACCTAACCTTAACCCTAACCCTAACCCTAACCCTAACCCTAACATTCACCCTAACCCTGTCCCTAATCGCTAACCCTAACCATAACCATAACCCAAACACTAACACCAAAACCCTAACCCTAATCATAACACAAAACCTCACCTTAACCCTAACCCTAACCCTAGCTCTAATCCTAACCTTCTAAACCTAACCCTAACCCTAATTCTAACCCTAACCCTAACACCTAACCCTAACCCTAACACCTTACCCTAACCCTAACCCTACCCTAATCGTAAACCTAATGCTAACCCTATCCCTAACCCTAACCCTATCAATAAACTAAACCCTAGCCCTAAAACTATCCCTAAACCTAATCCTAGAACTGAGCCGAACGCTAACACCAACTGTAAACTTAACACTAATCCATAACCATAACCCTAACCCAAACCCTAAAATTCACTCTAACCCTATCCCTACTCCCTAACCCTAACCCTAACCCTAACCCAAACACTAAACCCGAAACCCTAACCCTAAACCTAACCCGAACCCTAATCCTAAACTTAAACCTAAACCTAACCCTAAACCTAACCATAAACCTAACCGTAACCTTGAGCCTAACCCTAACCCTAAAACTAACACGATCCCAAATTCATAACCCTAAACCTAACTCTAAAGCTAACCCTATCCCTAACCCTTACGATAAGCCTAAACCTAACCCTAAACCTAAACCCTATCCCTAATCGCTAACCCTAACCATAGCCATAACCCAAACACTAACACTAAAACCCTAACCCTAATCGTAACACAAAACCTCACCGTAACCCTAACCCTAACCCTAGCTCTAATCCTAACCATCTAACTCTAACCCTAACCCTAATTCTAACCCGAACCCTAACACTAACACCAACCCCTAACCCTAACCCTAAGCCCTAACCCTAACCCTAACCATATCCCTATCCCTAACCGTATACCTAATGCTAACCCTATCCCTAACCCTAAACCTATCAATAAACCGAACCCTAGCCCTAAATCTATCCCTAACCCTAATCCTAGAAATGAGCCTAAAACTAACTCTAACTGTAAACGTAACAGTAATCCATAACCCTAACCCTAACTCTAACCCTAAACTCACTCTAACCCTATCCCTAATTCATAACTCTAACTCTAACCCTAACCCAAAGACTAACCCTGAAACCCTAACCTTAAACCTAACCCTAACATTAATCCTAACCTTCTAACCCTAACCCTAACCCTAGCCCTAACCCTAACGCTAAAACTAACCCTAACCCGAAACCCTAACCCTAACCCTAAGCCTAACACTAACACCTAACCCTAATCATAACCCTATCATTAAACCTAAACTTAATGCTAACCCTGTCCCTAACCCTAACCCAGACAATAAACCTAACCCTAAACCTAAAACTATCCCTAACCCTAATCATAATAGTGAGCCTAACACTAATCCTAAGCCTAAACCTAACCCTAATTTCTAACTCTAACCATAACCAGAACAGTAACCCTAGTCCATAACCCTAACATTAACCTTTACAATAACCCTAACCCTAACAGTAACACTAACCCCTAAGCCTGACCCTAACATTATCCCTAATCCCTAAGCCTAGCTCTAACAATAACACTAACCCTAACCATAAGCCAAAACATAACTGTAAACCTAACCCTAACCATAACCATATTCTTATCACCTAACCCATAACCCTAACCAAAACCCGAACCCTAAACCAAACCCTAAACCTAATAGTAACGCTGAACCTATCAGTATTCCGAAGCCTAACACTGACCCTATCCCTAACACCTAACCCCTAAATCTAACCCTAACCTGCCCCTAACCCTAACCTTAAACGTAACCGTAAACCTAATGCTAAACCTAACCCTAACCGTAACCGTAACCCTAACCATTACCCTAACACTAACACTAATCCTAACACTAACCCTAACACTTACCCTAACACTAACCCTAAACTGTAAAATCAAACCCTAAAACTAACACAAACCCTAACCCAAAATCTAAACCTAACCGTAACCCAAATCTTAACCCTAACCCTAACCCTAACCCATAACAATAACCCTAACCCTAATCGTAACCCTAACCCTAACACTAACTTCTAACCTTAACCCTAACCCTAATCATAACCCTAAGACTAAATCTCACCCTAAACTCTAACACTAACCCTAAACGTAACCCTAACCCTAAACCTAAACCATATCATAACCCTAAACGTAACACTAAACCTAACCCAAAACCTAACCCTAACACTAAACTTAATCCTAAAACCTAACCCTAACCCTAACACTAAGCCTAACTCTAAAACTAACCATAACCCTAACCTTACCCTTAACCCTAACCCCAACCCTATCCCTAAACCTGATCCTAAACCTAACCCTAATCTAACCCTAACCCTAACCATAACCCTAACCCTTACCCTTACCCTAAACTTTAACCCTAACGCTAACCCTAACCCTAATCTCTAACTCTAAATGCTAACAATAAACCTAACCCTAAACCGAACCATAATCCTAAACCTAACCTTAACCCTAACCATAACGCTAACCCTAACAGTAACCCTGGTTTTAACCCTAAGCAGAATACTAACACTAATCCATAACCCTAACCTTAACCCTTACCATAAGCCTAACACTAAATGTAAAACTAGCCCCTAACACTAACACTAACCCTATCCGTAATCCCTAACCCTAATCCTAACCCTAACACGAAAACTAGCCATAACCCTAAATGTAACACCAACACTAAACGTAACCCTAAACATAACCTTAACCATATCCTTAACACCTAACCCCTAACCCTAACCCAAACCCTAAACCTAACCATAACCCAACACTAACACTAATGCTAACCCTAAACCCTATCCATAACCCTCACCTTAACGCTAACCCAAAACCTACCTCTAATCCCTGTCCTAAACCTAACCCTAACCCTCAACCTAACCCTAAACCGAACACTAACCGTAACCCTAAACATAACCTTAACCCTAACCCTCCCTACCTATAACCATAACCCTAAACCAAAGTCTAACACTAACCCTAACTTTAACACTTAACCCTAAACCTTAACCCTAACGCTAACCCTAACCCTAACATCTAACACTAAGCCTATCCCTAAACAAAGCCTAATCATAACCATAACCCTAACACTCTAAAACTAACCCATAACGAAACCCTAACCCTATCAATAACACTAACCCTAGCCCTAACCCTAACTTCTAACTCCAACCCTAACCCTTACACTATTCCTAACACTAAACCTAGCCCTAACTGAAACCCTAACCCTAAAGCTAACCTCTAACCCTAACCCTAGCCCTTACCCTAATCCAAACCCCTACGCAAAACCTAACCCTAACCCTAACCCTAAACCTCATACTAACCCTAAAGCTAACCCTAACCCTAAACCTAACCTTAACCCTAAACCTAACCCTAACCCTAACCCTAACACTCACCCTAACCCTATCCCTAATCGCTAACCTTAACCATAACCATAACCCAAATACTAACACCAAAACCCTAACCCTAATCATAACACAAAACCTCACCGTAACCCTAACCCTAACCCTAGCTCTATTTCTAACCTTCTATCCCTGAACCTAACCCTAATTCTAACCCTGAAGCTAACACCTAACCCTAACCCTAACACCTAACCCTAACCCTAAACCTATCCCTAACCGTAAACCTAATGCTAACCCTATCCCTAACCCTAAACCTATCAATAAACTGAACCCTAGCCCGAAAACTATCCCTAAACCTAATCCTAGAAATGAGCCTAAAACTTACTCTAACTGTAAACGTAACAGTAATCCATAACCCTAACCCTAACCCTAACCCTAAACTCACTCTAACCCATCCCTAATTCCTAACTCTAACTCTAACCCTAACCCAAACACTAACCCTGAAACCCTAACCTTAAACCTAACCCTAACATTAACCCTAACCCTAACCCTAACCCAAACACTAAACCCGAAACCCTAACCCTAAACCGAACCCGAACCCTAATCCCAAACTTAACCCTAAACCTAACCCTAAACCTAACCATAACCCTAACCGTAACACTAAGCCTAACCCTAACCCTAAAACTAACACGTACCCAAATTCATAACCCTAAACCTAACTATAAACCTAACCCTAATCCCTAACCCTAACGATAAGCCTAAACCTAACCCTAAACCTAAACCCTATCCCTAATCGCTAACCCTAACCATAACCATAACCCAAACACTAACACCAAAATCCTAACCCTGATCGTAACACAAAACCTCACCATAACCCTAACCCTAACCCTAGCTCTAATCCTAACCATCTAACTCTAACCCTAACCCTAATTCTAACCCGAACCCGAACACTAACATGAACGCCTAACCCTAACCCTAAGCCCTAACCCTAACCCTAAACCTATCCCTAACCGTAAACCTAATGTTAACCCTATTCCTAACCCTAAACCTATCAATAAACCGAATCCTAGCCCGAAAACTATCCCTAACCCTAATCCTAGAAATGAGCCTAAAACTAACTCTAACTGTAAACGTAACAGTAATCCATAACCCTAACCCTAACCCTAACCCTAAACTCACTCTAACCCTATCCCTATTTCCTAACTCTAAATCTAACCCTAACCCAAACACTAACCCCGAAACCCTAACCCTAAACCTAACCCTAACATTAATCCTAACCTTCTAACCCTAACACTAACACTAGCACTACCCCTAACTCTAAAACTAACCCTAACCCGAAATCCTAACCCTAACCCTAAGCCTAACACTAACACCTAACCCTAACCATAACCCTATCATTAAACCTAAACTTAATGCTAACCCTGTCCCTAACCTTAACACAGACAATAAACCTAACCCTAAACCTAAAACTATCCCTAACCCTAATCATAATACTGAGCCTAACACTAACCCTAAGCCTAACCCTAACCCTAATTTCTAACTCTAACCCTAACCAGAACAGTAACCCTAGTCCATAACCCTAACATTAACCTTTACAATAACCCTAACCCTAACCGTAACACTAACCCCTAAGCCTGACCCTAACCTTATCGCTAATCCCTAAGCCTAGCTCTAACAATAACACTAACCCTAACCATAACCCTAAACATAACTGTAAACCTAACCCTAACCATAACCATATTCTTATCACCTAACCCATGGCGCTAAACAAAACCCGAACCCTAAACCTAACCCTAAACCTAATAGTAACCCTGAAACTATCAGACTTCCGAAGCCTAAACCTGACCCTATCCCTAACACCTAACCCCTAAACCTAACCCTAACCTGCCCCTAACCCTAACCTTAAACGTAACCGTAAACCTAAACCTAACCTTAAGCCTAACCCTAACCCTAACCATTACACTAACACTAACACTAATCCTAAACTCTAACCCTAACACTTACCCTAACCCTAACCCTAAACTGTAAAACCAAACCCTAACCCTAACACAAACCCTAAGCCAAAATCTAAACCTAACCCTAACCTAAATCCTAACACTAACCCTAACCCTAACCCTAACCCATAACAATAACCCTAACCCTAACCGTAACCCTAACCCTAACACTAACTTCTAACCTTAACCCTAACGCTAATCATAACCCTAAGACTAAATTTCACCCTAAACTCTAACACTAACCCTAAACGTAACCCTAACCCTAAACCTAAACCATATCATAACCCTAAACCTAACACTAAACCTAACCCAAAACCTAACGCTAACACTAACCCTAATCCTAAAACCTAACACTAACCCTAACACTAAGCCTAACTCTAAAACAAACCATAACCCTAACCTTAACCTTAACCCTAACCCCAACCCTATCCCTAAACCTGACCCTAAACCTAACCCTAATCTAACCCTAACCCTAACCATAACCCTAACCCTTACCCTTACCCTAAACTCTAACCCTACCGCTAACCCTAACCCTAATCTCTAACTCTAAACGCTAACAATAAACCTAACCCTAAACCGAACCATAAACCTAAACCTAACCTTAACCCTAACCATAACGCTAACCCTAACCGTAACCCTGGTTTTAACCCTAAGCAGAATACTAACACTAATACATAATCCTAACCTTAACCCTTACCATAACCCTAACACTAAATGTAAAACTAGCCCCTAACCCTAACACTATCCCTATCCGTAATCCCTAACCCTAATCCTAACCCTAACACTAAAACTAGCCATAACCCTAAATGTAACACCAACACTAAATGTAACCCTAAACATAACCTTAACCATATCCTTAACACCTAACCCCTAACCCTAACCCAAACCCTAAACCTAACCATAACCCTAACACTAACACTAATGCTAACCCTAAACCCTAACCATAACCCTCACCCTAACGCTAACCCAAAACCTACCTCTAATCCCTATCCTAAACCTAACCCTAACCCTAAACCTAACCCTAAACCGAACACTAACCGTAACCCTAAACATAACCTTAACCCTAACCCTCCCTACCTATAACCATAACCCTAAACCAAAGTCTAACACTAACCCTAACTTTAACACTTAACCCTAAACCTTAACCCTAACGCTAACCCTAACCCTAAAATCTAACACTAAACCTATCCCTAAACAAAGCCTAATCATAACCATATCCCTAACGCTGTAAAACTAAACCATACCGAAACCCTAACCCTATCAATAACACTAACCCTAGCCCTAACCCTAACTTCTAACTCTAACCCTAACCCTTACACTATCCCTAACACTAAACCTAACCCTAACTGAAACCCTAACCCTAAAGCTAACCTCTAACACTAACCATAGCCCTTACCCTAACACAAAACCCTACGCAAAACCTAACCCTAACCCTAACCCTAAACCTCACACTAACCCTAAACCTAAACCTAACCCTAAACCTAACCTTAACCCTAACCCTAACCATAACCATAACCCTAACACTCACCCTAACCCTATCCCTAATCGCTAACCCTAACCATAACCATAACCCACACACTAACACCAAAACCCTAACCCTAATCATAACACAAAACCTCACCGTAACCCTAACCCTAAACAAAGCTTTAATGCTAACCTTCTAACCCTAACCCGAACCCTAATCCTAACCCTAACCCTAACACCTAACCCTAACCCTAACAGCTAACCCTAACCCTAACCCTATCACTAACCATAAAACTAATGCTAACCCTAACCCTAGCCCTAACCCTATCAATAAACTAAACCCTAGCCCTAAAACTATCCCTAAACCTAATCCTAGAACTGAGCCTAACGCTAACGCTAACTGTAAACTTAACACTAATCCATAATCATAACCCTAACACAAACCCCAAAATTCACTCTAACCCTATCCCTACTTCCTAACCCTAACCCTAACCCTAACCCAAACACTAACCCCGAAACCCTAACCCTAAACCGAACCCGAACCCTAATCCCAAACTTAACCCTAAACCTAACCCTAAACCTAACCATAACCCTAACCGTAACACTAAGCCTAACCCTAACCCTAAAACTAACACGAACCCAAATTCATAACCCTAAACCTAACTCTAAACCTAACCCTAATCCCTAACCCTAACGATAAGCCTAAGCCTAACCCTAACCCTAAACCCTATCCCTAATCGCTAAGCCTAACCATAACCATAACCCAAACACTAATACCAAAATCCTAACCCTGATCGTAACACAAAACCTCACCATAACCCTAACCCTAACCCTAGCTCTAATCCTAACCATCTAACTCTAACCCTAACCCTAATTCTAACCCGAACCCGAACACTAACACCAACGCCTAACCCTAACACTAATCCCTAACCCTAACCCTAAACCTATCCCTAACCGTAAACCTAATGTTAACCGTATCCCTAACCCTAAACCTATCAATAAACCGAACCCTAGCCCGAAAACTATCCCTAACCCTAATCCTAGAAATGAGCCTAAAACTAACTCTAACTGTAAACGTAACAGTAATCCATAACCCTAACCCTAACCCTAACCCTAAACTCACTCTAACCCTATCCCTAATTCCTAACTCTAAATCTAACCCTAACCCAAACACTAACCCCAAACCCTAACCCTAAACCTAACCCTAACATTAATCCTAACCTTCTAACCGTAACACTAACACTAGCACTAACCCTAACTCTAAAACTAACCCTAACCCGAAATCCTAACCCTAACCCTAAGCCTAACACTAACACCTAACCCTAACCATAAACCTATCATTAAACCTAAACTTAATGCTAACCCTGTCCCTAACCCTAACCCAGACAATAAACCTAACCCTAAACCTAAAACTATCCCTAACCCTAATCATAATACTGAGCCTAACACTAACCCTAAGCCTAACCCTAACCCTAATTTCTAACTCTAACCCTAACCAGAACAGTAACCCTAGTCCATAACCCTAACATTAACCTTTACAATAACCCTAACCCTAACCATAACACTAACCCCTAAGCCTGACCCTAACCTTATCCCTAATCCCTAAGCCTAGCCCTAACAATAACACTAACCCTAACCATAACCCTAAACATAACTGTAAACCTAACCCTAACCATAACCATATTCTTATCACCTAACCCATGGTGCTAAACAAAACCCGAACCCTAAACCTAACCCTAAACCTAATAGTAACCCTGAAACTATCAGACTTCCGAAGCCTAACCCTGACCCTATCCCTAACACCAAACCCCTAAACCTAACCCTAAACTGCCCCTAACCCTAACCTTAAACGAAACCGTAAACCTAACCCTAACCTTAAGCCTAACCCTAACCCTAACCATTACACTAACACTAACACTAATCCTAAACTCTAACCCTAACACTTACCCTAACCCTAACCCTAAACTGTAAAACCAAACCCTAACCCTAACACAAACCCTAAGCCAAAATCTAAACCTAACCCTAACCTAAATCCTAACACTAACCCTAACCCTAACCCTAACCCATAACAATAACCCTAACCCTAACCGTAACCCTAAGCCTAACACTAACTTCTAACCTTAACCCTAACGCTAATCATAACCCTAAGACTAAATCTCACCCTAAACTCTAACACTAACGCTAAACGTAACCCTAACCCTAAACCTAAACCATATCATAACCCTAAACCTAACACTAAACCTAACCCAAAACCTAACCCTAACACTAAACCTAATCCTAAAACCTAACCCTAACCCTAACACTAAGCCTAACTCTAAAACTAACCATAACCCTAATCTTAACCTTAACCCTAACCCCAACCCTATCCCTAAACCTGACCCTAAACCTAACCCTAATCTAACCCTAACCCTAACCATAACCCTAACCCTTACCCTTACCCTAAACTCTAACCCTAACCCTAACCCTAACCCTAATCTCTAACTCTAAACGCTAACAATAAACCTAACCCTAAACCGAACCGTAAACCTAAACCTAACCTTAACCCTAACCATAACGCTAACCCTAACCGTAACCCTGGTTTTAACCCTAAGCAGAATACTAATACTAATACATAACCCTAACCTTAACCCTTACCATAACCCTAACACTAAATGTAAAACTAGCCCCTAACCCTAACACTAACCCTATCCGTAATCCCTAACCCTAATCCTAACCCTAACACTAAAACTAGCCATAACACTAAATGTAACACCAACACTAAACGTAACCCTAAACATAACCTTAACCATATCCTTAACACCTAACCCCTAACCCTAACCCAAACCCTAAACCTAACCATAACCCTAACACTAACACTAATGCTAACCCTAAACCCTAACCATAACCCTCACCCTAACGCTAACCCAAAACCTACCTCTAATCCCTATCCTAAACCTAACGCTAACCCAAACCCTAACCCTAAACCGAACAGTTAACGTAACCCTAACATAACATTAACCCTAACCCTCCCTACCTATAACCATAACCCTAAACCAAAGTCTAACAATAACGCTAACTTTAACACTTCACCCTAAACCTTAACCCTAACGCTAACCCTAAACCTAACATCTAACACTAAACCTATCCCTAAACAAAGCCTAATCATAACCATAACCCTAACACTCTAAAACTAACCCATACCGAAACCCTAACCCTATCAATAACACTAACCCTAGCTCTAACCCTAACTTCTAACTCTAATCCTAACCCTTACACTATCCCTAACACTAAACCTAACCCTAACTGAAACCCTAACCCTAAAGCTAACCTCTAACACTAACCGTAGCCCTTACCCTAACCCAAACCCCTATGCAAAAAATAACCCTAACCCTAACCCTAAACTTCACACTAACCCTAAACCTAACCCTAACCCTAAACCTAACCTTAACCCTAACCCTAACCCTAACCATAACCCTAACACTCACCCTAACCCTATCCCTAATTGCTAACCCTAACCATAACCATAACCCAAACACTAACACCAAAACCCTAACCCTAATCATAACACAAAACCTCACCGTAACCCTAACCCTAACCCTCGCTTTAATCTTAACCTTCTAACCCTAACCCTAACCCTAATCCTAACCCTAACCCTAACACCAAACCTTAACCCTAACACCTAACCCTAACCCTAACCCTATCCCTAACCGTAAACCTAATGCTAACCCTATCCCTAGCCCTAACCCTATCAATAAACTAAACCCTAGCCCTAAAACTATCCCTAAACCTAATCCTAGAACTGAGCCTAACGCTAACACTAACTGTAAACTTAACACTAATCCATGACCATAACCCTAACCCAAACCCCAAAATTCACTCTAACCCTTTCCCTACTTCCTAACCCTAACCCTAACCCTTACCCAAACACTAAACCGAAACCCTAACCCTAAACCGAACCCGAACCCTAATCCCAAACTTAACCCTAAACCTAACCCTAAACCTACCCATAATCCTAACCGTAACCCTAAGCTTAACCCTAACCCTAAAACTAACACGAACCCAAATTCATAACCCTAAACCTAACTCTAAACCTAACCCTAATCCCTAACACTAACGATAAGCCTAAACCTAACCCTAAACCTAAACCCTATCCCTAATCGCTAACCCTAACCATAACCATAACCCAAACACTAACACCAAAACCCTAACCCTAATCGTAACACAAAACCTCACCGTAACCCTAACCCTAACCCTAGCTCTAATCCTAACCATCTAACTCTAACCCTAACCCTAATTCTAATCCGAACCCGAACACTAACACCAACGCCTAACCCTAACCCTAAGCCCTAACCCTAACCCTAACCCTATCCCTAACCGTAAACCTAATGCTAACCCTATCCCTAACCCTAAACCTATCAATAAACCGAACTCTAGCCGAAAACTATCCCTAAACCTAATCCTAGAAATGAGCCTAAAACTAACTCTAACTGTAAACGTAACAGTAATCCATAACCCTAACCCTAACCCTAACCCTAAACTCACTCTAACCCTATCCCTAATTCCTAACTCTAACTCTAACCCTAACCCAAACACTAACCCCGAAACCCTAACCCTAACCCTAAGCCTAACACTAACACCTAACCCTAACCATCACTCTATTATTAAACCCAAACTTAATGCTAACCCTTTCCCTAACCCTAACCCTATCAATAAACTAAACCCTAGCCCTAAAACTATCCCTAAACCTAATCCTAGAACTGAGCCTAATGCTAACTCTACCTGTAAACTTAACACTAATCCATAACCATAACCCTAACCCAAACCCTAAAGCTCACTCTAACCCTATCCCTAATCCCTAACCCTAACCCGAACCCTAACCCAAACACTAACCCCGAAACCCTAACCCTAACCCTAACCCTAAACCTAACCATAAACCTAACCGTAACCCTAAGCCTAACCTTAACCCTAAAACTAACACGAACCCAAATTCATAACCCTAAACCTAACTCTAAACCTAACCCTAATCCCTAACCCTAACGATAAGCCTAAACATAACCCTAAACCTAAACCCTATCCCTAATCGCTAACCCTAACTATAACCATAACCCAAACACTAACTCCAAAACACTAACCCTAATCATAACACAACCCTAGCTCTAATCCTAACCTTCGAACTCTAACCCTGACCCTAATCCTAACCCGAACCCTAACACTAACAACTACCCCTAACCCTAACCCTAACACCTAATCCTAACCCTAACCCTATCCCTAACCGTAAACCTAATGCTAACCCTATCCCTAACCCTAAACCTATCAATAAACCGAACCCTAGCCCTAAAACTCTCCCTAACCCTAATCCTAGAACTGAGCCAAAAACTAACTCTAACTGTAAACCTAACCCTAATCCATAACCCTAACCCTAACCCTACCCCTAAACTCACTCTAACCCTATCCCTAATTCCTAACTCTAACTCTAACCCTAACCCAAACACTAACCCCGAAACCCTAACCCTAAACCTAACACTAACATTAATCCTAACCTTCTAACCCTAACACTAACCCTAGAACTAACCAAAACGCTAAAACTAACCCTAACCCAAAACACTAACCCTAACCCTAAGCCTAAAACTAACACCTAACTATAACCATAACCCTATCATTAAACCTAAACTTAATGCTAACCCTGTCCCTAACCCTAACCCAGACAATAAACTTAACCCTAAACCTAAAACTATCCCTAACCCTAATCATAATACTGAGCCTAACACTAAACCTAAGCCAAACCCTAACCCTAATTTCTAACTCTAACCCTAACCAGAAAAGTAACCCTAGTCCATAACCCTAACATTAACCTTTACAATAACCCTAACCCTAACAGTAACACTAACCCCTAAGCCTGACCCTAACCTTATCCGTAATCCCTAAGCCTAGCTCTAACAATAACACTAACCGTAACCATAACCCTAAATATAACTGTAAACCTAACCCTAACCATAACCATATTCTTATCACCTAACCCATAACCATAAACAAAACCCGAACCCTAAACCTAACCCTAAACCTAATAGTAACCCTGAACCTATCAGTCTTCTGAAGCCTAACCCGAACACTATCCCTAACACCTAACCCCTAAACATAACCCTAACATGCCCCTAACCCTAACCTTAAAGCTAACCGTAAACCTAACCCTAACCCTAACCCTAAACCTAACCCTAACCATTACCCTAACACTAACACTAATCCTAAACTCTAACGCTAACACTAATTCTAACCCTAACCCTAAACTGTAAAACCAAACCCTAACCCTAACACAAACCCTAACCCAAAATCTAAACCTAAACCTAACTTAATCCGAACCCTAAGCCTAAACCTAACCCTAACCCATAACAATAACACTAACCCTAACCGTAACCCTAACCCTAACACTAACTTCTAACTTTAACCCTAACCCTAATCATAACCCTAAGACTAAATCTCACCCTAAACTCTAACACTAACCCTAAACGTAACCCTAACCCTAAACCTAAACCATATCATAACCCTAAACGTAACACTAAACCTAACCCAAAACCTAACCCTAACACTAACCCTAATCCTAAAACCTAACCCTAACCCTAACACTAAGCCTAAATCTAAAACTAACCATAACCCTAAACTTAACCTTAACCTTAATCCCAACCCTATCCCTAAACCTGACCCTAAACCTTACCCTAATCTAACCCTAACCCTAACCATAACCCTAACACTTACCCTTACCCTAAACTCTAACCCTAATGCTAACCCTAAACCTAATCTCTAACTCTAAACGCTAACAATAAACCTAACCCTAAACCGAACCATAAACCTAAACCTAACCTTAACCCTAACCATAACGCTAACCCTAACCGTAACCCTGGTTTTAACCCTAAGCAGAATACTAACACTAATACATAACCCTAACCTTAACCATTACCATAACCCTAACACTAAATGTAAAACTAGCCCCTAACACTAACACTAACCCTATCCGTAATCCCTAACCCTAATTCTAACCCTAACACTAAAACTAGCCATAACCCTAAATGTAACACCAACACTAAACGTAACCCTAAACATAACCTTAACCATATCCTTAACACCTAACCCCTAACCCTAACCCAAACCCTAAACCTAATCATAACCGTAACACTAACATTAATGCTAACCCTAAACCCTATCCATAACCCTCACCCTAACGTTAACCCAAAACCTACCTCTAATCCCTATCCTAAACCTAACCCTAACCCTAAACCTAACCCTATACCGAACACTAACCGTAACCCTAAACATAACCTTAACCCTAAACCTCCCTACCTATAACGTTAACCCTAAACCAAAGTCTAACACTAACCCTAACTTTAACACTTAACCCTAAACCTTAACCCTAACGCTAACCCTAACCCTAACATCTAACACTAAACCTATCCCTAAACAAAGCCTAATCATAACCATAACCCTAACACTCTAAAACTAAACCATACCGAAACCCTAACCCTATCAATAACACTAACCCTAGCCCTAACCCTAACTTCTAACTCTAACCCTAACCCTTACACTATACCTAACACTAAACCTAACCCTAACTGAAACCCTAACACTAAAGCTAACCTCTAACCCTAACCCTAGCCCTTAACCTAACCCAAACCCCTACGCAAACCCTAACCCTAACCCTAACCCTAAACCTCACACTAACCCTAAACCTAACCCTAACCCTAAACCTAACATTAACCCTAACCCTAACCCTAACCCTAACCCTAACATTCACCCTAACCCTATCCCTAATCGCTAACCCTAAACATAACCATAACCCAAACACTAACACCAAAACCCTAACCCTAATCATAACACAAAACCTCACCGTAACCCTAACCCTAACCCTAGCTTTATTCCTAACCTTCTATCCCTAAACCTAACCCTAATCCTAACCCTAACCCTAACACCTAACCTTAACCCTAACACATAACCCTAGCCCAAACCCTATCCCTAACCGTAAACCTAATGCTAACCCTATCCCTAACCCTAACCCTATCAATAAACTAAACCCTAGCCCTAAAACTATCCCTAAACCTAATCCTAGAACAGAGCCTAACGCTAACACTAACTGTAAACTTAACACTAATCCATAACCATAACCCTAACCCAAACCCTAAAATTCACCCTAACCCTCTCCCTACTCCCTAACCCTAACCCTAACCCTAACCCAAACACTAAACCCAAAACCCTAACCCTAAACCTAACCCGAATCCTAATCCTAAACTTAAACCTAAACCTAACCCTAAACCTAACCATAACCCTAACCGTAACCCTGAGCCTAACCCTAACCCTAAAACTAACACGAACCCAAATTCATAACCCTAAACCTAACTCTAAAGCTAACCCTATCCCTAACCCTTACGATAAGCCTAAACCTAACCCTAAACCTAAACCCTATCCCTAATCGCTAACCCTAACCATAACCATAACCCAAACACTAACAACAAAACCCTAACCCTAATCGTAACACAAAACCTCACCGTAACCCTAACCCTAACCCTAGCTCTAATCCTAACCATCTAACTCTAACCCTAACCCTAATTGTAACCCGAACCCTAACACTAACACCAACCACTAACCCTAACCCTAAGCCCTAACCCTAACCCTAACCCTATGACTAAGCGTATACCTAATGCTAACCCTATCCCTAACCCTAAACCTATCAATAAACCGAACTCTAGCCCTAAATCTATCCCTAACCCTAATCCTAGAAATGAGCCTAAAACTAACTCTAACTGTAAACGTAACAGTAATCCATAACCCTAAACCTAACCCTAACCCTAAACTCACTCTAACCCTATCCCTAATTCCTAACTCTAACTCTAACCCTAACCCAAACACTAACACTGAAACCCTAACCTTAAACCTAACCCTAACATTAATCCTAACCTTCTAACCCTAACCCTAACCCTAGCCCTAACCCTAACGCTAAAACTAACCCTAACCCGAAACCTTAACCCTAACCCTAAGCCTAACACTAACACCTAACCCTAACCATAACCCTATCATTAAACCTAAACTTAATGCTAACCCTGTCCCTAACCCTAACCCAGACAATAAACCTAACCCTAAACCTAAAACTATCCCTAACCCTAATCATAATACTGAGGCTAACAGTAAACCTAAGCCTAACCCTAACCCTAATTTCTAACTCTAACCCTAACCAGAACAGTAACCCTAGTCCATAACCCTAACATTAACCTTTACAATGACCCTAACACTAACAGTAACACTAACCCCTAAGCCTGACCCTAACCTTATCCCTAATCCATAAGCCTAGCTCTAACAATAACACTAACCCTAACCATAAGCCTAAACATAACTGTAAACCTCACCCTAACCATAACCATATTCTCACCACCTAACCCATAACCCTAACGAAAACCCGAACCCTAAACCTAACCATAAACCTAATAGTAACGCTGAACCTATCAGTATTCCGAAGCCTAACCCTGACCCTATCCCTAACACCTAACCCCTAAACCTAACCCTAAAATGGCCCTAACCCTAACCTTAAACGAAACCGTAAACCTAATGCTAAAGCTAACCCTAACCGTAACCGTAACCCTAACCATTACCCTAACACTAACACTAATCCTAACACTAACCCTAACACTTAACCTAACCCTAACCCTAAACTGTAAAATCAAACCTTAACCCAAACACAAACCCTAACCCAAAATCTAAACCTAACCCTAACCCAAATCTTAACCCTAACCCTAACCCTAACCCATAACAATCACCCTAACCCTAACCGTAACCCTAACACTAACACTAACTTCTAACCTTAACCCTAACCCTAATCATAACCCTAAGACTAAATCTCACCCTAAACTCTAACACTAACCCTAAACGTAACCCTAACCCTAAACCTAAACCATATCATAACCCTAAACCTAACACTAAACATAACCCTAAACCTAACCCTAAAACCTAACCCTAACCCAAAACACTAACCCTAACCCTAAAACTAACCATAACCCTAACCTTAACCTTAACCCTAACCCCAACCCTATACCTATACCTGACCCTAAACCTAACCCTAATTTAACCCTAACCCTAACCATAACCCTAACCCTTACGCTTACCCTAAACTCAAACACTAACGCTAACCCTAACCCTAATCTCTAACTCTAAACCCTAACAATAAACCTAACCCTAAACCGAACCATAAACCTAAACCTAAACTTAACCCTAACCATAACGCTAACCCTAACCGTAACCCTAGTTTTAACCTTAAGCCGAATACTAACACTAATCCAGGACACTAACATTAACCCTTACCATAACCCTAACACTAAATGTAAAACTAACCCCTAACACTAACACTAACCCTATCCGTAATCCCTAACCCTAATCCTAACCCTAACACTAAAACTAGCCGTAAACCTAAATGTACCACCAACCCTAAACATAACCTTAACCATATCCTTAACACCTAACCCCTAACCCTAACCCAAACCCTAAACCTAACAATAACCCTAACACTAACACTAATGCCAACACTAAACACTAACCATAACCCTCACCCAAACGCTAACCCAAAACCTACCTCTAATCCCTATCCTAAACCTAACCCTAACCCTAAACCTAATCCTAAACCGTACACTAACCGTAACCCTAAACATAACCTTAACCCTAACCCTCCCAACCTATAACCATAACCCTAAACCAAAGTCTAACACTAACCCTAACTTTAACACTTAACCCTAAACCTTAACCCTAACCCTAACATCTAACAATAAACCTATCCCTAAACAAAGCCTAACCAAAACCCTAACCCTAACACTCTAAAACTAACCCATACCGAAACCCTAACCCTATCAATAACACTAACCCTAGCCCTAACCCTAACTTCTAACTCTAACCCTAACCCTTATACTATCCCTAACACTAAACCTAACCCTAACTGAAACCCTAACCCTAAAGCTAACCTCTAACCCTAACCCTAGCCCTTACCCTAACCCAAACAACTACTCAAAACCGAAACCTAATCCTAACCCTAAACCTCACACTAACCCTAAACCTAACCCTAACCCTAAACCTAACCTTAACCCCAACCCTAACCCTAACCCTAACACTCACCCTAACCCTATCCCTCATCGCTAACCCTAACCATAACCATAACCCAAACACTAACACCAAAACCCTAACCCTAATCATAACACAAAACCTCACCGTAACCCTTACCCTAACCCTAGCTCTAATCCTAACCTTCTAACCCTAACCCTAATCTTAACACTAACCCTAACACCTAACCCTAACCCTAACACCTAACCCTAATCCTAACCCTATCCCTAACCGTAAAGCTAATGCTAACCCTATCCCTAACCCTAACCGTATCAATAAACTGAACCCTAGCCCTAAAACTATCCCTAAACCTAATCCTAGAACTGACAGTAACGCTAACACTAACTGTAAACTTAACACTAATCCATAACCATAACCCAAACAGAAAGCCTAAAATTCACTCTAACCCTATCTCTACTCCCTAAACCTAACCCTAACCCAAACCCAAACACTAACCCCGAAACCCTAACCCTAAACCGAACCTGAAACCTAATACTAAACTTAACCCTAAACCTAACCCTAAACCTAACCATAACCCTAACCGTAACCCTAAGCCTAACCGTAACCCTAAAACTAACACGAACCCAAATTCATAACCCTAAACCTAACTCTAAACCTAACCCTAATCCCTAACCCTAACGATAAGCCTAAACCTAACCCTAAACCTAAACTCTATCCCTACACGCTAACCCTAACCATAACCAAAACCCAAACACTAACACCAAAACCCTAACCCTAATCGTAACACAAAACGTCACCGTAACCCTAACCCTAACCCTAGCTCTAATCCTAACCTTCTAACTCTAAACCTAACCCTAATCCTAACCCGAACCCTAACATTAACACCAACCCCTAACCCAAACCCTAAACCCTAACCCTAACCCTAACCCTATCCCTAACCGTAAACGTAATGCTAACCCTATCCCTAACCCTAAACCTATCAATAAACCGAACCCTAGGCCTAAAACTATCCCTCACCCTAATCCTAGAAATGACCCTAAAACTAACTCTAACTGTAAACTTAACCCTAATCCATAACCCTAACCCTAACCCTAACCCTAAACCTAACCCTAACATTAATCCTAACCTTCTAACCCTAACCCTAACCCTAGACCTAACCCTAACGCTAAAACTAACCCTAACCCGAAATCCTAACCCTAACCCTAAGCCTAACACTAACACCTAACCCTAACCATAACCCTATCATTAAACCTAAACTTAATGCTAACCCTGTCCCTAACCCTAACCCAGACAATAAACCTAACCCTAAACCTAAAACTATCCCTAACCCTAATCATAATACTGAGCCTAACACTAACCCTAAGCCTAACCCTAACCCTAATTTCTAACTCTAACCCTAACCAGAACAGTAACCCTAGTCCATAACCCTAACATTAACCTTTACAATAACCCTAACCCTAACAGTAACACTAACCCCTAAGCCTGACCCTAACCTTATCCCTAATCCCTAAGCCTAGCTCTAACAATAACACTAACCCTAACCATAACCCGAAATATAACTGTAAACCTAACCCTAACCATAACCATATTCTTATCACCTAACCCATAACCCTAACCAAAACCCGAACCCTAAACCTAACCCTAAACCTAATAGTAACGCTGAACCTATCAGTATCCAAAGCCTAACCCTGACCCTATCCCTAACAGCTAACCCCTAAACTTAACCCTAACCTTCCCCTAACCCTAACCTTAAATGTAACCGTAAACCTAATGCTAACCCTTAGCCTAACCATAACCGTAACCCTAACCATTACCGTAACACTAACACTAATCCTAAACTCTAACCCTAACACTTACCCTAACCCTAACCCTAAACTGTAAAACCAAACCCTAACCCTAACACAAACCCTAACCGAAAATCGAAACCTAACCCTAACCCAAATACTAACCCTAATCCTAACCCATAACAATAACCCTAACCCTAACCATAACCCTAACCGTAACACTAACTTCTAACCTTAACACTAACCCTAATCATAACCCTAAGACTAAATCTCACCCTAAACTCTAACACTAACCCTAACCGTAACCCTAACCCTAAACCTAAACCATATCATAACCCTAAACCTAACACTAAACCTAACCCTAAACCTAACCCTAAAACCTAACCCTAACCCTAACACTAACCCTAACCCTAAAACTAACCATAACCCTAACCTTAACCTTAAACGTAACCCCAACCCTATCCCTATACCTGACCCTAAACCTAACACGAATTTAACCCTAACCCTAACCCTAACCCTAACCCTAACCCATAACCCTAACCTTTACGCTTACCCTAAACTCAAACACTAACGCTAACCCTAACCCTATTCTCTAACTCTAAACGCTAACAATAAACCTAACCCTAAACCGAACCATAAACCTAAACCTAAACTTAACCCTAACCAAAACGCTAACCCTAACCGTAACCCTAGTTTTAACCTTAAGCTGAATACTAACACTAATCCATAACACTAACCTTAACCCTTACCATAACCCTAACACTAAAAGTAAAACTAGCCCCTAACACTAACACTAACCCTATCCGTAATCCCTAACCCTAATCCTAACCCTAACACTAAAACTAGCCGTAACCCTAAATGTACGACCAACACTAAACGTAACCCTAAACATAACCTTAACCATATCCTTAACACCTAACCCCTAACCCTAACCCAAACCCTAAACCTAACAATAACCCTAAAACTAACACTAATGCCAACACTAAACACTAACCATAACCCTCACCCAAACGCTAACCCAAAACCTACCTCTAATCCCTATCCTAAACCTAACCCTAACCCTAAACCTAACCCTAAACCGTACACTAACCCTAACCCTAAACATAACTTTAAACCTAACCCTCCCAACCTATAACCATAACCCTAAACCAAAGTCTAACACTAACCCTAACTTTAACACTTAACCCTAAACCTTAACCCTAACCCTAACATCTAACACTAAACCTATCCCTAAACAAAGCCTAACCAAAACCCTAACCCTAACACTCTAAAACTAACCCATACCGAAACCCTAACCCTATCAATAACACTAACCCTAGCAAAAACCCTAACTTCTAACTCTAACCCTAACCCTTATACTATCCCTAACACTAAACCTAACCCTAACTGAAACCCTAACCCTAAAGCTAACCTCTAACCCTAACCCTAGCCCTTACCATAACACAAACCCCGACTCAAAACCGAAACCTAACCCTAACCCTAAACCTAACCTTAACCCTAACCCTAACCCTAACCCTAACACTCACCCTAACCCTATCCCTCATCGCTAACCGTAACCATAACCATAACCCAAACACTAACACCAAAACCCTAACCCTAATCATAACACAAAACCTCACCGTAACCCTAACCCTAATCCTAGCTCTAATCCTAACCTTCTAACCCTAACCCTAATCCTAACCCTAACCCTAACACCTAACCCTAACCCTAACACCTAACCCTAACCCTAACACTATCCCTAACCGTAAACCTAATGCTAACCCTATCCCTAACCCTAACCCTATCAATAAACTAAACCCTAGCCCTAAAACTATCCCTAAACCTAATCCTAGAACTGAGCCTAATGCTAACACTAACTGTAAATTTAACACTAATCCATAACCATAAGCCTAACCCAAAGCCTAAAATACACTCTATCCCTATCCCTACTCCCTAAATCTAACCCTAACCCAAACCCAAACACTAACCCCGAAACCCTAACCCTAAACCTAACCCGAACCCTAATCCTGAACTTAACCCTAAACCTAACCCTAAACCTATCCATAACCCTAACCGTAACCCTAAGCCTAACCCTAACCCTAAAACTAACACGAACCCAAATTCATAACCCTAAACCTAACTCTAAACCTAACCCTAATCCCTAACCCTAACGATAAGCCTAAACCTAACCCTAAACCTAATCTCTATCCCTACTCGCTAACCCTAACCATAAACAAAACCCAAACACTAACACCAAAACCCTAACCCTAATCGTAACACAAAACCTCACCGTAACCCTAACCCTAACCCTAGCTCTAATCCTAACCTTCTAACTCTAAACCTAACCCTAATCCTAAATCGAACCCTAACACTAACACCAACCCCTAACCCAAACCCTAAACCCTAACCCTAACCCTAACCCTATCCCTAACCGTAAACCTAATGCTAACCCTATCCCTAACCCTAAACCTATCAATAAACCGAACTCTAGGCCTAAAACTATCCCTCAACCTAATCCTAGAAATGACCCTAAAACTAAATCTAACTGTAAACCTAACCCTAATCCATAACCCTAACCCTAACCCTAACCCTAAACCTAACCCTAACATTAATCCTAACCTTCTAACCCTAACCCTAACCCTAGCCCTAACCCTAACGCTAAAACTAACCCTAACCCGAAATCCTAAGCCTAACCATAACCCTATCATTAAACCTAAACTTAATGCTAACCCTGTCCCTAACCCTAACCCAGACAATAAACATAACCCTAAACCTAAAACTATCCCTAACCCTAATCTTAATACTGAGCCTAACACTAACCCTAAGCCTAACCCTAACCCTAATTTCTAACTCTAACCCTAACCAGAACAGTAACCCTAGTCCATAACCCTAACATTAACCTTTACAATAACCCTAACCCTAACAGTAACACGAACCCCTAAGCCTGACCCTAACCTTATCCCTAATCCCTAAGCCTAGCTCTAACAATAAAACTAACCCTAACCATAAGCCTGAACATATCTGTAAACCTAACCATAACCATAACCATATTCTTATCACCTAACCCATAACCCTAACCAAAACCCGAACCCTAAACCTAACCATAAACCTAATAGTAACGCTGAACCTATCAGTATTCCGAAGCCTAACCCTGACACTATCCCTAACACCTAACCCCTTAACCTAACCCTAACCTGCCCCTAACCCTAACCTTAAACATAACCGTAAACCTAATGCTAAACCTAACCCTAACCGTAACCGTTACCCTAACCATTACCCTAACACTAACACTAATCCTAAACTCTAACCTAACACTTACCATAACCCTAACCCTAAACTGTAAAACCAAAAACTAACCCTAACACAAACCCTAACCCAAAATCTAAACCTAACCCTAACCTAAATCCTAACACTAACCCTAACCCTAACCCTAACCCATAACAATAACCCTAACCCTAACCGTAACCCTAACCCTAACACTAACTTCTAACCTTAACCCTAACCCTAATCATAACCCTAAGACTAAATCTCACCCTAAACTCTAACACCAACCCTAAACGTAACCCTAACCCTAAACCTAAACCATATCATAACCCTAAACCTAACACTAAACCTAACCCAAAACCTAACCCTAACACTAAACCTAATCCTAAAACCTAACCCTAACCCTAACACTAAGCCTAACTCTAAAACTAACCATAACCCTAAACTTAACCTTAACCCTAACCCCAACCCTATCACTAAACCTGACCCTAAACCTAACCCTAATCTAACCCTAATTCTAACCATAACCCTAACCCTTACCCTTACCCTAAACTCTAACTCTAACGCTAACCCTAACCCTAATCTCTAACTCTAAACGCTAACAATAAACCTAACCCTAAACTGAACAATAAACCTAAACCTAACCTTAACCCTAACCATAACGCTAACCCTAACCGTAACCCTGGTTTTAACCCTAAGTAGAATACTAACACTAATCCATAACCCTAAACTTAACCCTTACCATAACCCTAACACTAAATGTAAAACTAGCCCCTAACCCAAACACTAACCCTATCCGTAATCCCTAACCCTAATCCTAACCCTAACACTAAAACTAGCCGTAACCCTAAATGTAACACCAACACTAAACGTAACCCTAAACATAACCTTAACCATATCCATAACACCTAACCCCTAACCCTAACCCAAACCCTAAACCTAACCATAACCCTAACACTAACACTAATGCTAACCCTAAACCCTAAACATAACCCTCACCCTAAGGCTAACCCAAAACCTACCTCTAATCCCTATCCTAAACCTAACCTTAACCCTAAACCTAACCCTAAACCGAACAGTAAACGTAACCCTAAACATAACCTTAACCCTAACCCTTCCTACCTATAACCATAACCCTAAACCAAAGTCTAACACTAACCCTAACTTTAACACTTAACCCTAAACCTTAACCCTAACGCTAACCCTAACCCTAACATCTAACACTAAACCTATCCCTAAACAAAGCCTAATCATAACCATAACCCTAACACTCTAAAACTAAACCATACCGAAACCCTAACCCTATAAATAACACTAACCCTAGCCCTAACCCGAACTTCTAACTCTAACCCTAACCCTTACACTATCCCTAACACTAAACCTAACCCTAACTGAAACCCTAACCCTAAAGCTAACCTCTAACACTAACCCTAGCCCTTACCCTAACCCAAACCCCTACGCAAAACCTAACCCTAACCCTAACCCTAAACCTCACTCTAACCCTAAACCTAACCCTAACCCTAAACCTAACCTTAACCCTAACCCTAACACTAATCCTAACACTAACACTCACCCTAACCCTATCCCTAATCGCTAACCCTAACCATAACCATAACCCAAACACTAACACCAAAACCCTAACCCTAATCATAACGCAAAACCTCACCGTAACCATAACCCTAACCCTAGCTCTAATCCTAACCTTCTAACCCTAACCCTAACCCTAATCCTAACCCTAACCCTAACACCTAACCCTAAACCTAACACCTAACCTTAACTCTAACCCTATCCCTAACCGTAAACCTAATGCTAACCCTATCCCTAGCCCTAACCCTATCAATAAACTAAACCCTAGCACTAAAACTATCCCTAAAACTAATCCTAGAAATGAGCCTAACGCTAACACTAACTGTAAACTTAACACTAATCCATAACCATAACCCTAACCCAAACCCCAAAATTCACTCTAACCCTATCCCTACTCCCTAACCCTAACCCTAATCCTAACCCAAACACTAAACCCGAAACCCTAACCCTAAACCTAACCCGAACACTAATCCTAAACTTAACCCTAAACCTAACCCTAAAACTAACCATAACCCTAACCGTAACCCTAAGCTTAACCCTAACCCTAAAACTAACACGAACCCAAATTCATAACCCTAAACCTAACTCTAAACCTAACCCTAATCCCTAACCCTAACGATAAGCCTAAACCTAACCCTAAACCTAAACCCTATCCATAATCGCTGACCCTAACCATGACCATAACCCAAACACTAACACCAAAACCCTAACACTAATCGTAACACAAAACCTCACCGTAACCCTAACCCTAACCCTAGCTCTAATCCTAACCATCTAACTCTAACCCTAACCCTAATTCTAACCCGAACCCGAACACTAACACCAACGCCTAACCCTAACCCTAAGCCCTAACCCTAACCCTAAACCTATCCCTAACCGTAAACCTAATGCTAACCCTATCCCTAGCCCTAACCCTATCAATAAACTAAACCCTAGCACTAAAACTATCCCTAAACCTAACCCTAACCCTAACCCTAACCCTAACACCAACTGTAAACTTAACACTAATCCATAACCATAACCCTAACCCAAACCCTAAAATTCACTCTAACCCTATCCCTACTCCCTAACCCTAACCCTAACCCTAACCCAAACACTAAACCCGAAACACTAACCCTAAACCTAACCCGAACACTAATCCTAAACTTAAACCTAAACCGAAACCTGAACCTAACCATAACCCTAACCGTAACCCTGAGCCTAACCCTAACCCTAAAACTAACACGATCCCAAATTCATAACCCTAAACCTAACTCTAAAGCTAACCCTATCCCTAACCCTTACGATAAGCCTAAACCTAACCCTAAACCTAAACCCTATCCCTAATCGCTAACCCTAACCATAACCATAACCCAAACACTAACACTAAAACCCTAACCCTAATCGTAACACAAAACCTCCCTGTAACCCTAACCCTAACCCTAGCTCTTATCCTAACCATCTAACTCTAACCCTAACCCTAATTCTAACCCGAACCCTAACACTAACACCAACCCCTAACCCTAACCCTAAGCCCTAACCCTAACCCTAACCCTATCCCTAACCGTATACCTAATGCTAACCCTATCCCTAACCCTAAACCTATCAATAAACCGAACCCTAGCCCTAAATCTATCCCTAACCCGAATCCTAGAAATGAGCCTAAAACCAACTCTAACTGTAAACGTAACAGTAATCCATAACCCTAACCCTAACCCTAACCCTAAACTCACTCTAATCCTATCCCTAATTCCTAACTCTAACTCTAACCCTAACCCAAACACTAACCCTGAAACCCTAACCTTAAACCTAAACCTAACATTAATCCTAAACTTCTAACCCAAACCCTAACCCTAGCCCTAACCCTAACGCTAAAACTAACCCTAACCCGAATCCCTAACCCTAACCCTAAGCCTAACACTAACACCTAACCCTAACCATAACCCTATCATTAAACCTAAACTTAATGCTAACCCTGTACCTAACCCTAACCCAGACAATAAACCTAACCATAAACCTAAAACTATCCCTAACCCTAATCATAATACTGAGCCTAACACTAATCCTAAGCCTAACCCTAACCCTAATTTCTAACTCTAACCCTAACCAGAACAGTAACCCTAGTCCATAACCCTAACATTAACCTTTACAATAACCCTAACCCTAACAGTAACACTAACCCCTAAGCCTGACCCTAACCTTATCCCTAATCCCTAAGCCTAGCTCTAACAATAACACTAACCCTAACCATAACCCTAAATATAACTGTAAACCTAACCCTAACCATAACCATATTCTTATCACCTAACCCATAACAATAAACAAAACCCGAACCCTAAACCTAACCCTAAACCTAATGGTAACCCTGAACTTATCAGTCTTCTGAAGCCTAACCCAGACCCTATCCCTAACACCTAACCCCTAAACCTAACACTAACATGCCCCTAACCCTAACTTTAAACGTAACCGTAAACCTAACCCTAACCCTAACCCTAAACCAAACCCTAACCATTACCCTAACACTAACACTAATCCTAAAATCTAACCCTAACACTTACTCTAACCCTAACCCTAAACTGTAAAACCAAACCCTAACCCTAACACAAACCCTAACCCAAAATCTAAACCTAACCCTAACTTAATCCTAAACCTAACCCTAACCCTAACCCTAACCCTAACCCATAACAATAACCCTAACCCTAACTGTAACCCTAACCCCAACCCTAACCCTAACCCTAACCCTAACCCTAACCCTAACCCTAATCATAACCCTAAGACTAAATCTCACCCTAAACTCTAACACTAACCCTAAACGTAAACCTAACCCTAAACCTAAACCATATCATAACCCTAAACCTAACACTAAACCTAACCCAAAACATAACCCTAACACTAACCCTAATCCTAAAACCTAACCCTAACCCTAACACTAAGCCTAACTCTAAAACTAACCATAACCTTAACCTTAACCTTATCCCTAACCCCAACCCTATCCCTAAACCTGACCCTAAACCTAACCCTAATCTAACCCTAACCCTAACCATGTCCCTAACCCTTACCCTTACCCTAAACTCTAACCCTAACGCTAACCCTAACCCTAATCTCTAACTATAAACGCTGACAATAAACCTAACCCTAAACCGAACCATAAACCTAAACCTAACCTTAACCCTAACCATAACGCTAACCCTAACCGTAACCCTGGTTTAAACCCTAAGCAGAATACTAACACTAATCCATAACCCTAACCTTAACCCTTACCATAACCCTAACACTAAATGTAAAACTAGCCCCTAACACTAACACTAACCCTATCCGTAATCCCTAACCATAATCCTAACCCTAACACTAAAACTAGCCGTAACCCTAAATGAAACACCAACACTAAACGTAACCCTAAACATAACCTTAACCATATCCTTAACACCTAACCCCTAACCCTAACCCAAACCCTAAACCTAACCATAACCCTAACACTAACATTAATGCTAACCCTAAACCCTATCCATAACCCTCACCTTAACGCTAACCCAAAACCTACCTCTAATCCCTGTCCTAAACCTAACCCTAACCCTCAACCTAACCCTAAACCGAACACTAACCGTAACACTAAACATAACCTTAACCCTAACCCTCCCTACCTATAACCATAACCCTAAACCAAAGTCTAACACTAACCCTAATTTTAACACTTAACCCTAAACCTTAACCCTAACGCTAACCCTAACCCTAAAATCTAACACTAAACCTATCCCTAAACAAAGCCTAATCATAACCATATCCCTAACACTTTAAAACTAAACCATACCGAAACCCTAACCCTATCAATAACACTAACCCTAGCCCTAACCCTAACTTCTAACTCTAACCCTAACCCTTACACTATCCCTAACACTAAACCTAACCCTAACTGAAATCCTAACCCTAAAGCTAACCGCTAAACATAACCCTGGCCCTTACACTAACCCAAACCCCTAGGCAAAACCTGACCCTAACCCTAACCCTAAACCTCACACTAACCCTAAACCTAACCCTAACCCTAAACCTAACCTTAACCCTAACGCTAACCCTAACCCTAATCCTAACCCTAACACTCACCCTAACACTATCCCTAATCGCTAACCCTAACCATAACCATAACCCAAACACTAACACCAAAACCCTAACCCTAATCATAACACAAAACCTCACCGTAACCCTAACCCTAACCCTAGCTCTAATCCTAACCTTCTAACCCTAACCCTAATCCTAACCCTAACCCTAACACCTTAGCCTAACCCTAACACCTAACCCTAACCCTAACCCTATCCCTAACCGTAAACCTAAAGCTAACCCTATCCCTAGCCCTAACCCTATCAATACACTAAACCCTAGCCCTAAAACTATCCCTAAACCTAATCCTAGAACTGAGCCTAACGCTAACACTAACTGTAAACTTAACACTAATCCATAACCATAACCCTAACCCAAACCACAAAATTCACTCTAACCCCGTCCCTACTCCCTAACCCTAACCCTAAACCTAACCCAAACACTAAACCTGAAACCCTAACCCTAAACCGAACCCGAACCCTAATCCTAAACTTAACCCTAAACCTAACCCTAAAAGTAACCATAACCCTAACCGTAACCCTAACCTTAACCCTAACCCTAAAACTAACACGAACCCAAATTCATAACCCTAAACCTAACTCGAAACCTAACCCTCATCCCTAACCCTAACGATAAGCCTGAACCTAACCCTAAACCTAAACCCTATCCCTAATCGCTAACCCTAACCATAACCATAACCCAAACACTAACACCAAAACCCTAACCCTAATCGTAACACAAAACCTCACCGTAACCCTAACCCTAACCCTAGCTCTAATCCTAACCATCTAACTCTAACCCTAACCCTAATTCTAACCCGACGCTAACACTAACACCAACCCCTAAACCTAACCCTAAGCCCTAACCCTAAGCCTAACCCTATCCCTAACCGTATACCTAATGCTAACCCTATCCCTAACCCTAAACCTATCAATAAACCGAACCCGAGGCCAAAATCTATCCCTAACCCTAATCCTAGAAATGAGCCTAAAACTAACTCTAACTGTAAACGTAACAGTAATCCATAACCCTAACACTAACCCTAACCCTAAACTCACTCTAACCCTATCCCTAATTCCTAACTCTAACTCTAACCCTAACCCAAACACTAACCCCGAATCCCTAACCCTAAACCTAACCCTAACATTAATCCTAACCTTCTAAACCTAACCCTAACCCTAGCCCTAACAGTAACGCTAAAACTAACACTAACCCGAAACCCTAACCCTAACCCGAAGCCTAACACTAACACCTAACCCCAACCATAACCCTATCATCAAAGCTAAAGCTAATGCTAACCCTGTCCCTAACCCTAACCCAGACAATAAACCTAACCCTAAACCTAAAACTATCCCTAACCCTAATCATAATACTGAGCCTAATACTAACCCTAAACCTATCAATAAACCGAACCTTAGCCCTAAAACTATACCTAACCCTAATCCTAGAAATGAGCCTAAAACTAACTCTAACTGTAAACGTAACAGTAATCCATAACCCTAACCCTAACCCTACCCCTAAACTCACTCTAACACTGTCCCTAATTCCTAACTCTAACTCTAACCCTAACCCAAACAGTAACCCCGAAACCCTAACCCTAAACCTAACCCTAACATTAATCCTAACCTTCTAACCCTAACCCTAACCCTAGAACTAACCCTAACGCTAAAACTAACCCTAACCCAAAACACTAACCCTAACCCTAAAACTAACCATAACCCTAACCTTAACCTTAACCCTAACCCCAAACCTATCCCTATACCTGACCCTAAACCTAACCCTAATCTAACCCTAACCCTAACCATAACCCTAACCCTTACCCTTACCCTAAACTCTAACCCTAACGCTAACCCTAACCCTAATCTCTAACTCCAAACGATAACAATAAATCTAACCCTAAACCGAACCCTAATCCTAAACCTAACCTTAACCCTAACCATAACGCTAACCCTAACCGTAACCCTGGTTTTAACCCTAAGCCAAATACTAACACTAATCCATAACATTAACCTTAACCCTTACCATAACCCTAACAGTAAATGTAAAACTAGCCCCTAACCCTAACACTAACCCTATCCGTAATCCCTAACCCTAATCCTAACCATAACACTAAAACTAGCCATAACCCTAAATGTAACACCAACACTATATGTAACCCTAAGCATAACTTTAACCATATCCTTAACACCTAACCCCTAACCCTAACCCAAACCCTAAACCTAACCATAACCCTAACACTAACACTAATGCTAACCCTAAACCCTAACCATAACCCTCACCCTAACGCTAACCCAAAACATACCTCTAATCCCTATCCTAAACCTAACCATAACCCTAAACCTAACCCTAAACCGAACAGTAACCGTAACCCTCAACATAACCTTAACCCTAAGCCTCCCTACCTATAACCATAACCCTAAACCAAAGTCTAACACTAACCCTAACTTCAACACTTAACCCTAAACTTTAACTCTAACGCTAACCCTAACCATAACCCTAACATCTAACACTAAACCTATCCCTAAACAAAGCCTAACCATAACCATAACCCTAACACTCTAAAACTAACCCATACCTAAACCCTAACCCTATCAATAACACTAACCCTAGCCCTAACCCTAACTTCTAACTCTAACCCTAACCCTTACACTATCCCTAACTAACACTAAACCTAACTCTAACTGAAACCCTAACCCTAAAGCTAACCTCGAACCCTAACCCTAGCCCTTACCCTAAACCAAAACCCTACGCAAAACCTAACCCTAACTCTAACCCTAAACCTCACATTAACACTAAACCTAACATTAACCCTAAACCTAACATTAACCCTAACCCTACACCTAACCCTAACCCTAACCCTATCCCTAGTCGCTAACCCTAACCATAACCATAACCCAAACACTAACACCAAAACCCTAATCCTAATCACAACACAAAACATCACCGTAACCCTAACCCTAACCCTAGCTCTAATCCTAACCTTCTAGCCCTGACCCTAACCCTAATTCTAACACTAACCCTAACAACTAACCCTAACCCTAACACCTAACACTAACCCTAGCCCTATCCCTAACCGTAAACCTAATGCTAACCCTATCCCTAACCCTAACCCTATCAATAAACTAAACCCTAGCCCTAAAACTATCCCTAAACCTAATCATAGAACAGAGCCTAACGCTAACTCTAACTGTAAACTTAACGCTAATCCATAACCGTAACCCTAACCCAAACCCTAAAACTCACTCTAACCCTATTCCTAATCGCTAACCCTAACCCTAACCCTAACCCAAACACTAACCCTGAATCCCTAACCCGAAACCTAACCCGAAGCCTAATCCTAAACTTAACCGTAACCCTAACCCGAAACCTAACCATAACCCTAACCGTAACCCTAAGCCTAACCCTAAACCTAACACTAACACGAACACAAATTCATAACCCTAAACCTAACTCTAATCCTAACTCTAACCCTAATCCCTAACCCTTACGATAAGCCTAACCCTAACCCAAAACCTAGACCCTATCCCTAATCGCTAACCGTAACCATAACCATAACCCAAACACTAACACCAAAACCCTAATTCTAATCATAACACAAAACCTCACCGTAACCCTAACCCTAACCCTAGCTCTAATCCTAACCTTCTAACTCTAAACCTAACCCTAATCCTAACCCGAACCCTAACACGAACACCTACCCCTAACCCTAACCCTAACCCCTAACCCTAACCCTAAACCTATCCCTAACCGTAAACCTAATGCTAACCCTATTCCTAACCCTAAACCTATCAATAAACCGAACCCTAGCCCTAAATCTATCCCTAACCCTAATCCTAGAAATGAGCCTAAAACTGACTCTAACTGTAAACGTAACAGTAATCCATAACCCTAACCCTAACTCTACCCCTAAACTCACTCTAACCCTGTCCCTAATTCCTAACTCTACCTCTAACCCTAACCCAAACAGTAACCCCGAAACCATAACCCTAAACCTAACCCTAACATTAATCCTAACCTTCTAACCCTAACCCTAACCCTAGCCCTAACCCTAACGCTAAAACTAACCCTAACCCGAACCCTAACCCTAACCCGAAGCCTAACACCAACACCTAACCCTAAACATAACCCTATCATTAAACCTAAACTTAATGATAACCCTGTCCCTAACCCAGAAAAAAACCTAACCCTAAACCTAAAACTATCCCTAACCCTAATCATAATACTGACCTAACACTAACCCTAAGCCTAACCCTAACCCTAATTTCTAACTCTAACCCTAACCAGAACAGTAACCCTAGTCTATAACCCTAACATTAACCTTTACAATAACCCTAACCCTAACCGTAACACTAACCCCTAAGCCTGACCCTAACCTTATCCCTAATCCCTAAGCCTAGCTCTAACAATAACACTAACCCTAACCATAACCCTAAACATAACTGTAAAGCTAACCCTAACCATAACCATATTCTTATCACGTAAACCATAACCCTAACCAAAACCCGAACCCTAAACCTAAACCTAAACCTAATAGTAACGCTGAAACTATCAGTATTCCGAAGCCTAACCCTGACACTATCCCTAACACCTAAGCCCTAAACCTAACCCTAACCTGCCCTTAAGCCTAACCTTAAACGTAACCGTAAACCTAACCCTAACCCTAAGCCTAACGCTAACCATTACCCTAACACTAACACTAATCCTAAACTCTAACCCTAACACTTACCCTAACCCTAACCCTACACTGTAAAACCAAACCCTAACCCTAACACAAACCCTAACCCAAAATCGAAAGCTAACCCTAACCCAAATCCTAACTCTAACCCTAACCCTAAACCATAACAATAACCCTAACCCTAACCGTAACCCTAACCCTAACACTAACTTCTAACCTTAACCCTAACCCTAATCATAACCCTAAGACTAAATATCACCCTAAACTCTAACACTAACCCTAAACGTAACCCTACCCCTAAACCGAAACCATATCATAACCCTAAACCTAACACTAAACCTAACCCAAATCCTAACCCTAACACTAAACCTAACCCTAAAACCTAACCCTAACCCTAACACTAACCCTAACCCTAAAACTAACCATAACCCTAACCTTAACCTTTAAACTAACCCCAACCCTATCCCTAAACCTGAACCTAAACCTAACCCTAATCTCACCCTAACCCTAACGCTAACCCTAACCCTAATCTCTAACTCTAAACGCTAACAATAAACCTAACCCTAAACCGAACCATAAACCTAAAGCTAACCTTAACCTTAACCATAACGCTAACCCTAACCATAACCCTGGTTTTAACCCTAAGCCGAATATTAACACTAATCCATAACCCTAAACTTAAGCCTTACCATAACCCTAACACTAAACGTAAAACTAGCCCCTAAACCTAACACTAACCCTATCCATAATCCCTAACCCTAATCCTAACACTAACACTAAAACTAGCCATAACCCTAAATGTAACACCAGCACTAAACGTAACCCTAAACATAACCTTAACCATATCCTTAACACCTAACCCCTAACCCTAACCCAAACCCTAAACCTAACCATAACCCTAACACTATCACTAATGCTAACCCTAAACCCTAACCATAACCCTCACCCTAACGCTAACCCAAAACCTACCTCTAATCCCTATCATAAACCTAACCCTAACCCTAAACCTAACCCTAAACCGAACACTAACCGTAACCCTAAACATAACCTTAACCCTAACCCTCGCTACCTACAACCATAACCCTAAACCAAAGTCTAACACTAACCCTAACTTTAACACTTAACCCTAAACCTTAACCTAACGCTAACCCTAACCCTAACATCTAACACTAAACCTATCCCTAAACAAAGCCTAACCATAACCCTAACCCTAACACTCAAAAACTAACCCATACCGAAACCCTAACCCTATCAATAACACTAACCCTAGCCCTAACCCTAACTTCTAACTCTAACCCTAACCCTTACACTATCCCTAACACTAAACCTAACCCTAACTGAAACCCTAACCCTAAAGCTAACCTCTAACCCTAACCCTAGCCCTTACCCTAACCCAAACCCCTATGCAAACCTAACCCTAAACCTAACCCTAAACCTCACACTAACCCTAAACCTAACCCTAACCCTAAACCTAACGTTAACCCTAACGCTAACCCTAACCCTAACACTCACCCTAACCCTATCCCTAATCGCTAACCCTAACCATAAGCATAACCCAAACACTAACACCAAAACCCTAACCCTAATCATAACACAAAACCTCACCGTAACCCTAACACTAACCCTAGCTCTAATCCTAACTTTCTAGCCCTGACCCTAACCCTAATCCTAACCCTAACCCTAACACCTTAGCCTAACCCTAACACCTAACCCTAACCCTAACCCTATCCCTAACCGTATACCTAACGCTAACCCTATCTCTAACCCTAACCCTATCAATAAACTAAACCCTAGCCCTAAAACTATCCCTAAACCTAATCCTAGAACTTAGCCTATCGCTAACTCTAACTGTAAACTTAACGCTAATCCATAACCATAACCCTAAACCAAACCCTAAAAGTCACTCTAACACTATCCCTAATTCCTAACCCTAACCCTAACCCTAACCCAAACACTAACCCCGAAACCCTAACCCTAAACCTAACCCGAACCCTAAGACGAAACTTAACCCTAACCCTAACCCTAAACCTAAACATAACCCTAACCGTAACCCTAAGACTAACCCTAACCCTAACCCTAACCCTAACCCTAATCCATAACCCTAACCCTAACCCTAACCCTAAACTCACTCTAACCCTATCCCTAAGCCCTAACCCTAACCCTAACCCTAACCCAAACTCTAACCCCGAAACCCTAACCCTATACCTAATCCTAACATTAATCCTAACCTTCTAACCCTAACCCTAACCCTAGACCTAACCCTAACGCTGATACTAACCCTAACCCGAAACCCTAACCTTAACCCTAAACCTAACCCGAACCCTAATCCTAAACTTAACCCTACACCTAACCTTAAACTTAACCATAACCCTAACCGTAACCCTAAGCCTAACCTTAACCCTAAAACTAACAGGAACCCAAATTCATAACCCTAAACCTAACTCTAAACATAACCCAAATCCCTAACCCTAACGATAAGCCTAAACCTAACCCTAACCCTAACCCTAACCCTAACCCTAACCCTAACTATAACCATAACCCAAACACTAACTCCAAAACCATAACCCTAATTGTAACACAACCCTAGCTCTAATCCTAACCTTCTAACTCTAACCCTAACCCTAATCCTAACACGAACCCTAACACTAACACCTACCCCTAACCCTAACCCTAAGCCCTAACCCTAACACTAACCCTATCCCTAACGGTAAACCTTATGCTAACCCTATCCCTAACACTAAAACTATCAATAAACCGAACCCTAGCCCTAAAACTATCCCTAACCCTAATCCTAGAACTGAGCCTAAAACTAACTCTAACTGTAAATCTAACCCTAATCCATAACCCTAACCCTAACCCTACCCCTAAACTCACTCTAACACTATCCCTAATCCCTAACCCTAACCCTAACCCTAACCCAAACACTAACCATTACACTAACACTAACACTAACACTAATCCTAAACTCTAACCCTAACACTTACCCTAACCCTAACCCTAAACTGTAAAACCAAACCCTAACCCTAACACAAACCCTAACCCAAAATTTAAACCTAACCCTAACTTAATCCTAACCCTAACCCTAACGCTATACCTAACCCATAACAATTACCCTAACCCTAACCGTAACCCTAACACTAACACTAACTTCTAACCATAACCCTAACCCTAATCATAACCCTAAGACTAAATATCACCCTAAACTCTAACACTAACCCTAAACGTAACCCTAACCCTAAACCTAAACCATATCATAACCTTAAACCTAACACTAAACCTAACCAAAAACCTAACCCTAACACTTAACCTAATCCTAAAACCTAACCCTAACCCTAACACTAAGCCTAACTCTAAAACTAACCATAAGCCTAACCTTAATCTTAACCCTAACCCCAAACCTATCCCTAAACCTGACCATAAACCTAACCCTAATCTAACCCTAACCCTAACCATAACCCTAACCCTTACCCTTACCCTAAACTCTAACCCTAACGCTAACCCTAACCCTAATCTCTAACTCTAAACACTAACAATAAACCTAACCCTAAACTGAACCATAAACCTAAACCTAACCTTAACCCTAACCATAACGCTAACCCTAACTGTAACCCTAGTTTTAACCCTAAACAGAATACTAACACTAATCCATAACCCTAATCTTAACCCTTACCATAACCCTAACACTAAATGTAAAACTAGCCCCTAACCCTAACACTAACCCTATCCGTAATCCCTAATCCTAATCCTAACCCTAACACTAAAACTAGCCATAACCCTAAATGAAACACCAACACTAAACGTAACCCTAAACATAACCTTAACCATATCCTTAACACCTAACCCCTAACCCTAACCCAAACCCTAAACCTAACCATAACCCTAACACTAGCATTAATGCTAACCCTAAACCCTAGCCATAACCCTCACCCTAACGCTAACCCAAAACCTACCTCTAATCCCTATCCTAAACCTAACCCTAACCCTAAACCTAACCCTAAACCGAACACTAACCGTAAGCCTAAACATAACCTTAACCCTAACCTCCCTACCTATAACCATAACCCTAAACCAAATTCTAACACTAACCCTAACTTTAACACTTAACCCTAAACCTTAACCCTAACGCTAACCCTAACCCTAACATCTAACACTAAACCTATCCCTAAACAAAGCCTAATCATAACCATAACCCTAACACTCTAAAACTAAACCATACCGAAACCCTAACCCTATCAATAACACTAACCCTAGCCCTAACCCTAACTTATAACTCTAACCCTAACCCTTACACTATCCCTAACACTAAACCTAGCCCTAACTGAAACCCTAACCCTAAAGCTAACCTCTAACCCTAACCCTAGCCCTTACCCTAACCCAAACCCCTACGCAAAACTTAACCCTAACCCTAACCCTAAACCTCACACTAACCCTAAAGCTAACCCTAACCCTAAACCTAATCTTAACCCTAACCCTAACCCTAACCCTAACCCTAACACTCACCCTAACCCTATCCCTAATGGCTAACCCTAACCACAACCATAACCCAAACACTAGCACCAAAACCCTACCCCTAATCATAACACAAAACCTCACCGTAACCCTAACCCTAACCCTAGCTCTATTCCTAACCTTCTATCCCTGAACCTAACCCTAATCCTAACCCTAACCCTTACACCTAACCCTAACCCTAACACCTAACCCTAACTCTAACCCTATCCCTAACCGTAAACCTAATGCTAACCCTATCCCTAACCCTAACCCTATCAATAAACTAAACCCTAGACCTAAAACTATCCCTAAACCTAATCCTAGAACTGAGCCTAACGCTAACTCTAACTGTAAACTTAACACTAATCCATAACCATAACCCTAACCAAAAACCTAAAACTCACTCTAACCCTATCCCTAATCCCTAACCCTAACCCGAACCGTAAACCAAACACTAACCCCGAAACCCTAACCCTAAACCTAATCTGAACACTAATACCAAGCTAAACCCTAAACATAACCCTAAACCTAACCATAAACCTAACCATAACCCTAAGCCTAACCTTAACCCTAAAACTAACACAAACCCAAATTCATAACCCTAAACCTAACTCTAAACCTAACCCTAATGCCTAACCCTAACGATAAGCCTAAACCTAACCCTAATCCTAAACCCTATCCCTAATCGCTAAACCTAACTATAACCATAACCCAAACACTAACACCAAAACACTAACCCTAATCATAACACAACCCTAGCTCTAATCCTAACCTTCTAACTCTAACCCTAACCCTAATCCTAACCCGAACCCTAACACTAACACCTACCCCTAACCCTAACCCTAACCCCTACCCCTACCCCTAACCCTATCCCTAACCGTAAAGCTAATGCTAACCCAATCCCTAACCCTAAACCTATCAATAAACCGAACCCTAGCCCTAAAACTATCCCTAGCCCTAATCCTAGAACTGAGCGAAAAACTAACTCTAACTGTAAACCTAACCCTAATCCATGACCCTAACCCTAACCCTACCCCTAAACTCACTCTGACCCTATCCCTAATCCCTAACCCTAACCCTAACCCTAACCCAAACACTAACCCCGAAACCCTAACCCTAAACCTAACCCTAACATTAATCCTAACCTTCCTACCCTAACCCTAACACTAGCCCTAACCCTAACGCTAAAACTAACCCTAACCCGAAACCCTAACCCTAACCCTAAGACTAACACTAACACCTAACCCTAAACATAACCCTATCATTAAACCTAAAGCTAATGCTAACCCTGTCCCTAACCGTAACCCAGACAATAAACCTAACCCTAAACCTAAAACTATCCCTAACCCTAATCATAATACTGAGCCTAACACTAACCCTAAGCCTAACCCTAACCCTAATTTCTAACTCTAACCCTAACCAGAACAGTAACCCTAGTCCATAACCCTAACATTAACCTTTACAATAACCCTAACCCTAACCGTAACACTAACCCCTAAGCCTGACCCTAACCTTATCCCTAATCCCTAAGCCTAGCTCTAACAATAACACTAACCCTAACCATAACCCTAAATATAACTATAAACCTAACCCTAACCATAACCATATTCTTATCACCTAACCCATAACAATAAACAAAACCCGAACCCTAAACCTAACCCTAAACCTAATAGTAACCCTGAACCTATCAGTCTTCTGAAGCCTATCCCGGACCGTGTCCCTAACACCTAACCCCTAAACCTAACCCTAATCTGCCCCTAACCCTAACCTTAAACGTAACCGTAAACCTAACCCTAACCCTAAACCTAACCCTAACCATAACCCGAACCATTACACTAACACTAACACTAATCCTAAAGTCTAACCCTAACACTTACTCTAACCCTAACCCTAAACTGTAAAACCAAACCCTAACCCTAACACAAAGCCTAACCCAAAATCTAAACCTAACCCTAACTTAATCCTAACCCTAACCCTAACCCTAACCCATAACAATTACCCTAACCCTAACCGTAACCCTAACCCTAACACTAACTTCTAACCTTAACCCTAACCCTAATCATAACCCTAAGACTAAATCTCACCCTAAACTCTAACACTAACCCTAAACGTAACCCTAACCCTAAACCTAAACCATATCATAACCCTAAACCTAACACTAAACCTAACCCAAAACCTAACCCTAACACTAAACCTAATCCTAAAACTTAACCCTAACCCTAACACTAAGCCTAACTCTAAAACTAACCATAAGCCTAACCTTAATCTTAACCCTAACCCCAACCCTATCCCTGAACCTGACCCTAAACCTAACCCTAATCTAACCCTAACCCTAACCATAGCCCTAACCCTTACCCTTACCCTAATCTCTAACCCTAACGCTAACCCTAACCCTAATCTCTAACTCTAAACGCTAACAATAAACCTAACCCTAAACCGAACCATAAACCTAAACCTAACCTTAACCCTAACCATAACGCTAACCCTAACCGTAACCCTGGTTTTAACCCTAAGCAGAATACTAACACTAATCCATAACCCTAACCTTAACCCTTACCATAACCCTAACACTAAATGTAAAACTAGCCCCTAACCCTAACACTTACCCTATCCGTAATCCCTAACCCTAATCCTAACCCTAACACTAAAACTAGCCATGACCCTAAATGAAACACCAACACTACACGTAACCCTAAACATAACCTTAACCATATCCTTAACACCTAACCCCTAACCCTAACCCAAACCCTAAACCTAACCATAACCCTAACACTAACATTAATGCTAACCCTAAACCCTAACCATAACCCTCACCCTAACGCTAACCCAAAACCTAACTCTAATCCCTATCATAAACCTAACCCTAACCCTAAACCTAACCCTAAACCGAACACTAACCGTAACCCTAAACATATCCTTAACCCTAACCCTCCCTACCTATAACCATAACCCTAAACCAAAGTCTAACACTAACCCTGACTTTAACACTTGACCCTAAACCTTACCCTAACGCTAACCCTAACCCTAACATCTAACACTAAACCTATCCCTAAACAAAGCCTAATCATAACCATAACCCTAACACTCTAAAACTAACCCGTACCGAAACCCTAACCCTATCAATAACACTAACCCTAGCCCTAACCCTAACTTCTAACTCTAACCCTAACCCTTACACTATACCTAACACTAAACATAGCCCTAACTGAAACCCTAACCCTAAAGCTAACCTCTAACCCTAACCCTAGCCCTTACCCTAACCCAAACCCCTACGCAAAACCTAACTCTAACCCTAACCCTAAACCTCACACTAACCCTAAAGCTAACCCTAACCCTAAACCTAAACTTAACCCTAAACCTAACCCTAACCCTAACCCTAACCCTAACACTCACCCTAACCCTATCCCTCATCGCTAACCCTAACCATAACCATAACCCAAACACTAACACCAAAACCCTAACCCTAATCATAACACAAAACCTCACCGTAACCCTAACCAGAAAACCTAGCTCTATTCCTAACCTTCTATCCCTAACCCTAACCCTAATCCTAACCCTAACCCTAACACCTAACCCTAACCCTAACACCTAAACCTAAACCTAACCCTATCCCTAACCGTAAACCTAATGCTAACCCTATCCCTAACCCTAACCCTATCAATAAACTAAACCCTAGCCCTAAAACTATCCCTAAACCTAATCCTAGAACAGAGCCTAACGCTAACACTAACTGTAAACTTAACACTAATCCATAACCATAACCCTAACCCAAACCCTAAAATTCACTCTAACCCTATCCCTACTACCTAACCATAACCCTAACCCTAACCCAAACACTAAACCCGAAACCCTAACCCTAAACCTAACCCGAACCCTAATCCTAAACTTAAACCTAAACCTAAACCTAAAACTAACCATAACCCTAACCGTAACCCTGAGCCTAACCTTAACCCTAAAACTAACACGAACCCAAATTCATAACCCTAAACCTAACTCTAAACCTAACCCTAATCCCTAACCCTAACGATAAGCCTAAACCTAACCCTAAACCTAAACCCTATCCCTAATCGCTAACCCTAACCATAACCATAACCCAAACACTAACACCAAAACCCTAACCCTATTCGTAACACAAAACCTCACCATAACCCTAACCCTAACCCTAGCTCTAATCCTAACCATCTAACTCTAACCCTAACCCTAATTCTAACCCGAACCCGAACACTAACACCAACGCCTAACCCTAACCCTAAGCCCTAACCCTAACCCTAACCCTATCCCTAACCGTATACCTAATGCTAACCCTATCCCTAACCCTAAACCTATCAATATACCGAACCCTAGCCCTAAATCTATCCCTAACCCTAATCCTAGAAATGAGCCTAAAACTAACTCTAACTGTAAACGTAACAGTAATCCATAACCCTAACCCTAACCCTAACCCTAAACTCACTCTAACCCTATCCCTAATTCCTAACTCTAACTCTAACCCTAACCCAAACACTAACCCTGAAACCCTAACCTTAAACCTAACCCTAACATTAATCCTAACCTTCTAACCCTAACCCTAACCCTAGCCCTAACCCTAACGCTAAATCTAACCCTAACCCGAAACCTTAACCCTAACCCTAAGCCTAACACTAACACCTAACCCTAACCATAACCCTATCATTAAACCTAAAGCTAATGCTAACCCTGTCCCTAAACCTAACCCAGACAATAAACGAAACCCTAAACCTAAAACTATCCCTAACCCTAATCATAATACTGAGCCTAACACTAACCCTAAGCCTAACCCTAAAACTAATTTCTAACTCTAACCCTAACCAGAAAAGTAAGCCTAGTCCATAACCCTAACATTAACCTATACAATGACCCTAACCCTAACAGTAACACTAACCCCTAAGACTGACCCTAACCTTATCCCTAATCCCTAAGCCTAGCTCTAACAATAACACTAACGCTAACCATAAGCCTGAACATAACTGTAAACCTAACCCTAACCATAACCATATTTTATCACCTAACCCATAACCCTAACCAAAACCCGAACCCTAAACCTAAACCTAAGCCTAATAGTAACGCTGAACCTATCTGTATTCCGAAGCCTAACCCTGACCCTATCCCTAACACCTAACCCCTAAACCTGACCCTAACCTGCCCCATCCCTAACCTTAAACGTAACCGTAAACCTAATGCTAAACCTAACCCTAACCTTAACCGTAACCCTAACCATTACCCTAAAACTAACACTGATCCTAACTCTAACACTAACACTTACCCTAACCCTAACCCTAAACTGTAAAACCAAACCCTAACCCTAACACAAACCCTAACCCAAAATCTAAACCTAACCCTAACCCAAATCCTAACCCTAACCCTAACCCTAACCCTAACCCATAACAATAACCCTAACCCTAAACGTAACCCTAACCCTAACACTAACTTGTAACCTTAACCCTAACCCTAATCATAACCCTAAGACTAAATCTCACCCTAAACTCTAACACTAACCCTAAAAGTAACCCTACCAATAAACTTAACCTAACCATATCATAAACCTAAACCTAACACTAAACCTAACCCAAAACCTAACCCTAAAATTAACCTAACCCTTAAACCTAACCCTAACCATAACCCTAAGCCTAACCCTAAAACTAACCATAATCCTAACCTTAACCTTAACCCTAACCCCAACCCTATCCCTAAACCTGACCCTAAACCTAACCCTAATCTAACCCTAACCGTAACCATAACCCTAACACTTACCCTTACCCTAAACTCTAACCCTAACGCTAACCCTAACCCTAATCTCTAACTCTAAACGCTAACAATAAACCTAACCATAAACTGAGCCATAAACCTAAACCTAACCTTAACCCTAACCATAACGCTAACCTTAACCGTAACCCTAGTTTTAACCCTAAGCCGAATACTAACACTAATCCATAACCCTAAACCTAACCCTAACCATAACCACATTCTTATCACCTAACCCATAACCCTAACCAAAACCCGAACCCTAAACCTAACCCTAAACCTAATAGTACCCCTGAACCTATCAGTCTTCCGAAGCCTAACCCTGACCCTATCCCTAACACCTGACCCCAAATCCTAACCCTAACCTGCCCCTAACCCTAACCTTAAATGTAACCGTAAACCTAACCCTAAACCTAACCCTAACCCTAACCATTACCCTAACACTAACACTAATCCTAAACTCTAACCCTAACACTTACCCTAACCCTAACCCTAAACTGTAAAACCAAACCCTAACCCTAACACAAACCCTAACCCAAAATCTAAACCTAACCCTAACCTAAATCCTAACCCTAACACTAACCCTAAACCTAACCCATAACAATAACCCTAACCCTAACCGTAACCCTAACCCTAACACTAACTTCTAACCTAAACCCTAAACCTAATCATAAACCTTAGACCAAATCACACCCTAAACTCTAACACTAACCCTAAACGTAACCCTAACCCTAAACCTAAACCATATCATAACCCTAAACCTAACACTAAACCTAACCCAAAACCTAACCCTAACACTAAACCTAATCCTAAAACCTAACCCTAACCCTAACACTAAGCCTAACTCTAAAACTAACCATAAGCCTAACCTTAACCTTAACCCTAACCCCAACCCTATCCCTAAACCTGACCCTAAACCTAACCCTAATCTAACCCTAACCCTAACCATAACCCTAACCCTTACCCTTACCCTAAACTCTAACCCTAACGCTAACACTAACCCTAATCTCTAACTCTAAACGCTAACAATAAACCTAACCCTAAACTGAACCATAAACCTAAACCTAACCTTAACCCTAACCATAACGCTAACCCTAACCGTAACCCTGGTTTTAACCCTAAGCAGAATACTAACACTAATTCATAACCTTAACCTTAACCCTTACCATAACCCTAACACTAAATGTAAAACTAGCCCCTAACCCTAACACTAACCCTATCCGTAATCCCTAACCCTAATCCTATCCCTAACAATAAAACTAGCCGTAACCCTAAATGAAACATCAACACTAAAGGTAAACCTAAACATAACCTTAACCATATCCTTAACACCTAACCCCTAACCCTAACCCAAACCCTAAACCTAACCATAACCCTAACACTAACACTAATGCTATCACTAAACCCTAACCATAACCCTCACCCTAACGCTAACCCAAAACCTACCTCTAATCCCTATCATAAACCTAACCCTAACCCTAAACCTAACCCTAAACCGAACACTAACCATAACCCTAAACATAACCTTAACCCTAACCCTCCCTACCTATAACCATAACCCTAAACCAAAGTCTAACACTAACCCTAACTTTAACACTTAACCCTAAACCTTAAACCTAACCCTAACATCTAAAACTAAACCTATCCCTAAACAAAGCCTAACCATAACCCTAACCCTAACACTAAAACTAACCCATACCGAAACCCTAACCCTATCAATAACACTAACCCTAGCCCTAACCCTAACTTCTAACTCTAACCCTAACCCTTACACTATCCCTCACACTAAACCTAACCCTAACTGAAACCCTAACCCTAAAGCTAAACTCTAAACCTAACCCTAGCCCTTACCCTAACCCAAACCCCTTTGCCAAACCTAAACCTAACACTAACCCTAAACCTCACACTAACCCTAAACCTAACCCTAACCCTAAACCTAACATTAACCCTAACCCTAACCCTAACCCTAACCCTAACACTCACCCTAACCCTATCCCTAATTGCTAACCCTAACCATAACCATAACCCAAACACTAACACCAAAACCCTAACCCTAATCATAACACAAAACCTCACCGTAACCCTAACCCTAACCCTAGCTCTAATCCTAACCTTCTATCCCTGACCCTAACCCTAATCCTAACCCTAACCCTAACACCTAACCCTAACCCTAACACCTGACCCTAACCCTAACCCTATCCCTAACCGTAAACCTAATGCTAACCCTATCCCTAACCCTAACCCTATCAATAAACTAAACCCTAGCCCTAAAACTATCCCTAAACCTAATCCTAGAACTGAGCCTAACACTAACTCTAACTGTAAACTTTACACTAATCCATAACCATAACCCTAACCCAAACACTAAAATTCACTCTAACCCTATCCCTAATCCCTAACCCTAACCCTAACTCTAACCCAAACATTCACCCCGAAACCCTAACCCTAAACATAACCCGAACCCTAATCCTAAATTAACCCTACACCTAACGCTAAACTTAACAATCAACCTAACCTTAACCCTAAGCCTAACCTTAACCCTAAAACTAACAGGAACCCAAATTCATAACCCTAAACCTAACTCTAAACATAACCCTAATCCCTAACCCTAACGATAAGCCTAAACCTAACCCTAAACCTAAACCCTATCCCTAATCGCTAACCCTAACTATAACCATAACTCAAATACTAACTCCAAAACCATAACCCTAATCGGAACACAACCCTAGCTCTAATCCTAACCTTCTAACTCTAGCCCTAACCCTAATCCTAACCCGAACCCTAACACTGACACCTACACCTAACCCTAACCCTAAGCCCTAACCCTAACCCTAACCCTATCCCTAACGGTAAACCTTATGCTAACCCTATCCCTAACCCTAAACCTATCAATAAACCGAACCCTAGCCCTAAAATTATCCCTAACCCTAATCCTACAACTGAGCCTAAAACTAACTCTAACTGTAAACCTAACCCTAATCCATAACCCTAACCTTAACCCTTACCATAAACCTATCACTAAATGTAAAACTAGCCCCTAACCCTAACACTAACCCTATCCGAAACCCCTAACCCTAATCCTAACCCTAAAACTAAAACTAGCCATAACCCTAAATGTAACACCAACACTAAACGTAACCCTAAACATAACCTTAACCATATCCTTAACACCTATCCCCTAACCCTAACACTTAACCCTAAACCTTAACCCTAACCCTAACATCTAACACTAAACCTATCCCAAAACAAAGCCTAACCATAACCCTAACCCTAACACTAAAACTAACCCATACCGAAACCCTAACCCTATCAATAACACTAACCCTAGCCCTAACCATAACTTCTAAACCTAACCCTAACCCTTACACTATCCCTAACACTAAACCTAACCCTAACTGAAACCCTAACCCTAAAGCTAACCTCTAAACCTAACCCTAGCCCTTACCCTAACCCAAACCCCTACGCAAAACCTAACTCTAACCCTAACCCTAAACCTCACACTAACCCTAAAGCTAACCCTAACCCTAAACCTAAACTTAACCCTAAACCTAACCCTAACCCTAACCCTAACCCTAACACTCACCCTAACCCTATCCCTCATCGCTAACCCTAACCATAACCATAACCCAAACACTAACACCAAAACCCTAACCCTAATCATAACACAAAACCTCACCGTAACCCTAACCCTAACCCTAGCTCTATTCCTAACCTTCTATCCCTAACCCTAACCCTAATCCTAACCCTAACCCTAACACCTAACCCTAACCCTAACACCTAAACCTAAACCTAACCCTATCCCTAACCGTAAACCTAATGCTAACCCTATCCCTAACCCTAACCCTATCAATAAACTAAACCCTAGCCCTAAAACTATCCCTAAACCTAATCCTAGAACAGAGCCTAACGCTAACACTAACTGTAAACTTAACACTAATCCATAACCATAACCCTAACCCAAACCCTAAAATTCACTCTAACCCTATCCCTACTACCTAACCATAACCCTAACCCTAACCCAAACACTAAACCCGAAACCCTAACCCTAAACCTAACCCGAACCCTAATCCTAAACTTAAACCTAAACCTAAACCTAAAACTAACCATAACCCTAACCGTAACCCTGAGCCTAACCTTAACCCTAAAACTAACACGAACCCAAATTCATAACCCTAAACCTAACTCTAAACCTAACCCTAATCCCTAACCCTAACGATAAGCCTAAACCTAACCCTAAACCTAAACCCTATCCCTAATCGCTAACCCTAACCATAACCATAACCCAAACACTAACACCAAAACCCTAACCCTAATCGTAACACAAAACCTCACCATAACCCTAACCCTAACCCTAGCTCTAATCCTAACCATCTAACTCTAACCCTAACCCTAATTCTAACCCGAACCCGAACACTAACACCAACGCCTAACCCTAACCCTAAGCCCTAACCCTAACCCTAACCCTATCCCTAACCGTATACCTAATGCTAACCCTATCCCTAACCCTAAACCTATCAATATACCGAACCCTAGCCCTAAATCTATCCCTAACCCTAATCCTAGAAATGAGCCTAAAACTAACTCTAACTGTAAACGTAACAGTAATCCATAACCCTAACCCTAACCCTAACCCTAAACTCACTCTAACCCTATCCCTAATTCCTAACTCTAACTCTAACCCTAACCCAAACACTAACCCTGAAACCCTAACCTTAAACCTAACCCTAACATTAATCCTAACCTTCTAACCCTAACCCTAACCCTAGCCCTAACCCTAACGCTAAATCTAACCCTAACCCGAAACCTTAACCCTAACCCTAAGCCTAACACTAACACCTAACCCTAACCATAACCCTATCATTAAACCTAAAGCTAATGCTAACCCTGTCCCTAAACCTAACCCAGACAATAAACGAAACCCTAAACCTAAAACTATCCCTAACCCTAATCATAATACTGAGCCTAACACTAACCCTAAGCCTAACCCTAAAACTAATTTCTAACTCTAACCCTAACCAGAAAAGTAACCCTAGTCCATAACCCTAACATTAACCTATACAATGACCCTAACCCTAACAGTAACACTAACCCCTAAGACTGACCCTAACCTTATCCCTAATCCCTAAGCCTAGCTCTAACAATAACACTAACGCTAACCATAAGCCTGAACATAACTGTAAACCTAACCCTAACCATAACCATATTTTATCACCTAACCCATAACCCTAACCAAAACCCGAACCCTAAACCTAAACCTAAGCCTAATAGTAACGCTGAACCTATCTGTATTCCGAAGCCTAACCCTGACCCTATCCCTAACACCTAACCCCTAAACCTGACCCTAACCTGCCCCTATCCCTAACCTTAAACGTAACCGTAAACCTAATGCTAAACCTAACCCTAACCGTAACCGTAACCCTAACCATTACCCTAAAACTAACACTGATCCTAACTCTAACACTAACACTTACCCTAACCCTAACCCTAAACTGTAAAACCAAACCCTAACCCTAACACAAACTCTAACCCAAAATCTAAACCTAACCCTAACCCAAATCCTAACCCTAACCCTAACCCTAACCCTAACCCATAACAATAACCCTAACCCTAAACGTAACCCTAACCCTAACACTAACTTGTAACCTTAACCCTAACCCTAATCATAACCCTAAGACTAAATCTCACCCTAAACTCTAACACTAACCCTAAAAGTAACCCTACCAATAAACTTAAACCATATCATAAACCTAAACCTAACACTAAACCTAACCCAAAACCTAACCCTAAAATTAACCTAACCCTTAAACCTAACCCTAACCATAACCCTAAGCCTAACCCTAAAACTAACCATAATCCTAACCTTAACCTTAACCCTAACCCCAACCCTATCCCTAAACCTGACCCTAAACCTAACCCTAATCTAACCCTAACCCTAACCATAACCCTAACCCTTACCCTTACCCTAAACTCTAACCCTAACGCTAACCCTAACCCTAATCTCTAACTCTAAACGCTAACAATAAACCTAACCATAAACCGAGCCATAAACCTAAACCTAACCTTAACCCTAACCATAACGCTAACCTTAACCGTAACCCTAGTTTTAACCCTAAGCCGAATACTAACACTAATCCATAACCCTAAACCTAACCCTAACCATAACCACATTCTTATCACCTAACCCATAACCCTAACCAAAACCCGAACCCTAAACCTAACCCTAAACCTAATAGTACCCCTGAACCTATCAGTCTTCCGAAGCCTAACCCTGACCCTATCCCTAACACCTGACCCCAAATCCTAACCCTAACCTGCCCCTAACCCTAACCTTAAATGTAACCGTAAACCTAACCCTAAACCTAACCCTAACCCTAACCATTACCCTAACACTAACACTAATCCTAAACTCTAACCCTAACACTTACCCTAACCCTAACCCTAAACTGTAAAACCAAACCCTAACCCTAACACAAACCCTAACCCAAAATCTAAACCTAACCCTAACCTAAATCCTAACCCTAACACTAACCCTAAACCTAACCCATAACAATAACCCTAACCCTAACCGTAACCCTAACCCTAACACTAACTTCTAACCTAAACCCTAAACCTAATCATAAACCTTAGACCAAATCACACCCTAAACTCTAACACTAACCCTAAACGTAACCCTAACCCTAAACCTAAACCATATCATAACCCTAAACCTAACACTAAACCTAACCCAAAACCTAACCCTAACACTAAACCTAATCCTAAAACCTAACCCTAACCCTAACACTAAGCCTAACTCTAAAACTAACCATAAGCCTAACCTTAACCTTAACCCTAACCCCAACCCTATCCCTAAACCTGACCCTAAACCTAACCCTAATCTAACCCTAACCCTAACCATAACCCTAACCCTTACCCTTACCCTAAACTCTAACCCTAACGCTAACACTAACCCTAATCTCTAACTCTAAACGCTAACAATAAACCTAACCCTAAACTGAACCATAAACCTAAACCTAACCTTAACCCTAACCATAACGCTAACCCTAACCGTAACCCTGGTTTTAACCCTAAGCAGAATACTAACACTAATTCATAACCTTAACCTTAACCCTTACCATAACCCTAACACTAAATGTAAAACTAGCCCCTAACCCTAACACTAACCCTATCCGTAATCCCTAACCCTAATCCTATCCCTAACAATAAAACTAGCTGTAACCCTAAATGAAACATCAACACTAAAGGTAAACCTAAACATAACCTTAACCATATCCTTAACACCTAACCCCTAACCCTAACCCAAACCCTAAACCTAACCATAACCCTAACACTAACACTAATGCTATCACTAAACCCTAACCATAACCCTCACCCTAACGCTAACCCAAAACCTACCTCTAATCCCTATCATAAACCTAACCCTAACCCTAAACCTAACCCTAAACCGAACACTAACCATAACCCTAAACATAACCTTAACCCTAACCCTCCCTACCTATAACCATAACCCTAAACCAAAGTCTAACACTAACCCTAACTTTAACACTTAACCCTAAACCTTAAACCTAACCCTAACATCTAACACTAAACCTATCCCTAAACAAAGCCTAACCATAAGCCTAACCCTAACACTAAAACTAACCCATACCGAAACCCTAACCCTATCAATAACACTAACCCTAGCCCTAACCCTAACCCTATCAATAAACTAAACCCTAGCCCTAAAACTATCCCTAAACCTAATCCTAGAACTGAGCCTAACACTAACTCTAACTGTAAACTTTACACTAATCCATAACCATAACCCTAACCCAAACACTAAAATTCACTCTAA